>NW_023494796.1:26629272-27084272 GCF_904425465.1 Colossoma macropomum | reverse complement strand
TCCAGCAGTGCTTTGCTTTTCCATCCTTCAAGAAACTGGATTCTCACTGGCCAGCTGCCTCTTCATTTAACTGAGCCATGTAAGGTATGTAGCATAGCCAGAGTTGGGCAGAATGCTGCTATGTCCTAATTTATTCAGTAATGCATTCTATTACAATATGTAAAAACAAATAGAAATAATAAATAACACATTCAGAATACATTTAGAAAGTATTTATGATACATCTTGGGGGAAATCTCTGTAACCTTGTAATTTTCACTTAATTTGAATCGCCTCTCTGTCTTACAGGTTGGTATTTTTTTGTTAACATCTTTCCAGAAAATCTTATCATTTCAATAAACTTCCAAAATTCTTAACATTTTTGCTCTGCTGCTCCCATGATATTCCCATAATTACCGCCGGTCTTAAAAAGTAAGCCAAAGTTATTAGTTTTGGTAAACTAACCCTCATACACGCTCATATGTTCACATCTTTTGATGTTTGTGAATTGTCACAAGCCCCCTAATCATAAATGTGTTAAAACTGTATTTAAATATAGTTTGTATTTGGATATTATAGACCTTAGAACAGTCAGATACTTTGTTTTAACTTTGTACTTTTTTCATTTTTGTTCTTTTACATGATTTCAAACTTTTGCTAAACTGGCTATACAAAAAAATCCAATTATTAATCAATACATATCGCTGTTGTTGGAAGAAAAACCTTGTATCTCCAAAGTGGTAACTTCACAGGAAAAGGAAAAAACCTACTTTACTTTTAATGTAAGTCAATGGAACCAGACTTTTTTCAAAGTCATTTTGGGCCACTTCCTTTGGTCCAATCTTCATGAAATTTATCCACAATGTAAAGGGCAACAGGCATTTTCGAATTTTGTTGAAAACTGAAAAACACCAAAAATGGAGATATAAGATTTTCTTCCGACAACAGTGATATGTTCTAAAAACAATTAGAAGCAAAGCATGCCCACTACTGAGGACACTTTAGCAGAGCCCAGTAACACTGAGATTAATAACTGATCATCACATTGGTGTATCAGTCGACTCAGACTTTAGCAAAAAAAGTGCCAAAGATTGTATAATAATTTTAATGAATGAATGGGTATTCTAAGAGCATTGTCTTAAAATGAAAAAAGTAAACGAATCCCAAATGCTTTTTAAAATGTAACGTGGACTCAATAATGACTAATTAATTAATAATCCCGAAAATTCTCGTCCATTCCAGCACTGACCACAGATGAAATATATCTAGTTTACAGTTTCTGTTAGCTTGTAAATAACAATATTTGACCAGAAAAAACTCCCAGATAAAAACATTCACCCAAGGTTTATACCAAGTTTATACAAACAAGTACACTAAGTAAATATTATTCCGCTCCATCTGTTGTTCTGCATGTGAATAATGTATGAACTGCTGCAGTTTAAGGACTTTGCAGCCTATTTTACCGAGCATTTTTCAAGATCAGTAATTCATCTTCAATAACCTACTGCATACCGAGACATTTAGCTTAAATATGCCTCCGGTTTGGCTTAACTTCGTCTCCTCACTATTTAACATGAAAACGTCCACAAGGATTATTTTCTATTGAAAATGCATGTATATTTTTCAGGAAGGTAGGAATAAGTGCTTCAAGTGCTGCCAAGAGGTCAGCTAGGCTACTGCTCATGATAAGTTAGCTCATATTCCCTCTGTCAAACAGTTATAGCTATGCTCAAAGGTTGTCTATATAAGCTTATTGATCAATGTCAGTGTATGCTTACACTCATGAGGCAATCAATAACACATCTGCAGATGTGTAAACATGTGGATTAATCAACACTCTCAGGTTTGCTGTTCAAGCTGCAGAGTTTAAAGCCACTTTCAGAGGCTAGAAGAGAAAGAGCAGCAAATTTAGAGAAACTTTACATCCATTTGACTTTACATCGGCAACAACCATGAAGACACAGAGAAACTAAAATACAGTTAGCAGCCATTCCAACGAACAGATTTTCTTTAGCACAGAGCTTTATTGAAGGCTGTTGGAGAATATGCAGTAGGTAATGTTTGGGTTTGACTAATTTGTCCGGCAAACTGAATCATTTCCACACACTGTGACCGGCTCCAAAAACTCCTCGCGGAAACTCTGAACTCGACCCACTGAGCACAATAACCTCCCTTATGCATTCAAATCTCCAGAACATACCGGTTTCTGCTGATGTCCCACTTTAAAGCTGCACTGCTAATTTCCCATAATTTACCAGTCAAAGGATTTGCTGACATGTGCAACAGGACTGCTCAGTGATTATACACAAGTAGGCATCTGTGCCTGAGCCGTTTGACGATTTCTTTCACATGTTTACAACTTCAGGAAACCAGCAGTTTCTTGTGGTCACTCCTGACCCAGCATGTGGAACTTACAAGTCTTTCAAAAAAGACAAAAAAAAAAAAGGCCCTCCAAGGTACAACAGCAGTTTTATGGTCCAATTGTGCACCTTAAACAGGTTTTTCCTGAGAGGAAAGGTGTGGATTTCTACCTTTGCATAACCTAAAACAGAACACTGAACTAAAAGGTGGAGACAAGGCAGGCCGTGTGGAGTCAATCTGCATCATTTTCCAGAGTCTTAAGAATGTTTTCATTGTCTGGACAACTAACAAGCCAAATGTCAACATAAGAATGTGTTAGTGTCATAAATGTTGGAGTTTGGTGAAGAACGATTATGATTGGTGTAGAATAATAATGTTTGTTGGAGAATGTTGGTGTTTGGTGGAGAATGATGGTATTTGAAAGAGAACGGTGGTGTTTTGGTGGAGAATGATAATCTGTAACACAGATTAATAACTCAGGCTTTAGCAGAGCTCAGTAACACTGAGATTAATAACTGATCATCACATTGATTTATCAATCTACTCAGGCTTTAGCAGAGCTCAGTAACACTGAGATTAATAAATGATCGCATTGATTTATCAGTCTACTCAGGCTTAAACAGAGCTAATCTCAGTGTTACTGTATGTTGATGTTTGGTGGAGAATGTTGGTGTTTGTTGCCAAACGGTGGTGTTTTAATCTTTCATTTGGTTTAAAAGTTAATAAATTGACCACGAGAGGAAAATGACATGACCGGAGAGGAAGACATAGGAGAGGAGTAGAAATGGAGGGAGAGAGAGGGGATATTTTAGTAAATCCAGTGGGCTCTGGGTCAGTGGGAGTGATCTGTGTTTGTGTGGGTAATTTCCTGTCACTCATCATTCAGCCTTCAGCTCTAGAAATCCTCCAGTGACAAGAGAGGATACTTCTACATGCACCTCTCTCTCTCTCTCTCTCTCACACGTCCATTACTTCTTTCTTCTGTCACTGCTTGAGACAAAGTGTGAGATGTGTGAGAAGGCAGAGAGAGTATGAATGAGGGAGAGCAAGAAATAAAGGGAAAGAGAAGGCAAGTGGTAAGAAAGAGAAAGAGATAACAAGAGGAACTTAGCAAAAAGGAGTAGAGAAAGGAAAAAGAGGGGAAAGAGATTAGAGCACATGAAAGAAAGGGAGAGAAGGAAAGAGAATAAGAAGTGGAGGAAAAAAGAAATGGAGAGGGAGGGGAGGGGAGTGAAAGAGAGGAAAAAAGAATGAGAGAGAGAAGAAAAATAGGAAGAAAGAGAAAACGAGGGAAAAAAGCGACGGAGAGAACAAGAGAGAAAGCAAAACGATAGATAGAAAGACAAGGAAAGTGGGAGAAAGAAGAGAAAGGGGTGAATGTAAAAAGAAAGAAAGATAGAAAAAGGAAGAAAGAGGAAAAAGAGAAAGAAAGATGGGGAAGAAAGACATACAGAGAGAGAAGAGAGATTGAAAGAGAGAGTAAGAAGAGAGACGGACAAAGAGAGAGAATGAAGAGAGACATACAGAGAAGAGAGATTGAAAGAGATAGAGTGAGAAGAGAGAGAGAGAGGAAGAGAGAAAAAAGAGAGACATACAGAGAGAGAGAGAGAGAGAGAGTGAAGGATTAGGCCTTGTGCAGATTGGCTGCTGAGTAATATAGATTTAATTGATTGATCGTCCCTCGAGAGTCAATCTTTTGATAGCTGTGAAGAGCGGAGTGAGAGGGGGAGGGATGGAGAGAGGAACGGAGGGAGAGAGGAACGGCGGGAGGGAGGGAGGGGGGTTTGCTTGCGTTTATGATAAAGTGGTGCTCCAGTATGCTGCAGTAGCACCACTCTATTTACCTTCACAGTCTTAATCGCATTAGCGCAGCTCTCCACATTCTCCCACAATTACAGCAGGCAAACATTCTCAAAAACTTCCTGCGAGCTGCTTCTTCCTGCAGCTTTCACTGCGTTTTCACCCTCTCATTATTCAGTGACAGTCCGTCTTTGACGTAGCTCCAACTTCTTCCCTCGGAAACCGAAAAAAAAAAAGAAAAAATGAGCATGAAGCAAGTTTTTTTTTTTCTTTTTGACAGGCTTCTTAAAATGGCAAGAGGAAATTACAGGCTGTTAAATGCACTTAGCACCTGTTAATTACATTAGCAGCCCAAACTGGAGCAGCCCAGCTTTGATTTATTGCCCTGCTAACTTGTTGTGTCACTCTAGGGATCTGAATATGGGGGGGAGGAGACGGAGGGATGGAGGGATGGAGAGGGACAGATGAAGGGATGGATGGGTGAATAGAAAGAGAGAGATGGAGGGAGACAGAGGAGATGGACCTGGGCGACACGGTCAGACCTCTGAGAGAGAGAAAGAGAGACAGAAGAAAGAGAGAGAGAGAATCGGAACGAGAGTAAAAGAGAGAGAGAAAGAGAACAGGAAAGAGAGCTAGAGAAAGATAGAGAGAGAGTGGGAAAGAGCTAGGGAGTGTAAGTGTGTTCTACAGTTTCTCATTAGGTTGAATGAATAACTCACTCTAAATGTAGGTACTGTGATATAAACTGAGTGTGTTCTACAGTTTCTCATTAGGTTGAATGAATATCTCACTCTAAATGTAGGTACTGTGATATAAACTGAGTCTGTTCTACAGTTTCTCATTAGGTTTCTGGTGAAGCCCAGGAACTGGAGCTTTTGGGGTTAGCGCCCTACAGAAAAGCACTCTAAAATTATGTTACAGATGAAACTCATTCATAATACTACTGTGCACAGATACACTGTGTGCTTATCATGGATTGAAATACTCATTTAAGTTAGTTAGTAGTGAACTTCCAACTCAATAAATGCTTCTGAGAAAATTGGGCTCCTTCACATTAAAGGAATTATGTAGGAAATGGTTGCTTGGCTTTTCTATCATAATGCTTCACCTGCTGGGCTGCTGGTCGTTTGAATCCAGCTCTGCAAAGTTGCACTCCCCTTAGCTGCCTCCCCCCAGCTCTTTGTTTAATTCCTCCCTTTTCAGGCACTGACTACTCTGAGCACCTAAAAATAACACCAACATTAAAAAACGCACTACATTTTAACCAGTTTGAACATTATAGGTTCATAAAATCATCTCATAATTAAAAATAAGGCGATTTATATCAGCTACAGCCACTTGCTGACTGAAAATTCATCACAACCTGAATGAAGCATGTTCAAGAACATAGCTCGCTCATGTCACAAGCCAGAAAGAATTTCACATAGGGAGCTTCTTTTAGGCTAACGTTAGCTTCTTTCATTTAGCGGCCTATATGATTGTCAGCTAGCTAGCTAGCTAAGATGGGTTCATCTGATAGCAATACTGCGCAACGTGACGCAAATGTGACCAACTACACATTGTTCAGAAGAATGTGTGGAGGTTTTTATTCATAGGGAGTCCTATTGGTTATACCATTCACCATTCATCATTTCCCCAACTTCAAAAGACTCAATCAGAGCCCTCATACAACGTCAACAGGGAGTGTGGATGCTAGTGTCACATGACGGGGGATATAGGGCATCACTTTGCATCACGGCTGTTTTTTAACAATTATTTCTATAGCTAATAAACTCTCTCTGCCTCTAACTGTACTATTATTCTTCATTCTTTGCTGCCACCATCATTTAAAGTTCCATCTGTCTGACAAATGACTTCTTTTATTGTGCAGCAGATCAATAGAAGCCATATTGCCCCTTCACCTCCTGTAGGGTGTTACAATCTATCAGTATGACTGTATGAACTCTATAGAATACTTTCATTTTGAAGTAAACATTTACAAAAGTAAATAAATGCTTTGCCAAGTGTAGTAAAGTAAAAACAGAAACATTTTTGCATTCATAGCCTTTGTTTAATTTCAAATCCAAAACAACATAAATTCTGTCACTGTCTAATCACTTACAGTCTGCACTGTGTTTGTATTTGTATGCGAATCCTCATAACCCAAATTGTGGCATATTTGAGAGAGAGAGACTGAAAGAGAAAGAAGAAAGACTGAGAGAATTTCATTCTTCCTGAAATGAAAGCAATGCACTGGACCATGCTGGCCTTGCTGTGGCTGCTGAGAGTGGTTTTCTTGTTTGCTGTTGTTGCTGACCATTTCTCCTCCATTGGAGGCTTCCCACAGGCAGAGAGCCAATTTCCTCAACAAAAGGAAAAAGCAATGATTCAAACCATGATTTAGCGGGCCAAGCGGTTCAGTAGGCCCCAAATTCAGAGAAATTCAAACCTGTTCTGTAAAACCCGGCCAGTGCACAAACCAGAGACCAGCCATGCCAGAGACTAAACAGTCTAAAACCGGAGCAGGTCTGACCTTTCCATGTTCATCATACAAATGTGGTCTTTTGTAGCAGCTGTTACAATGTTGGAAAAGCTTTACAGAGCGCTGGTAAAAATCCCACTTAACCTGGTAAATGTGGTTGGCTTGAAAAAGCAACTTACTGTTCTTTATTTTGTTATTCTACACTTCTTATTGCATCATTTCAAGGGTCGCACTTTTTGATCTAGAACCACAAAACGTAGCAGAATCATAGAGCCTATATACGAATAGTGTGCTTTTGCTTTTGGGACCTATTACATATATGGTTTTTGTACAGCTTTCAGTTAAATACACTTTTTTTCCCCATAGAGAGTGACTGGCAGAATGTTGAGAAAATTTAAATCTGACTGATTAGCAACCACCTGGGATACCATAGCAACAGCCCAGCAATGCCTTAGCAACCCCCTGGGGCAACATTGCAATGGACAAGCAACACCTTAGCAACCATGTAGGATACAATGGCAATGGCCTAGCAACACCTTAACAACCCCCTAGATACCACAGCTACAGCCTAGCAACACCTTAGCAACTACCTGAGATAACATAGCAATGGCCTAGCAACACCTTAGTAACCACCTGGGATACCACAGCAACAGCCTGACAACACCTTAGCAACTTCCTGAGATAACATAGCAATGGCCTAGCAACACCTTAGCAACTACCTGGGATACCACAGCAACAGCCTGGCAACACCTTAGCAACTTCCTGAGATAACACAGCAAGGGCCTAGCAACATCTTAGCAACCACCTGGGATAACATAGCAACAGTTTAGCAACCACCTGGGATAACATAGCAAAACCTTAGAAACCACTTGGCCTAGCAACACTGTAGCAGCTACCAGGAATTTCATGCATTTATGAAGCCAACTTACTTTGTTTACACAGTTGTTTAGAGTTGCTTCATAACTTTGAGTTTCCAGCTTATAATGTTATGCTACACAACATATGGCTGCCCAAAGTGTGGCCCATGGGTCGAATTAGGCCATTTGATTTGATTTCCCAGAAAGTTACCCTAACCCCACCCCCTTACCCAATGCTATGTTATACTGCCAAATAGGAATGTGCCAAATTTTAGCCACAAAAAACGGAAAGGCCAAAAAGTCTGTCCAAAAAGCTGGAGAATAAATAGGCCAAACTTTCATGCTAATAAAAGAAGAAACTAAATTGATAAAAACTGCGGTTCGATCAGCGCAGACAAGTTCAAACAGTCAACAGCAGATAAACAGTGAACATATCAGCTGTGTGGAACTGTTGCTGTTTTTATGAGAAGCCTTAGAGACAAGATTCAGAATCACTCTTCATGCCGAGTATCAGGAGGAGAAACAACAACCAAGAACTTCTCCACTGTTGAAAACACGACATCCCACTTGATGCACACAATATAGCGACATCAGAAGCAGAAAGAAAAGTCCCAATGAGATGCCAAACATAAATATAATGCAAATATAACTAAACAAATGAATAAAATTCATTGCCTTGGATGACTAACCATGTTGAGGACATTGAATATGGTGGCACACACTACTGCAGGTATTATTATTATTATTATTATTATTATTATTATTTCTTTTCATCTTTAATTTAAATATTTTATGTAAACTATTTTTAATTTGTTAGCTCAGTTTTGACCAATTGAAAACAGTCTATCAACAATCTTAATCATCTTTCAGCTTTTATTGTGTTAATTCAAAAACATAAATAAAACTGCAAATCATATTAAAAAAAAAACTCCTAAACCTTTCTTTTGGTTTTTGCCAAGGATTTTAATTTCAGCGCATCACTCTGCTAATCCCACCTTTTGTTCATCTCCACCGTAAAATGTTTCATCCATCCAATTTTGAATCATTCCCATGCAATTATATGATTTGATACAGCAGATGTTTCCAACTCAGTCCTTAGAGACCACCAGCTGGAGCACATTTTTGTCCTGTTCCATCTCCCAGCACTCCTCTAAATCAGCATTTTCTGGGTAATCAGCGTTCTGCAGCCTTGTTTACCTGGCTCTGGGGTACTGACTGGCTGGAGTAGAGCTGGAGTGTTGAGTGGCTGTGAGTCCTTCAAGACTTGGTTGGGAATTTCTGCTCTATCAAATCGTGTGAGTGGTTCTCAGTCCAGCTCCTGAGGACGCAATACACTGTTCTCTTTTGAGCTTTCTCTGAGTGAGGTGTGATAAGCAGGAGAGGGTGGGGTTGGTTGACACAGTATTCATTTCCAGGCCTGGAGGGGGCGCTGTCCTAAAAATGCAAAACTAGAAGATTTATTCTCTTGACTAAGGTGCGAAATACAGGGGTCTTGGGGAGTTAATCTCATCTCTTGGACCCTCTGAATGCCTCAAAATCAAAATTCTAGGGGGCCTGTAAACAAACCTGTTATGAGGTTATGCTGTTCATCAGGGACAAATAGACACTCAAATCCACTTTCAGGGAAGGGCCATTGCTTATCCTACTACACAACTGGCAAGCACCTGTCTTTAACATATTTAACTAATTAGAGACGCAGCACTGGTCTGCCTCAGGGTGGCGCTATAGCAAATTAGTTCACCCTGTTGGTCCTTCGTAGCCTTGCAACTCTAAATATGCTTGGAAAACCTCTGAAAAACGTTTAAAAACATGCTACAGCATATTGTAATCTAAAAACTTGCCCAATTTTGCAAGAATTTGGTGGACAGACTGAATTGTTCAGTTCTGAATTGTTGAAGACACCGGAAGAGATGTGTAGGATCTTAATTAATGTGAGGAAGAGAACATTACCAAACTAGAAAAGAGCAATTCCACAAGAACAATTGTTGAACCAAGCATTCTAGTGCCACTGAAGCTAGAACCAGTGCTGCTAACGTGAGCAAGTTAGCAGGTAGCCAATGCTGAAGTAGCCAGCCAACATGGACTCCACCATTATTTTGGGGTTTGAAAAGGGAAACGAGTCAGGCAGTGATTTCTGGGCAGGTTATGCAGCTGAAGTCGACAGTGGTGTTCGCTCAATCCCTCATCTAACACCCTTCACTGGAGCTCAGAAAGTAACGGAACAGATCCTAAGATTTCACTGGGGATTCCCTTGAAAGGAAATTATGAGTGCAAGTGGACGAGGGCTTGTTCAAACCGGGCTACACTAGCATTCAAAGGTTTGGAAGTAATGCTATCAATGATATAAACTCAGCATGGTGGCAGATTTATGTTGACATTAGTGCTAATTGATTACTTCGGTGCAAACCATAATTAAGAGGAAGCAGTAAAATAAATACATAGATAAGTACTTATTTCAGATGCGTCCAGAATGATGAACATAGATGAGCTCTACATGAATTTAAAATGACTACATGAAGTTATATATAGTAATATACAGAATATAGAATAAGGAATGTATAGAATAGCCTATTGTTGTCACCAAAATGATGGAAATGGATGGTCAGGGTCTGTTATGGTGGGGGGACCAGCTTCATGAATGAATGCATTATATAGATATTTCAATGAATGATTTAATTTAATGGGGTTGACTGAGAGATACACACACACACACACACACACACACACACACACACACACACACACATTATCTATACATATATTACACACTGTGTTTTGTTTTAGTTTTAATCAATACTATTTTTTTGCTGTTTTTAAGCTCTTATTTGCTGACAGTTTGGTTATCCCTTCATATGGAAAACTGGAGATACATGTGAATGAAAAGGGAATGAAAACTGAGCTAAGCTACTGTTTTGATGTGATAAGTTTTCTGTGAAAGTAATGTCGGCACAGGATATCTAGAATGTTAATGCCTGATTGCCATGGGACAAGAAATTAGAGAAGGAAGCGTCTACCATCAACCATCAAATCTGCCCTCCAAACACAAAGGGCTGTATGTTTGCTGTTTTACAGGTTTTGATGTAGTTTCAGTTTGATGAGTTTCAACATTCTGCACATTGAGTAATACCTATTTCATTAACTGATTTACCTAAGCTATGGTTCAATAGAATCCATATTGCCCCCTACTCTGTATTACAATCTGTCACAATGACTGTATAGATCGTATAAACATTATATGGCATTATAGAGTGCTTGTTAAAACAAACAGTAGAAGCCATATCGCCCCCTACTCTTCCTGTAGTGTACTACAATCTGTCAGAATGAATGTGTGTATTATATGAACAGCATAAAGCCCTTCTGTTTCTAGGTAAACAGTGCACATTACTCACTAACCTTTTCAGTGATCGGTGTTATTTATGTCTACTGGACTTGAGGAACTACCCATTCCAGCCCTATTGTTGTCAACCCAGAGGTACAGCATAGCCTATATAACATCAGTTATGAAAGCACAGCATCACAACATAGCAAATGTAGCTCTAATATCCACATACTTAGCCTCTGATCTGCTGCAGTTCAGTGAAGCTGTCCAATGACCTTGCAGTGAAAAACTCCCTTTTTCTCAATGGAAATGCTCCGTGGCGGCAGCCCGGCGAATTTATAATGAATCTACAGCCTTAAGGGGAGTTTTCACGCTCTACTCTCTGATTCCACCCACACTCCCCCAGTCTCTGTCTGCCTTTACCTCTACTGCTACACCTTGCTTTGCTTCCTGAGGAAGGGAGCGAACCATGAACCGCTGCCAGTTTAAACCCGTAATGGATCAGCAGTTTAGCTGCTCTTTAGGCGCACTGCTGGATCCAAACACACCTTTACAGCAAGAAAGAGTGGCTGTAAGCACACAAGCACACACACACACACACACACATATATATATATATATATATATATATATATATATATATATATATAAATATATATATATATATATATATATATATATATATATATAGAGAGAGAGAGAGAGAGAGAGAGATAGAGATAATACTTAACAGGAAAAGGAAAAAAATATATATTAAATTATATTTAATTGTAAAATTATTATTATTATTATTATAAGATAAAATAAAAAGATGTTTTCAAGTCATGTTAAACCATTTCTGTTGTTCTATTCATCATAAAATGTTGTGTATGTATATATATATATATATATATATATATATATACATACGAGAATTGTATAAAGAATATTCTTAATTTAATCATAAAATAATAAAAGGGTGGTCTCTGATCTCTGCACAGTTCAAGTTCAAGGGGTTTCTGCACAGTTCAAGTTCAAGGGGTTTTCTACAACCTAGAGTTTGTTAAAAGGGCCTCGGTTTTTCAGGACTGGCCAAAAAGTCTCCCGCTTATACTAACACAAATAATGACCCCCAAACACAATGATGAATAATGGCCATGTATGTTTCTAACAATCAAAGAAAATCATACACTTACGCTAACATGCCTAGGGCCAGTTTTCTCAAAAGCTTCAAATCTGCACTCACGGTACCAAATTTACTCAGCGTCTGAACAGCATCTGAACCCTAAAAGCATCCAGGAAACCATTCCAACCCAACCCAAGAGACATTTCACAAGGTGTAGGAACAAATTTGCGCTCGGGGGGGGTAATAAATAGAAGATGCAATCTAACAGAGCTTAAAGGTCAAACTGGAATAAATGACTAGCTTAGCGCTAATTCTACCAGGACCATGGGAAACTAACAGCTGTCTCATTAGCTCTTACACAAAACACTCTAGCATTGTCCCACTGTTCACCCCACTGCGCGAGGAAGAAAAATAATTACAGCGGCTTTAAAACGTTACACACTTCCAGAGGTTTTTATGTGTCGCTGTGAGCTGGGCAGTGAAGGGCTAGCATGCTGAGTCCTGTAAATGTTTATAGACGTAAAAGCCTGCACCTCAAGGGGCTTGTTTTAGCATAGCTGGGGTTTTAATGGACTGGATGGCGCTGATACAGGTTTATTAGCGTCTCCGTAGTGCTGGGGGCAAAAAGGATGCAATTTAACGGCTCCACCGGTGATTAGAGGAGGCTGGACCCTAACCATGAATATTAGGCCTGTTTATGTCCTTCTACGACTATTGGCTTGTTGTAGAAGGAGCTGGTCTGGACAGTACAAAAAGTCTGAACTCATACATGAGCAACGTCATTATTTAGGGGGACAGTTCGGTGTTAAAGTGGCTAAAAGTTGCTAAGCATCGGTGACCTCAGTCTTAGCTAAACAATTAAGTTTTCCAGTCAATCAATTTCTTACTGCTACAAAGGTCTTATGTAATGAGATGCGCATGACTGACATTCAGTATCACTGTATGTTTAAGAACACACATTGGGAATTTAGTAAGGTCTTGTTCTTTGTACAGGAAAACCCAAATTAGACGCTTTTAAATGGTTCATTAACTATGTATAAAGCTTTGTTCATTACATGTGATAGTAGATAATTAACTGCAGCTCAGTGCATTATTAGTTATAAAAATAGAGTATAAAAGCTTTGATATGACCTTGTTATGCAAATTATTGAGCATTTAACAGATTTATTTTTATATTTCCATTATAAACAGCTTAATGCATAAGGAACGGATCATTTAGAGGTGTCTAATATGGCCTTTAACGAACAAAAGAACAATATCTTATAATAAAGCCCCAATATGTGTTCCTTAAACTACTACTAAAATACTTAATTTGAAGTTTTAATAGCACTTTAAACATGGAAGAAATCAAAAGGCTCATTCTGGTGTAATATAAAAAAAATACTGTCATATACAAAAGTTTGAACACCCTAGATAAATTATGTTTTCTTTATTTTCTAAGGAAAAATAGGTTAACACATCCTTTACAGAGAACACACAAATATTTTCTGCTAATTTTAGTGCTCAATTTCTTAACACATTGGGAACAAAGTAAAACAGACCTCATTTAATTTTTATTTTGCTCCAAAATGTTAAATTCAGCAAATAAACAGTAGATGAACAGTAAAATGTACAGAAATGTGTTCTCTGTAGAGGAACTTACTTTCACTTAGAAAGTCGATTAAACTTTTATTTATTATCAAAACAGATAAATAATATAAATAAAAAATCGCCTAATAAAAATATATATTACTGAGAATAGTAATTTACTATCTCTGTCATAAATCTACACAGGCAGAGAGCTTTACTTCACTGAATTTAGACCGACAGGTGCGAAGTACTTTCCAAAACGTCTATACAAATGTTCAAATGTGCCTGTGCCAACTTGGCTGACTGTGAACAACAGTTCCTGTAGTTCTTAACATTTCTTCTACTGTGAACCTGGCTTTGACTCCTCCGTATCCACCTCTAGGAAAAGTCCTTTATTTGTCTGTTTGCCAGGAGAAAGAATGGCCAGTGGGATCAGCGGTGGAGCTGGTTTTTATCTTCAGCGTGTGTCCAGTGCTTGGCCCCCTTAGCCACTGCTGCTCGACCCTGTAATGTCTCCATCACATTTAAGTGGCCAGTGGCCTGCAGAGACCCAACTCCAATCACTCCTGAGGGAGCGCAGGCTGCCATGTGGAATTTATCTCTCTTCATTTGCCCTGAACCCAACACCATTACTTAACCCCACAGAGGTCAAACGCTTACCACCCACACACACAGAGAGAGAGAGAGAGAGAGAGAGAGAGTGAGTGAGAGAAAGAGAGAGAGAAGAAAGATGGATGGAGGAGAAAGTGAAGCAGAATTGCTGATCATTGAATTGATGTATAGCTTTGGGCCTTTAGAGATGCCATATGCCTCAGCCCTTTGCATCGTGGGATTTGTAGTGTAACTCAAGCATGAGTGAGTTGAGCTGGAGACATAATCAGAGGAGCACACAGTTCACTGGGTGAAAAATGAATGGGGTAACTTGTAGCACTCACCACGGCAGCTGTGTTACACTAAGCTCCGCCCTTCAATAAAGCCAGTTGGCTTGTTGGTGGCGTTGTAGTACTCCAGTCTGGTCTTGGTCTTGAGAACATAAATTAGTGGTCTCTGTCTTGTCCTGATCTCAGTCTTGACTCGGACTCAACTACTACAAAATCTCAGTCTTGACTCGGACTCGACTACTACAAAATCTCAGCATTGACTTGGACTCGACTACTACAAAATCTTGACCGTTGGCTCAGACTCGACTGCTACAAAGTCTCTGCCTTGATTTAGACTCGACTACTACAAAATCTTGGTATTGACTCAGACTTAACTACTACAAAGTCTTGGTATTCACTCAGACTTAACTATTTCAAAGTCTTGATCTTGACTCGGACCCGTCTACTACAAAGTCTCCTCCTTGACTCAGACTCGACTACTACAAAATCTTGGGAGTTGGCTCAGACTCGACTGCTACAAAGTCTCTACCTCAATTCAGACATGAAGGCTACAAAATCTTGGTCTTGACTTGGACTTCATAACTACAAAGTCTCCGCCTTGACTCAGACTTGACTACTACAAAGTCTTGGTCTTGACTCAGACTCGACTACTACAAAGTCTCTGACTTGACTCAGAGTCAACTACTACAAAGTCTTGGTCTTGACTCAGACTCAACTACTACAAAATCTTGGTATTGGCTCGGACTCGACTACTACAAAGTCTTGGGAGTTGGCTCAGACTCAACTACTACAAAGTCTCTGCCTTGACTCAGACTCAACTACTACAAAGTCTTGGTCTTGACTCGGACTCCGCTACTCAAAAGTCTCTGCCTTGACTCAGACTCGACTGCTACAAAGTCTTGGTCTTGACTCGGACTCGACTACTACAAAGTCCCCATCTTGACTCAGAATATAAATATTCTGTGGTGAATGGCTGAAGATCATCATCACTTGTTCCACAGTATATAACTGTTCCTTTGCAACTATCAACCACTACTACCTCCAGATTAGGTAAACAGGCTACAGGAACTTGCGCAGCTCAGCTAATTTCTTAGGAGAAAGGCTGTTTCTACATGTTGGTGTTGAGAAAGTGCCTACCTGTGTCCGCATACAGCCGTGTAAACGTTGCCATGGTGATAGCATCTAAGGAAAGCTTTGTCAGTCTCTTTAATTTATTTAAGTTATTAGAATGCATGAAAACAGAGCCTTTGCATATGATAGACTTATATTATGGGGGTCCCTATGGTCCATATAAGCAGCTGTGAGGTGATCATAGGTGTGCACATCAAGTACTTTGGCTCCTCGCACAGCTCAGCCAATCAGAATTTAGGACCAGAGCTATTACAAAACATTCCCCTCGCTAACTTGTCTCATGCATATGAGCTGTTGTAGGGTTTTTACAGTGATGACCTTTTTCTTCCTTTCTTAGTTATTATTCTACTCATACTGTTGCTCAAACTAAAGAACGCTAACATGTTCCAGTGTGATATGTAAGAGAAAACATAACATTTTAAAGTTCTATAGTCCTCCAGAACTGGATATTTCTTTAAAAAAGTATTCAGCATTTCAGCCTGAACTATCTGCGGTGGTGTTCAATTCAAATGCACGGAGCTGCAGCCTTCACTCTTTTCTCGAAGCCTGCCAGCTGTGTGACAGGGCAGAACCGAGAAGAACCCCAGCTAACGAACGTTCCTCAGCCAGCCAGTCAGGGACAATCCAATCGCAACTTTTTCTCCACTGCGGCCCCCAAAACACAGCTGTGGGACCCAATCTGGCAACCCAAAGTGGGCGAGCACGGCTGCGCCTCCAATCTGGCAACCCAAACGCAGAAAAGAGCCAGTGGCTCTGAAGGTTTGGGAGAGATAAAGGAGAAAAACTCGACAATTGAAACTTTTTTACAGCAGTGCCCAAAAAAACAAGCCAAATTTATAAACATTTGCTAGTCATTCAGTTGCACTGATTTTGCAATGCAAACTGATTATAATATTATAGACTATAATAATACTCAATAAAGTATGCACTCATTTTTTTGGTCAAATAAATAAGTACTTGCAAAAATAAACATATTTAGATCGTGCAAAACTGCAGGACTTAACTAACTTGACTTAGCTGACTTGGCTAGCAAGTTATGTTTATATTCTCAGTGCAGGTCAATGTAAAACATTTTTCTTTTTGATCATATCAGAATTCCATCATCATAGATAAATGACTACAAACGGAATTTTCGGATATTTTTCCCTGGGTGATTATACAGCCGAGCAAAATGTTACTACATCATGTGACACTATTGTGTTACATTTACATCAGGTCAGATAGATCTTGTGCGCCACAGAAGCTGTTGTGGTCAGTTGTGAGGGCCCACAATTTGCAACAGATTGGGAACCCCTGCAATGGAGGTCTGCGCACGAAACCTGAACTCTACCCAAACCCACAGATCAGACCTGATTAGCCCCAACTGGAACTCATAAATCTGATACCCAAGCCTGACTCAAAGTCAGAAGAGTTTTATGGAATCACTGATCGTACCTGGCAGAGGCTGCATCGTCCACTGTGTGATTCCATGGAAGGAATGTAGTGTTGAATTTCCCCGGTTTCATTCAGGGACACATTGACCCACTCCTCAGCCTCTGGAGCTGTCCCGACTATAGCTATATTCAAGAGATAGATAGATAGAGAGAGAGAGAGAGAGAGAGAGAAGCCATGAAGAAAAAGACTAGAAAACCAACCCAAGCTTGATATTGTACATGAAAAATCAGCCCAAATCCAGGGATTTTGCTGGGCCCTGATGGCCTCGGATGGTCTTGGAAACCACCATCTACACACAAACATATTCACATACATACGTTTCTTGAGAAAATCATAAAGGTTCAAAAGGTCAATATATGATCTCAACCTTTAAACTACGTTTACCTTCTTCATTCAGTTCTTCCACAGCACTGGTGCACCTACACAACAGCTGCAAAAGGGGGGACAATCTCCATATTAATGCCTATGGATTTAGAATGGGATGTCATAAAAGGGATGTTATATGGACAAAAGTATGGGGATACCTACACATTACACCTACAGGAGCTTTTATATCAATTTTGATCAATATATATAAAATATTATTATATTATATTATTATGAACTGAAAACTATAACAAATAGTATAACAGGACATTTTTAGCACATCAGACATCGAAAATGGAATCGATTGGAATGGAATGCTGTGCTCAGAGTCGAAAACGTGTAAATATGCACACTGTGACACCTGTAATATATGCAGACGTACATAACTGAAGAATCACACCGGTTTAATCTGATTTCCTCTATGACTCATGACTGCATGCGCGCTCACACCTTGCTCTTTTATCTGCTCCGTCTGGTGAAGTGACAGAAAAATCAAAGGGCTGGATGTTGCCAGGTTTCACACAAAGAGAATATGCAATGCGAGTGTGTTCCTGCTGCTGAATGAGTCTGGCATTGAGTCATGATCTGGCAACCCTCCACAGAGGAAATGGCCCTTTCATTCCAGCCCTGCAGCCCCGGAGTCGTTCAGAATGAGCCGAATTTATCTGTGTCAAACACTCTCCGCCTGTCGCTCACGCTCTAACCCACCTCCCCTCCTTTCTCTCTCTCTCTCTCTCTCTCCCTCGTTCATATGCTCACATACAGATAAATGATGTAAAATGCAGCTGCTGGATTCTCCCAAAACATTACACTGGATATTCCTAAAAGAATTCCTAAAAAAACATCCGGAATCACAGAATGTTATTAGGAAATCTAATGAAAGAAGCAAAATATCAGTTCGTTCCAGTTTGAAATCACTCAAATTGTTTTTCTTGACTGTTTTTATATATAATAAGATTTTTTGTCATTTTATTTTAATTTTAGTAGGAAATATTTCAATTACAACTCGAACTTGCATATCTGCTTCACTTGCGATATGAACATCACAATCTACAGCCAAACTGAGCTGGATTTTACATTTTAAATCAATCAATTTCTTCAGATTTTGTCATTTAAAAGTCTGGACGTTGTCTAGTGAAGGAGCAGTGGAGCTGTCATCATTCTACCAAGCTTTTCAAAACACATTTCACACTTTTAACTGATTTGGACTTTGGATTAAAATCCTTTTGCTTTGAGTAATGCTACAACTTAATTATGTTAATGTTATTACAATAAATGATTCAAAATTCGATTTAGTCGATAACAAAACAATCATAACAAACCAAAACTTTACCAAATACTTCAGCAGTGACTGTTTCGGTAGTGACAATTTTAGCTAATTGAGTGGAATTAAAAACGCTAGCCAGTGCATGACTAGCAAACACAGCTTTGAACAGTTATACACATAAAATCAGAAGATTTTTCATTGAAACGCACCAAAACTTTACTTAACTGCAGAACATGAGTGTCGTATGTATAAATTATATACAGTAGAGGCAGCTCTTAATTTATTCACTGATTGTCAGATTTTGGGACACATTTACTTCAGAACTGTGGGATCTAACTGCTCATCACATTAGGGACAGGGATGCAGTCTCAAGTCCTGCTCTAAAATGCAGCTAAATAAGTCTCCGCCTATAGACTAAAACTCTGTGTTTTGGTAGTGGCATGAAAGCATGGGATAACATTTTTTTGTATTTGTTAATTAAAATTATACTCATAATAAATCAAAATCTTTCAACTTCACTTTAAAGAAATCAGAAACATCTTAAAAAGAACACTAAAAAGTTTAGAGGTTAGGGTTTGGGACAGACACCTCTCAAGAGAAAGTACCCTATAAATGATGATTTTGTATATATTTAGCTTATTCAATTCAATTCAATTCAACTCAATTCAATTCAACAAGCTTTACTGGCATGACCGTATTCAGTTACAGTATTGCCAAAGCATCATCAATCAAGCTTATTACTATCTCAATTAATGCTTTGGGTTTAAACAGATTATAATATATATATATATATATATATATATATATAGTTTTTACTGTGGGACTGTAATCTGAACTACTTCAGTAGAACGCTCCCCAAAAAACAGTATACAGCAAATATACAAAACACTCTGGCCTAATAATCTACCTCTTGTGTGTTTTGCCCCAGATTAGTGATGCCCAGACAAAACCAATATTTTTTTTTCTAAAAAACTACAATTAAAATGTATTACAATGTGTTATATGTATATTTTGTAATATACTGACAACTGTTTCGTCTTGTGGATCTTATGCTGCGGTTCTTCACCAGCATTGCCATGGTGACAGCATCACTGTAGAAAATGGAAGATTATCAGAGAAGAGCTTTAGCAGTGTTGATTCTTTATTTACGCTTTGTGCTCTTCTCATTTTACACTGCTGTTGCCGCTGATGGTGGCAGAATTTTCTGTCACTGCTCCATTGAAAATAATGGAACACGTGGTTTGCCATCAACTGCCTACTGTCAACATGTAAACACAGCATTAGAGCGGCCAAACCCATACTGCATGTGATCTTGACTTATCATCGCTGCATGTTTCTACCATACTGGCCTTGATTTCTAGGGGATACAAAACCATATTCACGTTCACTGGAGCTTCATCACTGCAACTCGTCCTAAAGGTGTTCAGTGGAGCTACATCATTCCTATTCATCCCAAGTTTCATGACTCCAATACCAAGGGTAATTAGTGGAGCTTCATCTCTCCAAGGTGTTCAATGGTGCGTTATCTCTTCAACTCATCACGAAGGTGTTAAATGGGGCATCACTATTCCAGCTCATCCCAAAGGTGATTTAAAGAGCTTCAGCACTCCAACTCATGCCAAAGGTATTCAACAGAATTTCATCATTCCATCTCATCCCAAAGGTGTTCAACACCGATTCATCATTCCAATTCACCCCAAAGCTGTTTAATAGAGTTATAACTCCAAAACATCCCAAAAGTGCTCAATGAGCTTCATCACTCATACTCATCCCAAAGGTGTTCAATGTGCATCATCACTCCAACTCATCCCAAAGGTGTTCAATGAGCTTCATCACTCCAACTCATCCCAAAGGTGTTCAATGAGCTTCATCACTCCAACTCATCCCAAAGGTGTTCAATGAGCTTCATCACTCCAACTCATCCCAAAGGTGTTCAATGGAGCTTTATCACTCCACTTCATCCCAAAGGTGTTCAATGGAGCTTTATCACTCCAACTCATCCCAAAGGTGTTCAACACCAATTCATCACTCCAACTCACCCCAAAGCTGTTCAATAGAGAGTTATAACTCCAGCTCAAAACAAAGGTGTTTAATGGACTTTCATAATTCCAACTTATGCCAAAGCTGTTCAGTGGAAATTCATGACTCCAACTCATTCCAAAGGTGTTCAACACAGATTCATCACTCCAATTCACCCCAAAGATGTTCAGTAAGGAGTTATAACTCCAACTCACCCCAAAGGTGTTCAATGAGCTTCATCGCTCCAACTCATGTGGCGCAGTGGGTAGCGCTGTCGCCTCACAGCAAGAATGGCCTGGGTTCGATTCCCGGCCGGGCGACCAGGGTCATTTCTGTGTGGAGTTTGCATGATCTCCCCGTGTCTGCGTGGGTTTCCTCCGGGTACTCCGGTTTCCTCCCACAGTCCAAAAACATGCAGTCAGGCCGATTGGACGTGCTAAAATTGCCCCTAGGTGTGAGTGACTGTGTATGTTTGTCTGTCTGCCCTGCGATGGACTGGCGACCTGTCCAGGGTGTATCCTGCCTTCCGCCCAATGACAGCTGGGATAGGCTCCAGCACCCCACCGCGACCCAGTAGGATAAGCGGTTTAGATGATGTATGTATGTATGTATGTATCACTATTCCAGCTCATCCCAAAGGTGATTTAAAGAGCTTCAGCACTAGAACTCATCCCTAAGATGTTCAACAGAATTTCATCATTCCAAGTTATCTCAAAGCTGTTCAATAGAGAGGCATCACTCCAACTCACCCCAAATGTGTTCAATGAGCTTCATCACTCCAACTCACCCCAAAGACATTCAATAGAGCATCATTACTCCAACTCATCACAAGGAAGTTGAATTGAGCTTCATCACTTTAGCTCATCCCAAACGTGTTCATTGGAGTTTCAGCGCTATAACTCATCCCAAAGATGTTCACTCTATTCATCCCAAGCTTCATGACTCCAACTCATCCTAAAGGTGATTAATGCAGCTTCATCACTCCACCTCATTCCAAAGGTGTTCAAATGGAACTACTGTCAATGCTTTTCTATGGGGATTGCATGACTTCACATGTTGCATTATAATGCCAGTGTTTGGAGAAGTGTACGCATAAAATAGCCAAATCTACTGAATACCATTGGAATACTGTGTACCGAGACTAACATATAGATGATTCCTGTTTATGAGAGATCATATATTGGGTTCTAGGAAGCAAACACAGCAAAACCCATCAGAGTAATGACAATTATACAGATTTATTGCATTTCAAGAAAGAGAAATGACTGGGGTCGGACGAGTTTGAGTTCTGAAGCATAGCTTGCTGTGGTTTATAGGCCACAAAAAAACAAAATGGGAAAAAAACACACATTGAGTGAGTTTGCCTGGCTAGATATTAGCTTAAGTACATAACTACTTATGTAAAGATGCACTGTAACGCTCATTGTGACTGTTTTCAAACAAATAAAAATAAATCAAATACGAATTAAAAACCTCTCCTAGGAAATTAGCTTACACTGTCGACAGAAACATGCAATCACAAACCGCCAGTGATTCACTGGATGTGTTTTTCAAAGCCTCTGTGGCTTCAGAGTCGGGGTCACTAATGAAGTGTAGTCATTTTCACACGTTTATTCAATTTCAGAAATCCCCCCCTCAACATAACATCATACTTTCTGTTTTCTCTCTGTTTTTCCTGTCATATGAGGACACTGTGGTTAGCATTGCTCTCCCTCTCTCTCTTTCTGCCTCTTTCCGTCTTGGTTTTTCTCTCTCCTCCCTCTCTTTCCTTCATTTCTCTCTTACTTTCTATCTGCTTCCTTCGTTCCCCTCTCACTTTCTACCTGTTTCCTTGTTTCTCTCTTTCTCCCTCCCTCTTTGTCTTTTTCTCCCTCTCTCTCCTTCTTTCTTTCTTTCCTTTTTCAGCCCTTCTCCTTTCTCTTTCCTCCTCTCTTACTCTCTCTCCTTCTTGTTTGTCTCTTTTTCACCCTTTCTTATTTTTCTTTCTTTCTGTCTTTCCATTTTGTTTCAGCCCTTCTCCTTTCTCTCTCTCTCTTTCTCTCTCTCTCTCTCTCAGTCATAATCAGTCCATTCATTCACTGTTTTGGCTTCACTATTGTCTTCTTCTCGTTTTTGTTTTTGTTTTTTTTTTTCTTACTTTTTTTTTTACATTTCCTCCAGCAGAATGCACTTCTCTGACTGTCTGCCACAGTACAGATGTCTTACTTCTCTCTCTCTCTCTGCCAATCCCACAATGCAGTGGGACGGCCCAGTGTTGGTTTGTTGGGTGAATGAGTTGGGAGAGGTTTGTAATGACTGCAGAAAAAATCTACCATTTGTGACCAAGAAGAAACCTCACCAGCTCTCTCTCTCTCTCTCTCTCTCTCTCTCTCTCTCTGCTAGACTTCATCATTCAAAATAAAAACCCTGAAACAAACAATAAAAATCAGCATTAAAATGTTTTCAGTAATATAAACCTAATTGAGTTAAGCCTTAAAATCCCAGGCTTATTAGATACCAAGGCTAGCTGAGCTATTCTTGGGTTAATAGAAGTGTGTGGTGAAACTCTGGGCCTGCCGGTGGGCCCTGGCCATTTACGGGTTTAAAGTGATTCTGATCTGCTCTCATCTGTTTAACTTCACAAGTGTTAAATAATTAGTAGGACACAATGAGTAAAGAAATGTTACACATGTCCAGATGATGACCAGAGCTGTCTATGATACTAAAATGATGAAGAAAGCTGTAAAACATCAAGAATAAAGTTATAAAAAAGAACATATGATTCCAATAATAAATTAATAATTGGAATAAAACATCTAAAACTCCCTTTTTGCAGCTAGTTTATAATGCTGCAGTCTACACTGGGTGAGTTATTGAATAAACATGCGATTATTAAAAAAAAATGTTGCTGTTGTAACAAACTTTTTTCAAAATGTTCAAAATTTCTGTATAATTAAAAGTTTAAGATGTAAACAGAGTCATTCAGAGTGGTTTGGTGTGAAACGCTCTGCTATAGAGAAACGTAAAGAGTCAGTGGTGGTGATAGGAACCAGACGTCCACCTCTAAAAGCTCCCTCACAGAAAGTCATTACATTAAATGGTTATGAACACACAGCCTGATGTCTGAGACACTGTTTTATCAAAATTTTTACCCTAACCTATATTTTTAAAAATGTATTTATGGCAGACTGGTACATGCAGGGTGTTGTGAGGCAAAATAGTCCCCAAAGAAAACTTTTTTTCAGATTTCCCGCTATTTTTCCATCATCAGCATCAGATATAAAACTCAGAAGACGTGTGTAGGTTCACTGGTGGCTTTGGATGCTAAATAAAATGTCTATATTTGTGTTGTAGACATGGTGTCCCCTGGTTCCTATCACCACCACTGTAAAGACATCTGAGCCTCTACATTGAAGCACTTCAAATCAAAATGACTACATCTCAACCCCCCAAATTACGTAGAAATTTTAAGAAAGCAAAGGATGTAAAAGCATTAGCATAGTAGAGTCTCTACGATAAACCATTTCACATCAAACCTCTCTCAACCATTCATTTCTGCAGACATTTTGAAAAATCAGTTCCCTCTTGACTTACACGTTTTTTGTTTGACGGCGATAATATTGGGCACGATTCCAAACTTCTGTATGATAATACATTCTACATGGACTCCAAACAAATTCTGTAGGGTGAAACCGCAGCATTCTCACTCCGTCCCTAAACATAAAGCAGAATCTGTTTGCATTTGGGCGTCTAACAGCTCCTGGTCAGAACCGCTACTTATTACACAGCGTTCGCTATGTGCTGTGGTCTATATGTGACCTGCCAATGCGCAAATTAAAGCCATTTATCTTCGGGCCTCATGGCCAAGGAGAGGGGGAAAAACGTTTTAGGGAATAGATTATAGATATGAATCACCATAATACTTCACACATGCTGGCGATGAATGGAAATTTGAGCCGGTTGCCGTTGGCGACGTTTGGTGTCTGGCTGGAGAGCGTGGTGTTTTTAAATGGCTAAAGGTGGTCGGCCAATCTGTGAGCGAGTGTGGTTAACCTTTCTCTCTGTCTCTCTCCCTCTCTTTCCCTCTCTCTCTTTCTGTTTTGTCTCTGTGCTGAACAGTTGGCTGGGTCAATTGTCGTCTGGCCAATGGTGTAAGGAGGTGACACAAAGTGTAAGGTTCAACTGGTCAGGAGGGTACGGCGAAGACAAACAGTGCAGACATTTTTTTTTTTTTTAGAATATCAACAAAACACAATTTTACAGAGGGGTGTTCAAACTTTGGCATATGACTGTACTTGTTTTAGTTAATTTGTATTGTTTACTCTGTTTTTATGGTTTGACTTTCAATGTTTTATTATTGTATTATATTGAAGATTATTCATAAGCATTTATTTTAATTCTGCTTTTTTTTCCATGTCACAGGTGCCCATTAAAAACTAAATACACTGAGTCTACATTAAGGCTGAAGAAATGTGAGGGACTCTATAGAACTATGCAAATAAGGATGACCTGGGCGTGGATAAAGCCAGCTATGGCTTGGGTGACTTGGGTGACTATTGAAGTCTAGTGTTAGCAACATTACGTCTAAACTAAAGAAACAAAATGTGGACACCAAACATGTCTTGGCTAATTGACAACATCTGAAATAGATGTGTAACTGTGTACATTTGATTTTTCACCTAGCGATTCCTTTAAGAAGAAAAGCCATATAGTAAAAACCTTATAACAGGATTTAAACAGACTGGGTACTCTTTTACCCAAAACCATTACACAGCATTTTGGAGCTTGTACTTCACATCTACCTGGTTAACTGCTAGAACGAATGTATTTTATCAGGTATCATGTACAAAAACACCCTTAGAAGTCTACACTCTAGGCAACATTTGTTCTATATAGTACCAAAAGAGAAGTTCTATGACTTTTAACAATAGCAAAACTCATTTGCCACTATATAGAACCAAATTTAAAAAGGTCTTTTAGAGAACCTTATACAAACGAACTATGCAAACAACAGTTCTTTAAAAGGGAATTTCAAAATTTCTGTATAATTAAATCGGTAGATGTAAACAGAGTCACTCAGAGTGGTTTGGTGTGAAATGCTCTGTTCTAGAGAAACTTACAGAGTCAGAACTGTTCACAGTGGTGGTGATAGGAACCAGACGTCCACCTCTAAAAGCTCCCTCACAGTAAATGGTTATAAATACACTGCCTGATGTCTGAGACACTGCTTTATGACAGTTTTAATGACATTTTGACCTTAAACATGTTTTTAATGTAGGGGTGCATACAGGATATTGTGAGGCAAAATAGTCCCCAAAGAAAACTTGTTATTTCAGGTTTTTCACTATTTTACCATCATCAACATTACATATAAAACATAGAAGACGTGTAGGTTCACTTGTGGCTTTGGACAGTAAATAAAATGTCTATATTTGTGTTGTAGACATTGTGACCCCTGGTTCCTA
This sequence comes from Colossoma macropomum, assembly GCF_904425465.1. Lineage (NCBI taxonomy): Eukaryota > Metazoa > Chordata > Actinopteri > Characiformes > Serrasalmidae > Colossoma > Colossoma macropomum. The sequence continues at coordinate 27,058,279 of NW_023494796.1, read as the reverse complement.
TCACCACCACTATAAAGACATCTGAGTCTGTACAATGAAGCATTTCAGACCAAACCACTCTGAATGACTGTTTACATCTCGACTACTGAACTATGTAGAAATTTGGAGAAAGTCTTTCCCTTTAAGGTGTCTGTTCTATAATATAACCATCATATTCACTAAAGAACCACTGAAGGACAATAAATTACATTTGATTCACAATCTATATCAGGTTCGAGTCTGAACTTCTGACTCCTTTCTGCTTTTTTTCACAGATACTGAATTCATCAAATTCAGATCATAACAAAAATGTCTCATCTTCCACACAAATGTACAGTTTCTCCACTTGTTTCAAAGAGCTGCAAGAAATCAGAGCATGCTTTTGTTATGACTGGCGATAACTGTTAGGTCAAAAGGTTAATCTTGAGTGTGAACAAGATGCTTTGCTTGCTTCCATCTTTAAAGAGTTATTTGTTTTTTGGGTGGATCTTTTGCCTCTTAATCATCCCACGCTTCATTTGTCTAAACCACACTTGACACCACAACGGGTGGCTGGCTGAAACCCGGCAAAGAAAGTTCTTTTAAAAATTGTTTTTAACTTCCCTCGTTCCACCTCCCTGGTGTTTACCGGCTATTCCTGGCTGCCGCCCAGTAGATGTGATTATTCTAAAGCCTCAGAGAGGTTAATGACATGCTTAGCCCATGCAAATCCGGCTCTGCTGCTTTTAATTGCGCTAATAATGAGGTTTCCTATGACCTTCCTCGCTTTCATCTAATTATAATAAAAATACATATAATCTTCCTCTCTTCTAAAAGCCTCCACAAGCGTTAAATATCACCTCGGCTCAATCATAATCCTCACGGACTCTTCTGACGTTGGAGGGACGGGGTGGGCCGGTGTGTGGACGCTGTAATTCTGCAGTTGACAAACTTTGTGCCACACTAAGGAGTGAAGAGAGAAACCAAACCACATTGCAAGTGATACAGTATCTCCTGCATCCAAAGATGGGCATTCGGTTTCCTTCTGGTCACTATGTCCTAGCCAATCACAGCCACATAAAGTGAGGCAGGGTCATCTGGGTATTCATGGGCATTTGAGAAATCTCTTTCACTGAGACAGACGAACAAATCTGACACAAAGGATCGGCTCAAGCTCATTCCTTATATGAATCACCTGATACTAAATGTGTTAGAATAGATATCACTTCATTGTGACTGCTAAATGATTAGCAAGTTAGCTAACACCACTTACTACACGCTTTTGTTTTTTGAAGGACAAACTATCAGGTCATCTTAAAATCTCCTCTGTTGGAAACACATCCTAAAGTTCCTGAGTTCCGGCGGTTGAAACACGGTTCCTCAAAACCTTCCTATGGTGGAAACCTGCTTAAAAGCATTTGAGTTCCTGAAAAGGTGCATTTGATCAAAACGTTCCTGAGCTCCTGAAAAGGATTCTACTGTGGAAACCTGCCCGAAAGCTCTCGAGTTCCTAAAAAAGTTTGTGTGATGGAAACCCACCTAAACGGTCCTGTACTCCTGGAAAAGTTCAGAAGATGGAATAAGCCTAAAAGTTCCTGAGTTCCCGGAAAAGTTCCTGAGATGGAAATATGCTTAAATGTTCCGGAGGAAGTTCCTGAGACGGAAATGTGCCTAAAAGTTCCTGAGTTCCTAAACAGGTTCTTATGGTAGAAACCTGCCAAAAAGCATCCGGGTTCCTGAAAAAGTTCCTGAGCTCCTGAAAAAGGTTCCTGAGAAGAAAACATGTTTAAACGTTCTTGAGAAAGATCCTGAGATGAAAATGTGCCTAAAAGACTCTGAGTTCCTGAAAAGGTTCCGATAGTGAAAACCTGCCAAGAAGCTGCTGAGTTCCTGAAAAGGTTCCTGAGTTCCTGAAAAAAGTTCCTGAGATGGTTCCTAACATGGAAATATGCTTACATTTTTCTGATAAAGATACTGAGTTCCTGAAAAGGTTCCTATGGTGGAAACCTGCCAAAAAAGCTTCCAAGTTCCTGAAAAAAGTTCCTCAGATGATTCCTGAGAAGGAAACATACTTAAATGTTCCTGAGAAAGATCCCGAGATGGAAATGTGCCTAAATGTTTCCAAGGTCCTGAAAATGTCCCTGAGATGGGAACCCATTTAAAAATTCCTGGGTTCCTAATAAGGTTCCAGAGAGAATATGCTAAAATTAAACAGTAAGAAGTGAACTGGTCCACAGGATATGAGGACTGTTCATCTACCAAGGTCCAACTAACCTACACAGAAGAAAACATATATGTACATACATTCACTCATATTAAAAATATATGTGATATTGATGTGCTTTTAAAATGTGTGCCAAATATACACAGCGGTGCCATTTTTAAATGTTTATATATATATATACGTCAATATTGCACATATATGGCAATATATTGAAATATGTGCACATCTGTAGATGAAATCTATGTGATGGTGTCAATTGTCACTATCTCTACTTATGTCAAATAAATATGAGAATATATTACAAATGAACACACATTTTGTGTTGGTTATATTTCCTTTGCATATGGGAACACAAGCCAGCGGATAAGTTTCACAAAGCCTTTCAAGTAGAGGTCAAAAAAGCACTCAAATAAAAGTGCTCCGTCATGAAACAACAGCAATGAGCTTCAAATGGTGTTTTCTCAAATTGCCCTCAAGTACAACTGCTGTCATTCAGAAAAGTGTTGAATCATACTCAAAGTTTTGGAATCAGGACCTGAAACCACCGTCCAGTAGACTAAAAAGCTTTAAAAATAACAGCATGACTGATATGAAATGGTCAGCATGAACTGGACTGCTTTTTAAGTGCTGTGGATGGTCGGTAACTGGACACACTGAAGAAGAGTCTTTGGAAATAGAAAGATAAAACAGGCCACAGCAATTGTTTCTAGTTGTGCTCTAATATTCAACATTAGACTGTGACTGTAGCAGAAAGAGAAACCAACTTCTAAGACTGAACTTTGGAGGCGTGAAAAACATCCCTGCAGATTTCTTTGAGAAACTGAAAGTGAGTCTCCTGAAAAGAATAGAAGCTGTAATAAAGGTGAAAAGTGGACACATTTAATACTGAAGAAATGCAATTAGTTGTTGAGGCTTCTGTGTAATTTTCTGTTAAATATCTGAGGGATTTCATTGCAAAATGCACTGTAGACCACTTTCAAGAATTTTGTTTATTTCATGATACATGTTATTGCCCATGTGTCAAACACAAGGCCCGCAGGCCAGATCAGGCCCGCGACACAATCCTATGCGGCCCGCAAAAGTGTTTTAATTTTCTATTAATATTAGCTCTCTTCACAGTGTGCTGCACTACAGTCCCCAGCATGCACTGCAACGTAGTGTGCTCCGACTCTCCAACCCCAGCAATAGTCTACGGGACAGCAGTTACACCTCAATTCTACACAATTCTGCGCAATTCCACACCAGTCATGTCACCAAAACGCATTTCAGCTGCAGCTGAACCAATATAAACACCTAACGTCAGCTCAGCAGCTCGGAAATTGAGCCCAAGTCTTAATGAACTTGCAGCAAAGAAAGGATGCCGAGTGTCTAAGTTTAAAGCAGCTTAATGTAAAAAGCTATTCCAAGTGATTTTGGAGCATTTCTTCTGGTCCATTCCTCTCGAGCGTTTTTTGCACCCGTTTTCACTCTTGACAGAGAAAAACTGAAGCATTGTTTGATTCTACATGTTAGTCAGTGTAACGGAAGACATTCGTGTGACTGTGTGTGCAAAACAGTGCAGTGTGTAGTTTCATATCCACCAGTAAGGTCAGCTAACTGGTAAGCAAAGTAGCTAATTAGTCAAATTAGACACTTTAGAGTGACATAAAATGACCAAAAAGACCAATAAATTATTAATCACAGTTATTATAAATGGTTCTTGAGCAGCTGGAAACTACAAGCAGAACTGTAAGGTCAGTGGGTTCATATTTGGGTCTGTTCTTATTTTTGAATGCGCAGTATGAAAACATCTTTATAAATCGAGTGCTTCTTTATTAAGTCCAGAAATATGCTCTTTGCTGCTGTGCTGCGATGCTGATTTGTCCTATATGCAACAATAACTTTCCATCAAATCCAAATCCACAAACACAAATGTGGAATGGATTGGAAGATCTGCCCGTTCAACACAATTTCAATGCGACAGAAATAATCCATATAACAGTACTGCATGCTTTTGAGCTCATTTGCTTTGCTCAGTATTGACATTGGACATTTCATCACTTACGGTTAACACTCCGTAACTATAGTGAATCTGAGAAATTCGTCCTTTTTTATGCGTCAATTATGAAAATAGCATTCATCTGTGTATCTTTGGAAAGAAAACAAAATAAACTAACAGAATCCCAGAAAGCAATTATACTCCTCATCATTCCTGTACGTAGATTTGGGGGATTAATTTCATCAGCAGGTCGCGGTTTTGCCCCGCGGGCAACAAATCGCTTAATCACGAGGCTCAGCGCCTCTCACTTCCTGTTGCAATGCATTATGGATCCTCAACTGTCTGAGGAAATAACGGTGGCGACACACCTGACTGGCCCACTAATGAAAAAACGGGTGGGGGTGGGGGGGTGTGACAAGCAAAAATAATTTAATTCATTTTCCTAAATTAGAAATTCAACAATGCAAACAGCCTTCGGGCAGTATCAACAATTAGATAGCAGAGTGGGAAAAAAAAGAAAAAGAAGCAGACAATTTAGAGGAAAGTAATGAATTAAATTTTCCACTGAATCTAAATGAAGTGAGCTGTTATTCCGGATTGGTGGTGATCATACATTTCATATTTCACGGAGGTGGCGTATTATTATGTATGGGAGCGCGGTGCACGCTTGCTTGTTTTCGAATTAATCCTGCGCACCGTCGTTTTGATTATACTTTGTAATGAGCTCTGACGGCTGCCCAGGGCACGATCCCAGCAGATCTGGAGTCCGTCCTGCCTTTTTCACAGCCGAAGCGAAGACGAAAACTCCTGCGCTCTACCTGAGAATTCCTCCTCCCTCGCTTTCGTCTTCAAGGCCGAGCCGCCGCCGCCGCGGAGAAACAAGACTCAGATCACCGCTTCACTGCTTTTAATGCTAATTAATGGAAATTCTCTTCATACAATGGCCCCCTGACACAGAAAAAAACTTCATGGGAAACTTAGGCTTTGATCCTTAAAGGAATAATTTCACCAAAAATTTCATTCACTCGGTTTTCCACCCTCTTACGCCAAACGTAGTCAATCAGCCAAGACATGTTTGGCGTCTGAAGTTTGCAGTTTTGTGCTGGAGCTTTGAGCAGTGAACACATTACAGTAATGTAATTCCTTTTTACCATAACAAAGTTTAGTCATGTGCAAAAGTTTGATTTTCTAAGCGAATATAAGTGAACACATCCTCTACAGCAGTGGTCACCAACCCTGGTCCTGGAGATCTACCTCCCTGCAGAGTCTAGTTCCAACCACAATCTGCAATGCCTGCTCTAGCTCATTATCTTCTTCAGAACCTCTAGGCTGTTTCTATGCATTCTTGTGTTCTTGCTCCACATCATCTTCCACTGCACAAGCTGCATTTAACCAATCAAGAACATATGTATCAAGAATGGTTAAAGCACCTGGATGCATTCTTGATCTGCCCCGAATACCAAGGATGCATCGCTTCCTGACTTGCCAATGAGAACGAACTGAAAGCCCCATCATTCGCTGCGGTATCACTGCACCTGGCAGAGGATACTGACCCACAGCTGTGTGTTCATAAGTTCTCCTTTTTAAGAAAATGGTGCACTTAACAGTACCTTCGTTTGGCAATGGCACCTGTAGCACCTGACATCCAGGCTTTTAACCTCAGTGTAACCTGCTGTTGTCTCGTGAACGTTTAAACAAGATTACTACTGCCATCACGGTCATAGCTGACGAACGTTAGCTTAATTTTCTCAAAGAAAAACATAAGCGTTCATATCAGATTCTATTTTGAGATTTCATGTTTAATATCCTAAATTTATCGGCTAACTTCTCTCTGGGAAATCAGCTGGGCACTGCAACAGGAAGTACACAGCACATCTCAAACTCCTGTGCATTCTCAGTCCTTGTGTTCTTATGAAAGTTTGTTCTAACAAGGTAACTGACAAGAACATTGGGCCTCATTAACCAACATCTCCCTAAGTTTTTTCTTAAATGTGTTCTTGAGAAAGGTCCTAAGAAAAAGTCGATGTCAGATTCACGACGTGTTCTTAAACCCCAGGAGTGTTCACACCTTTGTGCTCTCGAGGGTGTGTAGATTCTGTTCTCACCTAAGAACAAATCCCAAATAACAAAACACTGGTAAATGTCAGAATCTTTGTAAAAAACTGCGTACGTGGGTTTTAAGAAGAAATTTCTTCCTAAGACTGGTTGGTAAATGAGGCCCATTCTTCCCAAGAACGCAAGTCCATTCTCCACATTCTTGGTATTGAGAAGCACCCCTTGACTGGCTGGATCAAATGCCTTACAGTTCGGCAAGGGAGGGAGCAGCATTAGATACAGGTTGGAAATAAAACTTGGTAGGAGAGCAACCAACCTGGCAACCCCTGCAGTAATTTTGCACACTGATCCAAACAAACTTGAACTACCACAGTGTGTAAATCTCACAAATTGTTGGAATGAATTACAAAGAGGATGGAAATGGGATATGGTCCTTTTTCAAGGTGGATGGATCATTTAAATGGCAAGCCTATATTATTCTACTATATTGTTCATATTGTAGTGACCTGCTACTGGCTGGCGCTGGCCTCTAGACGCTCATGAGGTGTGGGAGGCACACACCCACCGGAAAAGTTATGTTTGTCAGTTAAAGGTATGTGTATGCATTTATTATATTGTTCTGTTTCAGGAAGTGGGTTTAGTTAGTTTAGTGTGAGTTGGTGGTCACTTTGAGGGTGAAGTGTATGGTTAGTGGTGACCTCCCCTGTATGTTTGGTGCTGTGTATGTGCCTTTCTGCCCCGGTGATGTCAGTGTGACACTGGTATCAGAAGTGGGATTGTGCCATGACGATGGGGATGGCACTGTGAGGCTCAACAGTGAGGCCAGTGCAGAAAGGCACGATGGCACTGTTAGCAAGAGGGAGGCTGGCGAAGATGGGACCATCGAGGGCCTTCTTGTGTGAACACCATGGTGAGAAGCAGAGTGGTTGATGAACCGGCATGGTGGAGAGAGAGGACACCATACTGTGTAGCACCGAGAGCCTGGGTCAGCAGGTAAACGGATGCCAGGAGGGTCAGCAGCAGCTGTGGGCTGTGGGTCAACTGCAGCATGGATGGCAGACAACTCATTGCGCTCGCCATCACGGGCTTACCGACATCCCCACTGCAACTAGCCACGCTCATGCACATCAAGAGAGGCACATTAAACGGCTGGAAGGCGACAATCGTCCTGCTCGGGTCAGTCACTAGTGTCAGTGGTGGGCCCCCAGCGCATGAGCAGCACTCATGCCATCATCGATGGCACTGTAGGTAGCAAAGAGAGCAAATGGTGGCTGTCTGGAGTGCCATTGTTGTTGCTGTCACTGCCAGCTGTGCGGGACTTGATACAGTGCATTGTGGGAAGTTTCACTACGAGAAGCTTTTGTGCAGGCCAGGACTGTGCACACACCCCAGGAATTGGTTTGAGCTGGTAGGTCACAGGGGATGGTGTCCCTCGGAAGGGGATGGGCTATTTAGCAACTTGTATTGGCTGGCACTGGCCTCTAGATGCTGGTTGAGCCATGTTGATGGCCACACCAGAGGGTCATGTTGTTGTTTGTCAGTTAAAGGAGTGTGGGTTGGTGGTCATCATGAGGGTGGAGTGTATGGTTAGTGGTGACCTCCCCTCTGAGTTCAGTGCTGTGTATGTGCCTTTCTGTTCTGGTATTTAATAAAGAGCACTTCTCTTAGTGGAATCATGGCCTCCCTTGTGTTACTATGTGTTACTCTGTCTTACAATATGTTTTTATACCGTCATATAGAATGAAAGAGAGAAAGAGTGAAAGAGTGAAGGGAGAGGGAGCAGAGTGAGAGAGAGAGAGAGAGAGAGAGAGTGTGTATTGGCATGAGTAATTTGAATCTGTTGCATAACAGCCATTCTACCTCACTCATTCTCTCTCACTCTCTTTCTTTGAGCTGCTGCAGTGCTTTCCCTTGAAGGAATGGAAAGAAGAAAGGAGAGATGGAGGGAAGACACTTGTTTAGTCTTTATTCAGCAGGAGAGACAGAGCGAGGGAAGGATCCAAACTGATGACGAACTAATGAAGAGGAAAAGAACGATCTATCTATTACAGAGCACGGCTTCTGCTGAAGCGCCCTCACTTTCCATCAATATGTCCTTCTCGTTCATCTGCACGGTGGCCAATATTAGTGCCATAATTCAAATAAAAGACAGATTGTGAATAATCACTGTGGAAATTAGACAGGCATTATTAGTTTCTTTGAGCTTAACTAAGCCTCATTGAGTCTGAGTTAAAAAATAAGGCCTCGTCCCATTTTTCAGAAAAGATTTTGTCACACCTGGGTGGAAGTACAAGGGAGATGTTTCTAATAAAATGGCCACTGAGTGGATGCATAAGGTGGGTGTTTCCAATAATGTGACCAGTGAGTGGACATACAAGTTAGGTGTTTCTATTAAAATGGTCACTAAGTGGAAGTACAAGGTACGTGTTTCTAATAAAGTGGCCAGTGAGTGGACATACAGGGTAGGTTTTTCCGATGAAGTGTCCAGTGAGTGGAAGTACAAGGTAGGTGTTTCTATTAAAATGGTCACTAAGTGGAAGTACAAGATACATGTTTCTACTAGAGTGGCCAGTGAGTGGACATACAAGGTAGGTGTTTCTTCCGTTTGCATGGCGGCACTTCCTAAGGCAATGTCCACTGAAAGACATCTGAGTGAAGTACACCCTCCTGTCTGTGCGTGTAAGTGTCCATGCAAACACAAAGTGAGCAGGTTTAATCAAATCACTGCAATAATGACCAACGGCCTGTGAAAAGAGCAAGTTACAGACAGATACAGCTATGATCGGGAAATGTGTGTGGGTCCCTCCATCAGAGCGAGCGTCTACCAGCAGTTGAGGCTGAAAGGCTGTTATTATCCACAACAAATGCAGTACAGGGGGGAGATAGAGAGTGGATATTCGTACGTGGAGGAACGAGTGAGAGAGATCGAGATACAGGAAAGCTTTGAGAGAGAGAGAGAGAAAGAGAGAATGAGCCTGAGAATATGACCCAGGCTGTGACTCTGCGTGTACACCGGCGATGATAAAATCACTCAGCGTTGCCCGAACAGCCTTCAATTGGTCTCTGATGAGTGTTTCAAGTTGAGGATAGGCAGACAGCAACTTCAATTCTGCTGCTTGGTCATGCAAACTACATTTTTAAAGGAATCAGAGCAAGTATAAACCAGTGCTTAGCCAACATACTCTGTACTTATTCACTAACATTACATGATAAAAACAGGCAAACGTGTGGCAGCAATGCAGTGCATAAAGTCATGGAGATAGATCTCAAGGACTTTTTTTTTTTTTTGACTGTGGCATGATTGTTGGAACCAGACAGGCTGGTTTGAGTATTTCTGTAACTGCTCATCTCCAAGGATTTTCACTCACAACAGTCTCTAGAGTTTTGTGGGTGGAAATGCCTTGTTGCTGAATCCAATAGAACACCTTTGGGGTGTGGTAGAACGGGACATTCGCAGCATGAAAGTGCATCTGAAAAATCTGTTTCCAACATCTTATGGAATCCATTCCAAAATTTAGGCTGTTTGAGAGCAAGAGGAAGCCCTACCCATTATTAGTGTTCCTAATAAAGTGCTCGGTGGATGTAGACCATATATTGTTCATATTTGTGGTATATATACTTGTAGTTGTATGCAAAAGTTTAGATGCCTCTGGTAAAATGATGTTCTGTTGATTTTCAAAGTAAAAATAACACATCCACTGTGGTTAAATTGTCCAAAACGTTTCGTGTCTATGTGGCACTGGACAGCTTGAAGCCGGAGGAGGCACAGCAAGGCACGATGGCAGTGCTGGCAAGAGGGAGGCTGGTGAAAGCGAAAACTGTCAAAGGCTTCAGTGTGGAAGCACTGCAGCAAGTAGTGGAGCGGTTGGTGAGCTGGCGTTGTAGAAAGAGAGAACTCTGCACGGGTGGTGCTGAAAGCCTGGGCTGGCAGGTAAACAGATGTCGACTGGGAGGCTCAGTGGCAGCCACAGGCTGTGGGACGAATGCAGTGTGGACGGTAGACGGCTCATCGCGCTCGCTGACATCACCACTGCAACCAGGCATGCTCATGCACACCCAGAGGGGCACATCAAATGACTGGAAGGTGACCATCATCCAGGTTAGGCCAGCGGCGCACTGTGTGGAGTTCCACCACGCGCAGGAGTAGCCGAAGCGGCAAGGACTGGAGGTGCTCACTTTTGTGCTGGCTGAGACTGCGCATGCCCAAGGACTTGGCTTGAGCTGTTGGGTGGCCGGGCTGGTTAACCTTTTGAAGGAGGGGGACTATGTAGCTGGCGCTGCCTCCAAGAGGCTCGGGAGGCATGTCCATGTGAGCGGCCATGCACAGAGGCTCATGGTAGGTGCGCACCCCCTTAAAAGGGACCTTAATGTGGGTTAGGTGTTACTGTTTGTCAGTGTAGAGATGTGTTGTTTGTGGTTTATTGTGTCTGGGGTTGTGGGTGGTTTATGTTGGGGGTTGGTCACCATTAGGGTAAAACCTGCAGTTAGAGGGTGACCCCCTCCCCTGCTTACTAAGTAAACACTTACTGCCCAAACAAATAAACAGATTGATCCCTGGCTTAATCCTATACCAGGGCTCTTTACTGAAAGAGTCAGTGTAAAACTGCTGCAAGGTAAAATACATGTTTACATCTTTTACAAGATCTATATGTCTGTGTTTCATCTAGAATGACCAATAAATGCTCATGTGCACCAGAGTCAGTTTACTGCTAACATTCACATATTAGAAATACAATAGGGACAGCAGCAGAAATTAGCATTAGCAGCTAAGCTATTTTCAAAAAGAGTTTATTTATGGCCTAAACTGTAACATGAATAGTCGTGGTTCACTACCGCGTGTCCACGTAAACTGCAGCACATCACGTTTATCTAGTTGTACGTACAGTTCTGGCAGATGGGGAAAAATATTTCAGAGTTAATACAGCTCACCTAATAACACACAGAGAGAGAGAGAGAGGGAGAGAGAGAGAGAATGAATGAGTGTTCATTGGAGAAGATGATGGCAGCCGTTTTGAGGATTTATTGCATCTGCCTCAAAATGTTTCTACATATTTATGACCATAAGCTGAGCAATTTAGCAATTAGGAGCTGGAGGAGAATCTACCTCGTGAGAAATGGCTGCTTAACAAACCATGCAGAGATCCATAGGCCAGAGAACTGCACAACTGACACTAAAATCACGAGCATCTCAGTAGAAACAAAACAAGTGACCACAGAGTCAAATCCTGCATTTCATAGACTTCTATCAATACTGTCACAGAAGATATTAGGCCACTGATTCTCTAATCCAGTCCTAGAGTAACACCCGCTCTGAAAATCATCATTTATCATTAATAATAACTGTTTTAGTGTTTTCTCTACTTCAACACAGCTTACGGAAATTATTAGCTCATTACTGAGCGCTTGGTGAGAGGAATTAGTTGTGCAACAGCAGGGAAAACACTAAGTTGTGCAGTATATGGATGGTGGAGGGGGGCGTGGCCTAACCAACTTCTGTTTTGGTTGTTGTTTGTTGTTGTCTCAGCTTTCCGAAGAAATATTGCTAACTTAAGTTTGTTGAACATCAGATAAGTTTAGAATCAGTTCATTTGAAGGAACACATATTGGGGGGTTGTCAAGTTTATGTGTTCAGTGAAGCTTCGAAATGAACTCAGCTTTATTCATTATAACCTGTACTAATTCATAACCGGAGGTGTTTGTGAAAATAATAATGTGCAATAAACACTTTAAGATCTCATTATTCAAATGATTGAGCATCATTATCATCTAAATTCACATCTTATTGGTGTATAACTGGAAGCATTTGATCCCTACAGGTTCTTTACAGTGTCAAATATATTGTTTCATATTGTTTTATTGTTTATTCTTTAAGAGATAAAAAGAGTTTAATAAATCACTTAAAGGAACTCAATACTGACATATCAGTGAGGTATTTGATCTTTTTGGCAACATTTGTTATTAATTTGCATATTAGTGATACAAATTGACTCACTGAAAACTATTGATATTGATATATGAAAACTATTTCAAAAACAATCTGTGAACTAAACTGCACTTTAGAATATAAAACACAAGTATTAGTGACTTATTACACTCTTATTAGCTCAAAAGTAATAAACGCAACAAGTCACATGACACTACCTACAACTTGCAGGAATCACATGCTGCCCAATTTTTATTTATTCGGAGTGAATTTAGATGATAATTCATGCACAACAAGGTCTTAATCCTTCTGTGGTGTTCATGTTTATTGTTCTCTCATTGTTACTCACCACATTATTGTCTTTTAAATCAACACAGACATAACAATTTGTCAAAATACCAGATGTTGAAAATATCACAAGTAGCCAGCGTAGGGTTCTCCTTTAGCAGCTGTAGCCAGTCAGCAGCCTGTCCATATTGTCCACCCTCACACACACACACACACATATACAAACACACACACACACACACACTAACAGCAGGCCATGTAGGAGGAGAACAGAATGAAGGGACACAGCACCTCCACACTTTTACTCCCCCGCAGGTTCACCCCAACACCACATGTAATAGAAATGTGCAGGGGGTGAACAGTGTGAATACACTGAAAATTGGTTATATGTTCTTCACAGAAAAGGAACAAAGGCCAAGGAATTGTTACATAACAATATAAAGAAAGTTGTTCTGTCAATTTACTATTTTATGTATGTTTAATATTTTATCAATTAGGATTTTTTTAGGTCAGCCAAAAGTCATTTTGAACTAGCTTAAAATTAACTTGTGAAACACGGATATTTATGTGTTCCTGGCACTGAGACTTATTTTGATGGACTAACAAAAATGAACATTTGAACCCAATGCGTGGTTTGTTAAGTTTAAATAAAAAACACATTGCTTTCACAGTGTATGGACACAGAAATCTAAATAGCTTCGGGGGCTCTCAAGTGGTGCAACTTTCTAAGCATTTACACCAACATTTAGATATGGTGAGTTTGAACTCCAGTGATTCCACAGCCATCCATAAGTGGGAGACCAAGATTCCCTAGTTAGAAATCAGAACTCTGCACTGAAAAGTGTCCAATGAATTTAATGTCCTTTTGTACTTTTTTATAATGTGAATAAATGAGTTGAGAAACATAATAAGTGCAGATGCTACCAGACACCTTTATTTGGATCAAGACAGCAAAACAACAACACAAATGGGAGAATGCATGTGCAGTTATGCTGTGGTGGGCATTTTGCTGGTATGGTTTGGGTCCACCTGTCCCCTTAGAGGGAATAAATCAGTACAAAGTTATCGTGACTGACCACCTGCCCCAAATAAGGGGCATAAGGGGTCACTGAACGGTTTGATGAGTATGAAAATTATATAAAATTATATGCTGGGCCTTCACATTCATAGATGTCAACCCGGTTGAACACCTATGTTTCGGAGTGATGTGTTAGATGAATCTCCACCACCATCATCAAAACATAAACTAAGAGAATATCTTTCACAAGAATAGAGGGAAGAATCCCTCCAGGACAGAGCTAGAACCTATGGGGTTCCATGGGTTTAACCATTTCTTTAATATGAGGTTGTTTTTTTCTTTTAAGTATATTCTTGGTATAACTGCATCAGTTTTTAGTTAAAAAATGTTGATTGCTGCTTGTTTGTTGTATAGAATCAATTAGAATGAACGTTAATTGATAATGTAAGTATACTGTCCACTTTATTTCAGGGGGCACAAGTACAAAAAGCAATTAAGATATCAGTAACTGTCAAGTCTTAATCCTGAGTTTGCAGTGTAATTAGTGTAAGTCATCACTTTACTTTGAGGGACACAAAGCAGTAACTAATTACTTAGAATAAATCAGTAGATTAATTAACAGATAATCAATAGCATTCACTCATAAGTACTAGTTGGTTCTCATATTAATTGTTAATAAATAATTTTTTTAGCCAGCTAAAAACTTACGTGGGTTTATATAGTAATACCACATGGTTGCTATGGCATTAATATGAGGTTGCCATAGAATTCCAGCTTGTTGTTAGGGTGCCACTTGGTGGTTGTTGCTAGGCAGTGGCTATTGTATTCAAAATGTTGGTAGGCAGTTGCTATGCTATCCCAAGTGATTGCTAAGGTGTTGCTAGGCTGTTGCTGTGCTATCCCAGGTGGTTGCTAATGTGTTGCTATGCCATTGCTACATTATCCCAGGTGGTCGCTAGAATATTTATTTGATAGTGGCACAATTAGTGTGTCCAAAAACATTTGGCTACAGTTGTGTACAGATGTGTACTGACTGTGATATAATAAGAGGTGGAAGTATAACCATTATGTACCATATAGGTGGAATGAGTGGAGTCTCAGTATTTTGAGGAATCCCCCATTCATTCCTATGACAAAACAATCATGTCTGAGTGAACGCTGTGAGAACACCATAAGTCAGAATGTTGCATTTGTTCAAAGTTACAGACAGTAATAAAGGCAATCGGCTAAAAAATGGGCCAAGACGACCTTCGCCGTGCAGTTAAGCTACATTTTCTTAGGGTTAGGAAAGTTTATTCTGCGCCTGTTAGCTATTTGAAGCAACGCTGACAAACAAACCAAATCAGGAGAAGCAACCACAAGCAGGCAGTGAACAAACTGAAGTCTAAAAACAATCAGTGAGGTTAGTAATTTGGACATTCCACTGAAATCATACAAATACGACCTCTGTTTTCCTGTCTTTGACCAGTTCTGTAAACTGGTGCATCGTAACGCGAGCACGCCACGGGAAAATGGACTGAGTCACACGGCTCAATTTATGTTTCCTTGCAGCCGGAAAAAAATAAAGAAAATAAATAGCCCAATATGGATTTGTGTCAGTTGACAAAGTGCTCCGGTGGCACTTGCTACATGTATACGTCCCCTAAACAACGGCTCACATTTCCGTGGCCTGTCATGCATCGCATCATGGGAAAAAAGAGAGAACGAGGGATGGAGATGGAGGGAGGGAAAGGGAGAGAGAGAGAGGGAAAGATAAAGAGAGAGAGAAAGTAGCAATTTACAGCCCCATTTTCGTCCATGGAAAACGACTCCTGAAAAGCTGCATCTTTTTGTGTTGTCAGCTCAAATTTTTAAAAGCCTTCTCTTTTCTTTTCGTCCATCCAGCAGACAAAATGAAGTCCAGAATTGAGGGTGGGTTTTTTTTTTTATTTTCTTAAAAGCTGCATTGAAGCCCTTAGCTCCCCGCTGGCCAGCAATTTGTATTTGACAACTGAAGCAAACACGGACAAGTACTCTATCACTGTGTGCGTGTGTGTGGAGAGGGAAATTGTGGGGTAAAAGAAACAACAAAAAGAAGCCATAAACAAGAATAATACCTGAGAAATATAAAAACTGCTTGCTCAAAACTTACAAAACATTTTTTCATACCGCCATTCAAGATAAGAGAAGGAGCTAAAGAAGTAATCTAAAATCTTAAACTTTTCAGAATTGAATGTACTGAGCAAATCTACAATCAGCACCATTATGTCCAAGTAATCTCATTTATTAGTTCCACTAATCCACTAGGTTTGCACTAATGAAGAATTTTAACAAATAATTCATATATATCTTGCACTGTGCATTATATATTATATTATAGTATTTTGTATTGTATATTAAATAACTTCTTTCTTGTACCACAGGTTTGATGGTTGTGAAGTACTAAATGGATCTGGCTACAAACTAACTAACTCACCAACTAACTAACCATCTAACTAACCAACCAACCAAACAACTAACAAACCAACCAGCAAACCAAACAACTAATAAATTAGCTCACCAACAAACCAAATAACAAACCAATGAACGACCTGACTAACAAAATAACCAAACAATTAATTCACGTAACAACTAACAAACATACTAACTGTTCAAGTAGCCCACCCACTTGCCAACATACTCACCAAACAACAAACTCAAACAACTAACCAATCAATCGGCAAATACATCAGCAGACCAACATACCCACCAACCAAAGAACTCATCAACCAACCAACCAAGTAACCGTCCAATCAATTCACCAACCAACTAACCAACATGCTCATTACCCAACAAACTCAACCAACGAACCAACCAATCAACATACACACCAACCTACTCAACCAACCAGTCAATTCACCAACATGCTCATTAAACAACAAACTCAACCAACCAACCAATCAACAAACTCACCAACCAACTCAACCAACCAATTCACCAACATGCTCATTAAACAACAAACTCAACCAACCAATCATCATACTCACCAACCAACTCAACCAACCAATTCACCAACATGCTCATTAAACAACAAACTCAATCAACCAACCAATCATCATACTCACCAACCAACTCAACCAATCAATTCACCAACATGCTCATTAAACAATAAACTCAACCAACCAACCAATCAACATACTCACCAACCAACTCAACCAATCAATTCACCAACATGCTCATTAAACAACAAACTCAACCAACCAACCAATCAACATACTCACCAACCAACTCAACCAATCAATTCACCAACATGCTCATTAAACAACTCAACCAACCAACCAACCAACCAACTAATCATCATACTCACCAACCAACTCAACCAACCAATCAATTCACCAACATGCTCATTAAACACCAAACTCAACCAACCAACCAACTAATTATCATACTCACCAACCAACTCAACCAACCAATCAATTCATCAACATGCTCATTAAACAACAAACTCAACCAATTAACCACTTAACCACAAGTCAACTAACCAACATACTCACCAAGAAATATTCAGTCAACCAACCAATCAAATAACCAACATACTCACCAATCAGTCAAGTAACTAACCAGCCAATCAATTAACCAACCATACTAAAAAGTCATAAACTGACTGCCCTCCTTGTGAAATTGTGACTCGCTCCAGTGACATCACAAGCGGGTGCCTTTAGGTAATTGTGTAATTAGATAAATGCTATAGTGCATTGTTGGCTACAGTGTCATTAGTAAATTGAGAAAAGTTGTGTTTTTTTCTAGTAAATTATAAACACTTATTAAAATGACTACCAACCAACCAACAAACCAATTGTTAAAATAACCATTCAAACAGCTAACCAACCAACTAAATTAACAACTAGCTAACTAACCAATGCACTCTCATTTGCAGGCTGAAGATTCTCAGCAAGGAGAAGTTACTACCACACAGGTAGCTTCTGTGTGCATGACTGAAAGGAAGGAAACTGGCATGAAGCCACACCAGAAGACCCTCACAGATGCATGTATGTTTGTCGTTACAAATTACATGTGTGAAAAAAACAGAAACTATACTAATCAGACTCTTCGTAAGTGTGCAAACACAGGGTAAATTTGCTGCTGCTAATTTTGCAAGATGACAACAACTGTTTACTAATATGGAAATCTTTCAGTCAATCTGAGTAAACACACTTCAGCTTGAGTGTGGAGATCACGGTGGGCAAAAATGCAGTGGGGACCCTGTGGCACATCACATCAATTATATGTCTTCATTATTATACACTGATGTAGCAAGAAAATATTTGTTGGGTTCGAGCAGTGAGCAGGCCAAAAAACAGACTTTATTTTACCATTTCACCGTATTATAATTACCTTCCAGGTAAAATAAACAAGAGAAATTGAGATATGCGCGCAGGCTTGCTTTTACTGCCGTCGTATCTGTCAGTATAAGGCATGAAAAATGCAGCTGTTTCCCTCGGGCACCATCAACGTTCAGCAAACAGGCCTCGTAAACACATAATCCTACATTCCTGCGCAACAGCAGATTATTAATTTATCATCTCCTCCAATCGCAGTGATTGAAAGACTCGGCGGTGTGCCCGAGTAAGCGTTTATTGGCCGCCGTTTTTTTATTTATTTATTTGGAGAGAAAGGTGGGGCGACATAAATCTGATGTATAAATAAATGGTGGAGCAAACTCGGCGATTAGAGTCGTTAGTCCTCGTCCGCCTCAAGATACAGACATTCATTTCACATTTCACAGAGCATCGACGGATCCCAGGGCATTCAATCCCGAGGAGACAGGCCTATACACACACACACACACACACACCCACAGTGTCTTTTATAAAACACTCAACTCTGCGCCCTCCAGCCAACAGTTCATCACTCGTATCAGTACAAACATTATGAAGTGTTTTCGTCGTCTCATGGCCATGACTTTGAGGAGCACGACTCCTTATCTGGTCACAACTAGAACTGTCATCAACCATCACCACCCTTCCCGCTTTCTAATGAAAGACATTCTCTGCGTTAGCATTTCTCTTTCACAAATATCCTGTAGCTAATAAGCAATTATAAAACCATTGTCATTAGGATCCAATTTATCTAAACAAATAAAATGATTCGGCAACCAAATGCAACTAAACATTTCAACGAACAACGGCTGAAAGGTTTAGTTTTTGGAAATGACTGAGACTAATGAGTTCCAAACAGGGTTCTTTGTGTGATTCCATAAAAGACCCACTTTTGGTTCCCCAAAGAACCTTTTAATTGATTCCTCTTTGGAGAACCGTTTTTGCAAATGATATGCGAGCGTGAGCTTTTTTTTTCAGGTTTATAGAACCTGTACCTAAAGCTGTGATACTCAGTCCTGGTGCTGGAGATCTACCACCCTGCAGACTTCAGCTCCAACACACCTGATCCAGGTGATGAGGGCCTTCACAAGCAGCTAAATAAGAGAGCCAGGTGTGTTGGATCTGTATATTCCAGAATCAGGATTGGGCACCCCTGATGAAAAGGTTCTAGGAGGATAAGTATGAGTATAGAACGTTTACATCATGTGGTTCTTTAAGTCTTTAAGAGAACTGAAAGGGAGCTAAGTAGCACGAACCTACACCAGCAGGATATGAATGTATGTTTACATACGTATGAAGGTCTGAAACCATACTAACCACAACATGGATACAACATAGAGCCTTCATACAGACAAAAATGTACGAAATTTCCTTCACAAAATCTCAAAAATATGGATTTTATACATGGCATTTAGAATATCCTAATTTGAGATAAGACGTTTGAAGAGATAAGCGAAATTTCTTAAGTTAAGATTTGCTTTTATAATACAACTTTGCAAAGCATCTTATCTTGACCTTGTCAGATCTTAGCTTAGGACTTAAGATGGGAAGTTTCTGTAATATGGCACCACAATAATCTGCAATTTTCCAAATTCCAAATAGTAGAATTTTCCAGAATTCTCGAATCCAGAGTTCTGCAGTCTTCTACAATTCTGAGTTTTACAAACGTCAGGAATTCTAGGATTCTAAAAAAGTTCTAGAACGATCAGCTCTGCAGTGCAGGGTTGAACTAAAATTTAGCAAATGATAGAACATCAGACTTCAGCTCAGGCAGGAAATACAAAACCTTTTCTAGCTTCTCTTCTCCACTCTGTCATTTTTGATGATTTTGAGTTAGAATTAGTTAACAATAGTTAAATAGCTTAACCCATTATGCACGTTTAGGGCTGATGTAGTCCAGGTCATGCAGAGACACACTGACGGTCACTGATGAGCTGGATACTGAGCTGGACTAACAAGGCTCAGGATCCATTAGTAATATTAATATTAATAACAGCACCAAAGGATGCTTTATAGTAAGGGTGTACAGTGTCAATAGACATGAATGTACAAGGACACAAAGCATAAAAGAAGTCAATCAGGTGTGGGAAGAGAGTGAACATAGTGAGAAAAAGAGGACATATCTGAGCAGCACTATGAAGAGTGAGGACCAAGCAGTTAACCCCTTAAATCCCAGGTGTATTACATTCTAAGGCTTATTATTCAGTAACTACAGGGACTTCAGTGCAAACTGGCTGAGGTGTTCTTAGATTATAGAAGTGTGTAATAAAACTGCGGGCCTGCCGGTGGGTCCTGGCCATTTAAGGGGTCACCTAACTAAAACTATTAGCAATATCATCTATAATACATAAATTACAAATGGCACCTTTTTTTGCACATATTAATCCGGTGCAAATGGATGCTTCATGTAATGATATGTAAATGAGGTGCTGGTGGACTGAGCTTGATTTCACACAATGAGGCAGATTCATCATTTGCACTTAAATCTCTTGTTTTCACATCGTAATCAGACACAGGGTTGTTCACATGTCACTGAAGGTGGTCAAATCTCCTTTCGTTTTCATGGGCTGTTGTCCCAGAGTAGCTTCCAAAACCCCAGGTCAGTTTCAGGAACAAGAGGTTCCTTGGGGCAAATCTAAGCGACATGTGAGAATTCATCTCCTCTCTGTGTGTAATGACCCAGCATCAGCTCCTCTTCTGCCCATTCCTTATATTATCCTACCTGGACACAGACCTGTCCATTTCCTCATATTTTCTAATGGCAGTGATCGCAATCACCATCATCATTTTTAAGATGAATTATATCATTTCACTGGTGTCTGAGTGAGCCTCTAATACACTCAGACAAGAACTAAAATGAATGGGCACCTCTGATTGTCATTTGAATGCACTGGAATTTGTCACTTTTAGCAAATGCCACAGTTTCCTAAGTTAGGAATGCCCTTCTGGAGCCACTCAGATACTGGTGGGACCCATAGATGGGACAAGCATACCACATACAGTACTGTACAAAAGTCAAAGACCACTAGAGTTGTAGGAAAGACCACAAGAGGCGAGTCAGAGTCAAGAACAAGGACACTGGACACTGAGTCCAAGTTAACATCAAGGCTTTGCAATAGACAAGTCCAAGTCAAGACCATGGTAGCTGAGTCTCAACATGGAGACTTAGTAGCAGTTGAATCCGAGTCAAGGCCAAGGCTTTATAGTAGTGGAGTTCAAGTCAATACTGAGGCTTTGTAGTACAGTGTCCACACACTGTCCACTCTATTAGACACTCCTACCTTGTTGGTCCACCCTGCAGATGCACGGTTTGTCTCTGGTCCTTCATCAGTGGACACAGGATGCACAACACACACTAACGCACCGCCACCACATCAGTGTCACTGCAGTGCTGAGAATGATCCACCACCCAAATAGTACCTGCTCTGTGGTGGTCCTGTGGAGGTCCTGACCACTGAAGAACAGGGTATAAGGGGACTAACAAAGTATGCAGAGAGACGGATGGACTACAGTCTAACTGTAGAACTACAACGTGCTCCTATACTGTGTGTGGAGAGAAGAGGTTTTAATGTAATGGCTGATTGATGTGTGTATGTATGTACGTATTTATATATTTACACGTTTGTTTTTCTTTTTTTCCTTATGCTGTGCCACATTATCTCGAGCTTTGTAAGGGGGAGGGGGATACCCAAGCCCCTCATCAGCATCCAGAGCCAGCAGCTGTGCAGGATGGGAGACGATCTCGCTGTGGCAGCAGTAGACGGTGGTGGCGATATCGCCATGGCAGCGTCTCCTGCGCTGGTTGCCAGGGCTGATGACAGACATTACCGGACACCAAGCACCAGCTGCCTGTCTGAGCAGCCATGTGGAGCTGCGCTCATTTATCAACACACGATAGGAGGACGCGCGCGTGGGCATGCAAGCTCGGTTTTAAGGTCTAAATAACTGGACTTCGCACTTTTCCACATTTTCTCTCAGAACTGACATCACAGCCCACAGCCCACTTGTCATTTTATTTTTCCATGTGAGGCCCACTTAGAACATCCCTGTGGCTGTATATACCAAACACAGTCAGAACGTATTTATACATGATCATTTCCAGCCTCTCTTTATCCCCTAGAATTAAAGACTGGTATATGCAAATGAGCTCTGTGCTGACTGGCTGCCCTGATTTAACAAGCAGGTCGGGCCAAAACATTCCTGATAACTTCAGTCTGAGTGGGCGGAGCTGGAGTGCTGTAAGCTACACTATATTGCCAAAAGTATTCGCTCATCTGCCTTCAAACGCATATGAACTTCAGTGACATCCCATTCTTAATCCATAGGCTTTAATATGATGTCGGCCCACCCTTTGCAGCTATAACATCTTCCACTCTTCTGGGAAGGCTTTCCACAAGGTTTAGGTGTGTGTTTATGGGAATTTTTGACCATTCTTCAAGAATCATTTGTGAGGTCAGACACTGATGTTGGACGAGAAGGCCTGGCTCGCAGGCTCCGCTCTAATTCATCCCAAAGGTGTTCTGTTGGGTTGAGGTCAGGACTCTGTGCAGGCCAGTCAAGGTCTTCCACATCAAACTCGCTCATCCACGTCTTTATGGACCTTGCTTTGTGCACTGGTGCGCAGTCATGTTGGAACAGGAAGGGGCCGTCCCCAAACTGTTCACACAAAGTTGGGAGCAGAGTTCCTTTCACTGGAACTAAGGGGCCGAGCCCAATTCCTGAAAACAACCCCACACTATAATCCCCCCTCCACCAAACTTTACACTTGGCACAATGCAGTCAGACAAGTACCGTTCTCCTGGCAACCGCCAAACCCAGACTCGTCCATCGGATTGCCAGACGGAGAAGCATGATTCGTCACTCCAGAGAACACGTCTGCACTGCTCTAGAGTCCAGTGGCGGCGCTTTACAGCACTGCATTCGATGCTTTGCATTACGCTTGGTGATGTAAGGCTTGGATGCAGCTGCTCTGCCATGGAAACCCATTCCATGAAGCTCTCTACGCTGTTCTTGAGCTGATCTGAAGGCCACATGAAGTTTGGAGGTCTGTAGCGATTGACTCTACAGAAAGTTGGCAACCTCTGCGCACTATGCGCCTCAGCATCCGTTGACCCCGCTCTGACATTTTACGTGGCTGACCACTTTATGGCTGAGTTGCTGTCGTTCCCAATCACTTCCACTTTGTTATAATACCACTGACAGTTGACTGTGGAATATTTAGTAGTGAGGAAATTTCACGACTGGACTTGTTGCACAGGTGGCATCCTATCATGGTACCACGCTGGAATTCACTGAGCTCCTGAGAGCGACTCATTCTTTCACTAATGTGTGTGGAAGCAGTCTGCAGGCCTAGGTGCTTGGTTTTATACACCTGTGGCCATGGAAGTGATTGGAACACCTGAATTCAATGATTTGGATGGGTGAGTGAATACTTTCAGCAATATCGTGTACATGGGTGGAGATATGTAAATGAGTTTTCATGACATCACAAAAACAGTGTATTCCAAACGGGCTGTTTTTGCAGCTTAGTTTCAGTATTTCTCTTTCTCTCTTCTGTCTCACCTTGTCTCTCCCTCTTTCTCTCTCTCTGTTTCCTTTTTTTTCTATCTCTTTCTTTCTCTCTGTCCCTATCTCATTCCTCTCTCCCTTTATTTATCTTTATTTTTCTTTCCTTTTGTCCTGTCTCACCGTTTCCCCCTTTTCCTTTTTCTCTTTCTTTCTCTCTGTCTTTGTCCCTGTCCCATTCCTCTTTCTTTATCTCTCTTTATCTTTCCGTCTCTCTCCCTCCTCTCTCTCATGCACCCTGTCTCTCCCTTCATTCTCTCTCTCTGTTTCCTCCTTTTCCATTTCTTTCTCTCTCTCCTTTCTATTGATCTCTCTCCTCTTTTCTATTTTTCTCTCTCCCCTTTCTCTTTCTCTCCTCTCTGTTTCTTTCTTTCCTTTCCATCTCTCCCATTTCTCCTTTTTTCTCCTCTTTCTCATTTCTCTCTTCCCCTTTCTCTGTCTCTCTGCTTTCGAACTCTATCTCTACCTAGTCTCCTCTCTTTCTTTCTCTTTCTTCTCTCTTCCTCCTTTTCCAATCTCTCTCTCCGTTCCTTCGATCTCTTTCTTTAGCCACTTTCTCCCTTTCTGTCCTTTTTCAATCTTTATCTCTCTCTTTTTATCTTTTTCATATCTCCTTTTGTTCTTTCTCTGTCACTCTCCCCATCTGTCCTCTGTCGCTCTATCTCTCATTCTCTCTCTTCTTTCTCTTTCTCACTTCTCTCTTATTTCTCCCCCTCTTTCTACTTAATCTACAGCTCTCTCTGTCCTCACTATCACTCTCTCTCTCTCTCTCTCTCTCTCTCTCTGCATTCCTGCATGTTGAGGATTCTTTAACATTGTATTCTGACACCTTCATGCCAGATTCTTAACAGAGCAGAGATAATGTGGATGGATAGAGCTCTGTCTTTCTTTCTCTCTCTCCCTCTGTGTTTTATGTGCCATTTCACTGCATCGCTCAACATTACTCTTTACATTTTCACCCAATCTTCTAAAAAGATGAGTGTTCTCTCCTCCGTGGCAGAGAGTGCCAGAAAGCTTTTCCTATCTCTCTCTCTTCCATTTCATCCCCCTTTTTGAGCATCATTTCACCGTAGCTGCTGAGCCCCACCTAAGCACCTGTACTGTCATTAGAAACAGCAGTAAGCTGTTCATATATGTGGTCCAAATTCAGGCCTCTGCCACAGTATTTAGCTGTGCTTGCGTACCTTAGTTCATACACAGCGGTGTGTCATTCAGTGTCAGACACCACACAATCAAGTCTAGTAGAGACTAATGTACTCCACACAGTTTGAGGCACATTTAAGATGATTTACTCATGCAGTTAGCACAAAGCTAACTGGTGTGGTATATGATTTCAGGTAGATATACATACCTAGATGCCAAGTTGTCTGTTGTTAATTCACTTATACTGAGAAGTGATAGGTTTCAGTTTTAAATCAGCCACAATTTCCTTGTTACTCAACCAATTTTCACCAAATTTGATTTGTTATAATCCGACACAGATTAATCTAGGTTACAGAGACTGCCCTCGGTAGCTTTTATTTCTTTATGTGCTAATTAGCCGTCCGGATCAGCGGGAAAGTGATCAGTCTGCAGGTTAAAAACCGAGTTTAGAGTGAGAAACACAATCTCACGCACATCAGCAAATCCACCAATGTGTGAATCACTTCTAATCTGAATACACACAAAAGTAAAATAAACACTCCAAAACACAGTAAGAAGGACAAAACTAAAGGTGGCTTCCTATTTGTCACTTTCTGGTGCCTGAAGCTGCACCATTTAAGGTGGAACGGGAAAACTCGAATAAGAAGCTGGCGAATAAGAAGCTAAATTCAGTTTAGTGTAAGAAGGTGCTAACGTTAATCTATTATGAAAATCTACACGGATTAAGGAATGCTATAATTTACCCAGCTACAAAGCATTAACCATCATTTGTAAATAACTACTAGATGAAGTTAGGATGCCCTGAATAAACTATTAAATGAAATAAGCTTAATATAAAACCAGAGGAAAAACAATCACATCAACAGGTTCTCTGTGCATCACCAACCACTCGACCATATCTACACATAAACATCACAAACAATACGCATCACACAAACATGAGCGTGAATCACTCCGTTATACAATCCTATCTAACTTTCTGAGCGCAATATTCTTAAAATAGCATAATTTTGGACAGTATCTTTCCGAAACTGCCGCTCAGTAACGGTACTAAACGCAGTCCAGCAGCGATGTTGACCACCCAAACTATGAGGCTACATTAGCCTCATAGCTCCAGTGCTCATTTTTTACAGTAAAAGTCCATTCAGTCTATATATGGAAATTAAGTAGTAAAAACAGCCTGTTTTTAATTTACTGTATTTATGATGTCACTAATACCAAACATTTACACACATCCATCTTCTTAGCCTACAACAGTTAAGCCCCACCCATTCACACAGAATTCATGAGTGATTTTACGAGTGTTGCTTTTTAAATGAGGCGCAACCAATCAGGACAGAACTCATTTACATATGTCGGTCTTAGGCAAGCTTTACATGATGAAACTTTCATGCAACTTTAGTTGAAATTAAATTAAACTAAATGAAGCTAAACTGCACTTCATTTCACACAAATGGCAGTAACACCTCACGTGATCATGCTGAATGACATACTTGCTATCACGCTTCCGGGTTCTCCTCCCTTACCTAGTATGATCCAGGACTCCATTTCCCATAATTCCAGTCCCGATGACGTCACCTATTCCTCCAATTCACCGGACTACTGAGTGTTATTTCTTTGACTTCTTTACTTGTGCTTTGAACCTCTTGACTGTTTCTGGATTTTGCTCTTTTGGATTTGCCCTTCTGCTCTGTTTGCCTGTATGTTTTGTCTATTCCGGTTTTTGACTTTTGCTTGGTTTTTGGATTTCCATATTGGATTTGCCCCGAGATTGTGTTTCATTCTGACACCTCTCTCATTAAACAGACTTTCGTTTTTAAGATCTGCGAGCGTCTTCTTGTGTTTGTGCAGCGTTACACTTGCAAATTGATTTGGCTGGATTAACAGACACTGTAGCTGTAACGACAAGCAGAGAACATACAGAGAAAAGATAACAAGCTCCATCCTGGATAGATAGATAGATGACAGACCGGTATAGAGACAGCAATAAGAACTGGAAAAAAATATCAAGATGATAGAAATGCTGCAAATATGTCAATTATGCTCCATGGATAATTTCATAGCAAGAACGATACGGAGAATCAAAAATTTGAGCTGCTCGAATGGCTGTCTAGTGGAGTAACTGAATGAGTTTCATGCAACTTTGATTTTCAATTGCTTCGTGTCACTGTCGAGTTCCGCAGAAATCATGTTGAGAAAGTTGGCCTGTGTGAAGCCAGCCTTAAAGACACAGTAACCAAAACAGCCTGTTTAATTCTGAAGGACAAAGAGAGACAGGAAAACAGTGATGATTTTTGAAAACACCACAAACACACATGGAGCTCGGGTGAAATATAAAAGACAAGAAACATGTAGGATGTGGAGCTCGTCTGATTATTTTAAGCCTCTACAAATCTGCTGTTTTGTACATATAAGCATGGACAAACATGGACAGCAGAGACAAACATATTTGGCGGGTTAATGATTTGAGTTCTCCATGGTTGCTGGGAAACTGTTTCATGGTACCCACAGTTACCTAGAAAGAGAGAGAGAGAGAGAAATAAGAGAGAAAGAGAGATGGATAGGAATAAGGACTGCAAGAAGGGAGAGAATGAGGAAAAAACCTGAGAAAGAGAGAAAGGAAGGAGAGAGGGACAGAGCGATAGAGAGAGAAAATAGAGAGAAAGAAAGAGAGTGAGAAAAGGAGAGAGATGAGAGAAGAGAAAGAAAGAAAAAGATATAGGAAAGAGAGAGAGGGAGACAGAGAGAAAGAAAGTATAAGTAGAGAAGAAGAGAGAAGGGAGAAAAAAGAGAAAGAAGGAAGAAAAGAAGGGAGATATAGGATGGAAGGAGAGAGAGACAAAAAGGCAGAGAGAGAGAGAGAGAGATAGAGAGAGAGAGAGAGAGAGAGACTGACTGGCTGCAGTGGAGACAGATGGAAGGTCCAGATTGTTAGCATTAGCCTCTTCTTGCTCGAGATCATGAGTCTCCATCAGGCTAATCACAGCACTGATGGCTCCATCACGCTCGCGGCTCTGACGGCTCTGCCCTCTCCTCCTTCCTCCGCTGATGTGTTCCGGCCTCTGCAGCCGGACACTCAGAGCCCCTCAAGGTCAAACTCTACCCCGAGGGTCCGAGTGCGAGTGCAGGTGTGTGGAGTTTACCCGAAGGATAATAAAGAGCTCCACTGCTGTCTTTGAAATGATCATGAACTTAGAGTTTATGAATTTGGTGATGACTGACAAAAACAGAAAGCTGAAAAGAGAGAGAGAGAGAATAAGACTAAAAAGAGAAAGAAAGGAAGGGAGAGAGGGAATAAGATTGTACGAGAGAGAGACGGAGGAGGACCCTGGCCACAGAAATTGGCAGACCAAAAAAAGTCTTGGCTGCCCAAAGAGTGAAGAATCTGCCAGCACTGTGAACAAAAACGACAGAAACAGAAGCAGAGCTGCACGTCTTGACTGAACGCTAAAAATTTGGCAAAATTTTGCAAATAATTCTAATAATTTAGCACCTATTACTCACACACCCTTTACTCACTCACAGCTTGTATAATTTCCATAGAAAAGCACTGACCAATACAATGGGGCACTCTAGAGCAGCTGCACATGAGCCTAAGGTCATCACGCCCAGTGCTGAGGTATATAAAGGCCCCTAGCGCTGGGCTGTGGAGCAGTGGAGCCATATTCTCTGGAGTGATGGAGCTCCATCCAGTACCTTTGGGATGAATCGGAGTGATCCAGAACTGACCATCAACATCAATGTCTGACCGTACTAATGATCTTGTGGCTGAATGCAATCAAATCCTCAAAGCAATGTTCCAACATCTAGTGTAAAGCCTCTTTCATTAGCCTTCACTCGTTGGGTTAAATCACTGACCATCTTACACTACAGCACTTGTGAACATTTTGAGTTGTACACAATTTCCAAAAAATAGAATTCAATGATATGTAAACCATATTTTAAATGTACTACAAAGACCACGTATCAAATGTGAAACAGAAATTTGATTGTTTTTTGAAAAATATTTGCCCATTTTGAATTTGATGCCAACAACACGTTTCAAAAAAGTTGGGACGGGAGCAACAAAAGGCTGGTAAAGTTGTGTAATGCTAAAAAACACCTGGTGGTTATTTGACAACAGGTCAGTAATATGATTGGGTATAAAAGAACATCTCAGAGAGGCTTGCAGAAGTAAAGATGAGGAGGGGTTCACCACTCTGTGAAAGACTGCACGATCAAATAGTGCAACAATTCAAGAATAAAGTTTCTCAATGTAAAATAGCAAAAAACTTTTGCTTTTCATCATCTACGGTTCATAATATCATTAAAGACTCAGAGAATCTGGACAAATCTCTGTATGCAAGGGACAAGGCCAAAAACCAGTATTTGCTGGCTGTGATCTTTGGGCCCTCAAACCCACTGCATTAAATACAGACATGATTCTGCAGTGTAAATCACTGCATGGGCTCAGGAACACTTCTGAAAACTGTCTGTGAAAACAGTTCGTCACTGCATCCACAAATGCAAGTTTAAACTCTAAAACGCAAAGAAGAAACCATATATAAAAAGAATCCAGAAATGCTGCCACCTTCTCTGGGCCTGAGTTCATTTAAAATGGACTGAGATGAAGTGAAAAAGTGTCCTGTGGTCTGATGAATCAACATTTGAAATTCTTTTTGGAAATCAAAGACCACTCAGCTTGTTATCAGCGCACAGTTCAAAAGCCAGTATTCATGATGGTATAGGGGGCATTAGTGCACATGGCATGGGTGATGTGCACATCTGTGAAGGCACCATTAATGCTGAACAATATATACATGTTTTGGCAACATATGCTGCCATCCAGACGACGTTTTTAGGGAAGGCCTTGATTATTTCAGCAAGACAATGTAAAACTACATTCTGCACATATTACAACAGCATGGCTCTGTATTAAAAGAGTCCAGGGGCTAAACTGACCTGCCTGCAGTCCAGACCTGTCACCACTGAAAACATTTGGCGCATTATGAAATAAAAAATGGACAAAGGAAACCCTGAAGTGATGAGCAGCTGAAATCCTATGTTAAGCAGGAATGGTTAAACATTTCACTTTCAAAACTACAGCAGTGTCTCCTCAGTTCCCAAACACTTACAGAGTGTTGTTAAAAGAAGAGGTGATGAAACACGGTGGTAAACACGCACCCGTCCCAACTTTTTTCTGGCATCAAATTAAAAATGGGCAGATATTTTTCAAAAAACAATAACATTTCTCAGTTTCATCATTTGATATGTTGTCTTTGTAGTATTTTCCTTTAAAAATATGGTTTACATGATTTGCATATTACTGCATTCTATCTTTATTTACATTCTGCACAGCATCTCAACTTTTTTGGAAATGGTGTTGTAAAAATGAAGCGTGTGAATATATGAGACCTCTGATCTTTTCAGAGTTTAGAGGGCTAAAGTTTGACTCGTTTCTCTTCTCACATTACCAGATCATCAGCACTGTCAATTGCTTCCAATAGAGCTCCTGACCTGGAAAATCACTTCACTGGGGTTGAAATCAGCCTAAAAGTGGTGTAGTTTAGACCCAGCTTTAGCAGTCTGAACACTAATTTCAGTCACACTGGTTCAGATGTGCTTCCACTAGAACTTCCACTCCAGTTAGCTACGAGTGAGAAATTATTCTCACTCTAGGATTTTGGATTAGGTTTTGGGCTGAGGTTAGGGTTAGGATTAGGGCCAGGGTGAGGGTTATGATTAGGTTTAGGGTTGAGGTTAAGTTTAGGGTTAGGATTATGGCCAGGGTTAGGATTTGGTTAAGGTTAGGTAAGGTTAGGTTGTGTGTAATGGGAGTAACATCTTAACAATCTACTTAAAGTAAGTAATGTATCAACAGAACATCTACAAGACATTTACTTCATTCAGATGCTTCACTGCTGCTACTTCACTGATATGTTGTAGATGTGTTACTGATAATCTGTTACGAGTTTATTAATCATCTACAAAGGACCACTCCAAATAAAGTGTTACCATATTTATTTGCAGAGTTTAGCATATTGTAAAAAAAATAAACCACACAATATAAAATAACTAATTCTTTATTTTCTTCCAAGGTTTTTTTTAAGTTGGGGTGCTGAAATTTAAAGTAGTGATTATGAGACGAGAATGATGACATCATGCAAAATCGTTGGCTTTTTTCATTTGAATTTTTATGCTAATTCACATCAGAACGTGTGCTACGAGTGCTACAACGATGCAAGAGACAAGAGTATACACATAAAACTGACACATCAAACTGCTGATGCATATTAGCACTCCGCTCTCTCATGCTGGACGAGCGTCATGTAAATGAACTGATCAGATTATTGATGTGTGGAGCAGTAACTGATTATATCACACCCACACGGTAAGACCTCAACAATGGAACGTATACAGAGCAGGAGATATAATGGTTGACAAAACATTATTATTACTTTAGATTTTTTTTTTTTACAATATTATTCCGCTTTGGAGTGCAAAACTGGCCTATAACTCTGCATAGACTTTCACCCTTTGCACCTCTACCTGCTTGTGTTTTAGCTATGCGCCCCCAAGGTGCCCAACAGTCGTTGAATCTAGCCACTCACTGTAATGAAAATATGGTATTCGCTTAAGCAGCACATGGCTGCTACAGGATTTGAAAAAAAATAAACAGAAAATATAAGTTCCAAACTCTAAAACAAGACGCATTGGTCTTCACTATGCTTGAATTATTATAAAATTCAGAATGTTGAATTATTACTACCAGTTTTGCTATTGCAATCCTGAAATCTGGGGGTGCTGCAGCCCCCTCAGCAACCCCACGAGAATCATAATCGACTTACAAACATAAATGTGGTACAGAGTGAAAGTTAAAATCTGCACTTTGCATAGAATTTCTCAGCTTCTTTTAACGAGCTATGAGTGTTGCAACCATCATATGCGCCAACAATGCACTTTTCATGCAACATGCTCTTAGCCCCGCCCACTAACAGCTCACACACGATAAAACGAACTGCATGTGCATATTGCGGCCGCAGCATATGTTGCAGCACATCTCCCACATTTCTCCGACTCCAACTGTCTGGGAGTCGAGGTTGACTCTTGGCCAGTGACTCTGAGTCAAAATGCTTGGGGTCGACTCTTCGACTCTGTCGACTCTGCTGTGTTCCTACATGCACCAATATTTCAACCAAACAGGCTTATCTGAGATTTCACTTCAGCGGAATCGCTCAGCTCGTCACGTGTACAACCAAAAAAGAGAGAGGGTAACACTCAACCAGAGAGCAATGACGGGCTGTACAGTAGGACACTTTTACTCACATTTGTGATTAAAAAAATGTTCAGCTTGAAGACACGTTGATTCACTAGCATATGTACCATGCTGAAAATGTTTGGTGACACTGTATTTAAAGGCTGCCTACACAAGGATGTCATAACACATACATAAGCACTGAATATTAATAAAGCAAAACTTGAGTATTTATGAACAGCTTATACAAGCAATCACAAGACACAAGACATTGAAGTTAATGAGATTGAACTGACATATGTGTTTTACACTGAGCAGCGTGACTAGCAAGGCATTCGACAACACCAATCCTGCGCAAACTCTCATTTTTTGATATGTGGAGTTACATTCCGGTGCCGGCAAACCATCAAAACGAACGCGGCATCGTTTAAGGTGTAAAGTTGAATAAGAAGCTGCCGAATACTAAGCCAACTTCAGCCTCATGAACAGAGTAACAAGATAACATCCAACCGCTTTAAAATATAAGCTTCAAAGCATTGAAAAACAATATTGAAAATGGTTTCTTTTCAAAGAATTATGATTACAGTAAAGGTTTTCTCTGTACATCACTCCATTTCCCCTCACCTCTCATTATGTGAAATAGGCTGATGGTAAGATATGCTGAAACATTAGTCAGCTGTAATCATTTGTCAAACTATCTGGTATCACTTGGTATAATTACAAATTATCATCACATCACTATAAGCTCTAGCTTCTCCAAAAATTGGGTAAACTACCTTTAGGATAGTTTAATCTCTGCTGTATCCCACTGTCAGCGGCTCTGTCTTGGTTAACCCCTTCAAATCCCAGGCTTATTACATGCTACCAATGGGGCTATTCTTAGGCTGTAGAAGTGTGTAATAAAAACTTTGGGCCTACTGGCGGACCCTAGCCAATTAGGGGTTAGAATAGAGTCGAGTTTTGTACATAACACGTTGGCAGAACTGACACAAAAGGTTTAATACGTGTGGCCCACTGTGAGCACAAATTACGATCGCATCTAGGCACGTTTTGTGCTGTGCCTCATAAATACATCGGCCCATTTAAAAAAAACTTTATCTATGTTAAGATTTAGTTTATTTTAGACTACGACTTCCATCTTCAGTCCGGGAGAGAGTTTCACGTTCAAACCTTTCATAAGCTGGATCAGACATGCCAGAGTAGGAGAAACCAAAATACTTCAAACCGTGCAAGAGAAAACAAGGCAGTTTTACACAGAGATATATTAATATTCCAGCTCAGTGAAAAAAAACCCTTGGACAGCTGGTGTCTGTCGTGTGTGAGTTTCTGTGTCAGACCTTGCGAGAGCTCAAAGTTTCACATGACGTCATGGCAGGTTCTCAGGGTTGACAAGCGCCTTAAAAGACTCGCTGGGTGCCCGAACGGAAGGAATCTGAGCAGACAGTCTTTCTAGGCCTTGGCTGAGTCATCTGTTCTTTGTTTCTGCAACTGTTTTAATTTTATAACTTCCTGCACAGTTAATGTGGCCAAGTCCACTAATATCAATTATTGATGACAGCAGTCCAGGATGCAACAGACGCCATAGGCAAAAATAGCCTCTTCCCCAAAGATACATCTGTGACTTTAGCAGCATTTAAAAACCAGGGCAATCTCTACAGACCCCAGAAACTATAACCTATTCTGGAGACCCCATAAGCCAGGCCAGGCTCTACAGATCCCAGAAACCATGGCTTATTCTACAGACCCCATAAGCCAGGCCAGTCTCTAAAGATCCCAGAAACCATGGCTTAATCCGGAGACCCCCTAAGCCAGGCCAGTCTCTAAAGATCCCAGAAACCATGACTTAATCTGGAGACCCCATAAACCAGGCCAGTCTCTAAAGATCCCAGAAACCATGGCTTATTCTGGAGACCCCATAAGCCAGGCCAGTCTCTAAAGATCCCAGAAACCATGGCTTATTCTGGAGACCCCATAAACCAGGCCAGTCTCTACAGACCCCAGAAACCATGACTTATTCTGGAGACCCCATAAGCCAGGGCAGTCTCTATAGATCCCAGAAACCATGGCTTATTCTGGAGACCCCATAAACCAGGCCAGTCTCTACAGACCCCAGAAACCATGACTTATTCTGGAGACCCCATAAGCCAGGGCAGTCTCTATAGATCCCAGAAACCATGAGTGATTCTAGAGACCTCAAAAGCCAGGCCAGTCTCTACAAACCTCAGAAACTTAGACTTACTTCACAGCAGCGTTTCCCCACATGGTCCGCAGGGCCTCCCAGGCAGTCCACATTTTTCTTTCATACTTACGTGTTGTGAGTTAGAGCATGACCCAGGTCCACAAATCCCCTCAAAATGACTATAGGACACACACACCATGCTTTTTACTGCAAGAGACTCCAAAGACCCCAAAAACCATGACTTATTCTAGAGACCCTAAAAGCTTAACCTGTAGACTCCAGAAACCATTACTTTTTTCAGACCTCAGAAACCCCAACCTAATCCAGAGAGCACAACAGACCAAAAATGAACATCCCAAAAGGCCAAAAACCATGACTTATTCTACAGACCAATGTCATGCCACCCTCTTGCCCGGCTGAAACTACAGTCATCTCGGCCGCCTCGGACTACAATTCCCAGAACACTTCGCTCCATCACATGACTCAGGACTCATCCAGGTCCACCTATCAACACTCAGCTTCCCCGGACTTCTAAATCACATACACCTGTTTCTCTGTGTATTTAACCAGACTGTTTGCTCCTACAAAGTATCATCACCTTGTTGTGCATACCGAGCGTTCATTCATGTCTGTTACCTTGTTTTCATGTAGGATCTTTGTCTTGCCCCTTTGCTACGTTTTGGATCTCTGGCTTTTGACTATATGGTTCTTTTCTATGACTGTGGTTTTGGATCGTCCTTTTGGCATTAAAGCTTTTAACCCAAGCCTCATCTGCGAGGGTCTGGTTCCATCTACCTCCATTACAGCCAACTTTATTAGGGATGGGCAATTTGGAAAAAAATGTAATACCACAATACTTCAAGACATTTCCACAATACACTGCATCTATCATAATATTGTTTTCCTGAGATTTGATAAGTTGGAACAGTCAAAAAAACTAGTGCAACACACAAAAATGCTATAATAAACCTACAATGATTTTATTCAATGTCTCACACACTGCACTACATTAAATCTGACTAAACAGGATTAATCAGGCTCTCTTTGTAATGAAGCATGCAGTTAATCAGTGTTTTTTAAATACTGATGATATCTATGATATGCTCTGAAAAGCACACTGACATAATTAATCACAATAATGATAAAATATCGCCATATTGCCCACCCCTAATTTCAGTAGGCCCTCAAACTGAAACGGACTGTACTCACTGTACTCTATACTCCAGGAAACAGACAATTCACAAGCCAGGCAAACTCCAGTATCCTCATAAAACACGAACATACGCCAGAGGCCTTGCAAAGACCTGAATATTTAGGTCACATCAAGAAAAATGAGATGGGAAAAGATGTAGATGAGCAAGGAGTATGTCAAAGAAATACTGGAACATCTTGAGAGCATGGAATGATTACAACACTGTTCTTGCTCTGACTGAACTTTAAGCCCTCCTGGGGTCCCTCATGGCCTACATGTCTTCAAACACCTCTTCTTACATTTTCTTTAATTATTTCTTACTCGTAGCTCATTGAAATGGAGAAACCATGTGGAAGACTTTCAATGCATACCACATTTGTGTCTGAAAGCAGAAGATGAGACATTTTATAGTGATTTGAATTTGATGATATTCAACAGTCTTGTTTTTTACAGAAAGAAAAAACATCCTATATAGTTCTGTCATTTTCTGACATTGAAATACATGAAAAGATTTTTTAAAAAGGCACTACCAATATAGAATGTAAACTGAATGTATGTCAAAATAATAACACTTCTGTGGGTTAAGGCAAATATTAAAAGGGGAGGTTACAAAACATGCAGATCTACCAATACATTTTTCCTCTAAGAAACCAGGTCAGCATGTGTGTCATAGCTGCAGGACTGCAGATGGTGAAAATATGAGGTTTATGTTGGAGGACTCAAAGGCCAAAGTGGTTAAAAGTGGTGTTGATATTTGATTTCAGCTGCCACTCTTCTGCTGCAGATTTGAAGAGGCACAGTCTGAGGAAATAACACAGTCCCAAGAACCCACTGTTACACACGTACACAAATACTCTACACCAAGAATGAGCTGGTGAGATAGCCTTGGCACCAGAACAACTAAACAGAGCAACCATGAGTTGTTCTATATGATGAATATGAATATCGCATGAACTGGTTTAATGCTGACTGATGGAGAAAAGTAAGATCAGTAACCAGCAACATCTGAGCTTTACCAGTGTAGATGAATGCTGGCTCACTATTTATCCAGCAGTATGTCACAGATGGCCTTTTGATTTATGTGTTATAACTGCTTATTAATGACTTTTAAGGTGCTTATTATGTGTTTATAATCATTTACGAACTAATTTTAAACAATTTATAATCCCTTTATAAGAGTGGTGGTCTTACAAAGTGGTACCATGAAATAATTTGTCATATTTTAGTAAACTGGTGATGATCTAGAACAACAAAAATCTTTCTAGTGGAGTTCTGCTTTCTAAAGGCGAGTATGCACAATAATGCTGTCATAGACAAAACTAATTTCTGGTGGTAAGTATAATCAGAGGTGTTTGATTTTTATAGTTATCACCAATGATCGATTTTGTGCCCTTGGGGCCAAAATTGGCCAAGAAGCTTTGACAAAGAGAAAGATTTTGGCCTAAAATGTGTGAATGTGGAGCCCCGCCTATGGCTAAAAGTCCAATAGGAGAACAACATAGGATGAAGCACAGCTCACATGACTACAAGCGGGCAGAGCTAATGGACCATCCACGCAGCATGTGGTCATTTTCCTGCATTGTAGGACAATGGATAGAGAATTTTTATTGTATAAAATCTTTACAGTTTTCTTTGAAGCATTTAGAAGCTAGTACACAGGAACCTCTCGTATTTGCAGGCACATATCACTTTGTTTCCTGAGGGGCTATTTTTGTTGTAGCTCTGTTTTAATTGTCTCCAGCTCCTACACATCACCTGTCCATGGTTGGTTATTTTGTATGTCAGTCAGACGGCCCTCTCCTGTCAAAGTAGGGGCCATGTTGAGCGACAAAACAGACTCTCTGATGATTGGCTTGCAAGACTAGATTTAAAGTAGCACTGCATTCATTGTAGGTTTTGGAGCCATAAAAAAATGTAATTGTTAGTAACTTACAGAAGAACATTTTTTGTTTCCTCTCTCAAATATTTTAGGCTTTACTGTGTAACCTGCAGTCACACAAGTTTTACCAGGTTTTAGTATATCTACTTTTTAAATGGTTAAGATGTAAACAATGCCATTCAGGATTGTTCACAGTGGTAGTAACAGGAACCAGACATACACCTCTGAAAGCTCTCTCACAGAAGGTTATGAGACATTGGTTTATTATCAGATCTAGCACTATTTTACCATAATTAATATTACATATAAAACTCAGGAGACGTGTAGGTTCACTGGTGGTTTCGGATAGTAAATAAAATGTGTTGTAGATGTCATAACCTCTGGTTCCTATCACTACCAGTGTAACAAAAGTCTCTACCATGCACCATTTCACATTAATCAACTCTCCACCACTGGATTATACAGAATTTTTGGAAAACTGGAAATTCCTTTCCAGAAAAAATGACAAAAATCTTCTGTACCGCAGCTTTATAGGTCTGCTGTAAAGCTCAGATGCTCTTTAAAAGGTAAGAATTGTTCTTCTAGGGTTGAAGCTATCCAGACATTTTCACAGAGGTATTTCATAAAGCAGGACTGTCCACTGTCCAATCAGACATTCCTGTTTCAGGTTTAAATGATCCAGCTTTATTGGGAAATTCTGCTTTATGAAATGGCCCTGGATAAAAAAACAGCATCTACAACTTTACCAGGTCTTCTGTATCCTTGTTTACAGCTCAGCATCTTCTGGCTCTGTTAAAGAGTGAAATCTTGGAGTGGTCTGTGACTCCCTGGATTTATTAATAGGTGCCTTTCACACTGAAAATGACACAGAAGCCACACACATCATTAAACTCTCTTTTTTGCATGGCTGTCAGCTGTCGGCTGTCAGAAACGTGTCAGTGTGACGTTTAGACTGAGCAGCGGAAGAAAAAAAGAAGCAGAAAAAAATGTGAAAGTCGTGGTTAGATACTCATAACATCATACAGGACTAAGAAAAAAGAACATCAGAATGAAAATCAGGACTAGGGAGAAGTGTATGCATTTTATCATATAAAGAAATAAGACTATCGAGACAGTGATGAGTCAAAAAAGTAAAATATGCGTCAAAATGAATTTGCAGCCTGGAGAAACAGAGTATTAAAAGCTTCACCGGGATGGAATGAATGTTGAAGTAGAAATAATATTGCCTCCCTAAGACTGAGGAGTGAATTTGTTAGGCTGGTGTGGCAGACTGGTCTCAGAAATGCCAAATGTAATGGAAATTCAGTATAAGATTCAGTGAGAGATCCTTAAATTGAGTCCAACTCCACTGACCAGAATTGATTGGATCGGAACTCAGCTGATTTGCACTGAACA
Source organism: Colossoma macropomum (assembly GCF_904425465.1). Taxonomy (NCBI): domain Eukaryota; kingdom Metazoa; phylum Chordata; class Actinopteri; order Characiformes; family Serrasalmidae; genus Colossoma; species Colossoma macropomum. Next base: position 27,019,911 of record NW_023494796.1, on the reverse strand, counting down.
AAACAAACCAAAGTGGATGCGAGAGAAGATGTGCAGCGTTTCCAAATTACACACACTTGTTTTGGCTGGTTTCTTAGGGTTTTATTGAAGCTAGTTTTAAACTGAATTGCAATATCAGTGGGTTTCAACATTATAATTTAATTTAGTCTAAGCTTAGGCTTAATATGGGTCTTTAAAATGAGTCCCTAATGATCTAACTCTAGTTCAGACTGAGCTATATCTGCACAGATACTAGTCCTGTAGTTTCTAGTTACTGTAAAACTATAGAGGTTACTGACCAACTTACAGTAGTTACTGAAAAAGTCACATTAGATACTGAATAATGTTTTGCAGCTAATGAACAATCTATAGTAGATATTAAATAATATGAAGACGTCACTGAATAATCTATCATAGATACTGAATAATTCACTGAAGTTATTGGATAATTCATAGTAGATACTGAATAATTCATAATAGATACTGAATAATTCACTGAAGTTATTGGATAATTCATAGTAGATACTGAATAATTCATAATAGATACTGAATAATTCATAGTAGATACGGAATAATTCATAGCAGATACTGAATAATTCACAAGTTACTGAATAAGTCATAGTACATAGTGATTAATTCATAATATATACTGAATAATTCATATCAGTTACTAAATAACTCATTCTAGTTCCGGAATAATTCATAGTAGTTACTGAATATTTCACAGCAGTTACTGAATATTTCACAGCAGTTACTGAATATTTCATAGCAGTTACTGAAAAATTGATTAAAGTTACTAAATAATTCAAAGTAGATACTGAATATTTCATAGCAGTTACTGAATTATTCAAAGTAGTTACTGAATTGTTCATAGTAGTTACTGAATATTTCACAGCAGTTACTGAATTATTCATAGCAGTTACTGAATAATTCATAGCAGTTACTGAAAAATTGATTAAAGTTACTAAATAATTCAAAGTAGATACTGAATAATTCATAGTAGTTACTGAATAATTAATTGTGGGTAATGAATGACTCCTAGTAGTTACTAAATAATTCCTAGTAGATCATTCATAGTAGACAAAAAGTAGATCAATTATTCAATCAATTACCCCCCCCCTAAATGTAATTGTTCAGCCAGAACATGTTTGGTGTCTGAAGTTTGCTTCTTTAGTTTTGAGCTGGAGCTTCAGCGCTAAAATAGCTAACAGGCAATGGAAGCTTCTACCCAACCAATTAACACTAATGTCTAAACCATCTGTCCAGACTTTAGTCCATGTTTGTAGATAACAGTGTGTCATACAGTGTCAGAAACCACACAGTCAGTGTACTAGACATTACTGAACAGCTCCACTTGGGTTGAGGCGAGTAAGCATGTATGTTCATGCTATTCATAACCTTTCATTACTTGTTGATGTTGTGCTAAAAAAGCCCAGTAACTGAGCAATAAGCCTGCTCTTTAAGAGATTTAAAAAAAGCTGTTTTACTCAGGGAAACATACAACAACAAAAATCTCCATGACAACCACTGTCCCCTGTCCCTCTCCATCCTATTCAATCAGCAGTCGTCCGTTAGCCAATCAGGGTTTTAATTGAGGCTGACCCGCAGCTGCGTCCAATTATGGCAGGTTACGGACAAGAGAGAGAAAGCCCCGCCCCTCTCCATCAGCGAAAAAGAAAGAGGGAGTGAAAATGACCCATGAGAGGCTGCAATATCCTCTCATCCTCCTCGCGGCTCGTTCAGCGGGGGACAGAGTGGAGGATCTCTCCTAGCGGCTCGGCTGAAATGAGGAGAGGTTATGAAGTAGCAGCCATTTTCATACAGGAGATGGAAAATAGCGCCTCTTCAGATCGTATCATGCGGCAGGTTATTAAATACGGCGTCCTTCACTTCCCTCCCTCCCTCTCTCTCTCTCTCTCTCTCTCCCCATCTCTCTCTTTTAGTCTCTCTCCTTTCCACACAAACCTGCCGATAAGTTCAGCCGCCTTTTAAGGAGGGCAGGAATGTAATAAGAACCAAACAGTTCCCATCCTTCGTCATCCTCTCTCTCTCTCTCTCTCTCTCTCTCTCTCTCCTCTCTCTCTCTGAGATACTGTTTCACCCCAATGAAGTCGGCTAATACAGGCCATCCTGTATCACTGACTGACTCTGCTATTGAAAGGCCCAAAATAATGAAAAAACTAATTGTCCTCCCTTTTTCCCAAGTAAAAGAGTTTCATCTAGTATGTAAACATTACCAAAGTTTGGAAACATCCATAAGGAAACTGACCTGCTAAAGCAGCTCATAACAAATTCACTGTTTTTGTGATGTCGCAATTTTTTTCTACATATATTTGCATGTTCAGCTTACAGCAGTTTAGCTCCGCCTACTCATACCAAAGTTATAAGGAGTGTTTCAGCCCAAATGAGGCACAGTAGGTGTTTCTAATAAGGTGCCTGTGAGTGGAAGTACAAAGTAGGTGTTTCTAATAAAGTGGCCAGTGAGAGGAAGTACAAAGTAGGTGTTTCTAGTAAAGTGGTAAGTGAGTGGAAGTACAAGGTAGGTGTTTCTAATAAAGTGGACAGTGAGAGGAAGTACAAGGTAGGTGTTTCTAGTAAAGTGGCCAGTGAGTGGAAGTACAAGGCAGGTGTTTCTAGTAAAGTGGCCAGTGAGTGGAAGTACAAGGTAGGTGTTTCTAATAAAGTGGCCAGTGAGGGAAGTACAAGGTAGGTGTTTCTAGTAAAGTGGCCAGTGAGTGGAAGTACAAGGTAGGTGTTTCTAATAAAGTGGCCAGTGAGGGAAGTACAAGGTAGGTGTTTCTAATAAAGTGGCCAGTGAGGGAAGTACAAGGTAGGTGTTTCTAGTAAAGTGGGCAGTGAGGGAAGTACAAGGTAGGTGTTTCTAATAAAGTGGCCAGTGAGGGAAGTACAAGGTAGGTGTTTCTAATAAAGTGGCCAGTGAGTGGAAGTACAAGGTAGGTGTTTCTAATAAAGTGGCCAGTAAGTGGAAGTACAAGGTAGGTGTTTCTAATGAAGTGGCCAGTGAGGGAAGTACAAGGTATGTGTTTCTAATATAATGGCCAGTGAACTCATTTACATATTTCAGGCTTAAAGGGGCTGAATAAAATGAAATAAAATGAAGCATATGGCCATCACTTCATTTGCCTGCTGATCTCCCACTGTGGTCCAGCAATAGCATTTGCCATTTTAAAGGTCCTGTATCACCTTCCTCGCTTTTTAAAATAAACAGATATATATAAGCATGGTTTCAAAACACACTATTCACCTCCCAGTCCATACAGTCTACATATGGAAACTCTGTGAAGTCACAAGAACCAACTCATTTACATCTATCCACCTATTCAGCCTACAGCAGTTTAGCCACGCCCATTCATGCTGAAGTTATAAGGAGTATTTTAGCCCTGAGTGCATTTTAACTGAGGCACAGCCAATCAGAACAGTGCTCATTTACATATTGTTGAATTTTTAACCCAATGCAAAAGGATAACTGGAGTTATCCAAATTATGCAAACAAGTAAAAAAAAAAAAAAGACAAAAATGGGGATACAATATTTTTGTGAGACAACATTGACATATCAGTCTTAAAGGCACAGACCCCTTCTGACGATGCATCTTGAGGGTGGGAGAAACCTACTACAGCTGCTTTGGGGTTGACTTCTGGAGTTTTTGTTTCCTGCTAGTTGGCTGATGCAGAAGGAAGCCAGATAGCTAACGTTACTGCTAAGAAGCCAGATATCCATGTTTGTATTTATTAGCCTAATTAGCCTATCCAGTAGTGCACAGGAGGAAAACACACAAAAAAAAGATACAAAATTGTGAATTCTCAGAACTATAAGTCTGAGGACCACAGTGCTGCACTACAGAATATTATATATGACAATGCTAGTTTCAGAGCAAATGCACCTCTAAAGGCAGAGCAACAAAAACAGCCAGTGTCATTGTAAGAGATAATGACAGGTTGGAAAAATGCTCACGCAAATCTGAATCATGATTGTTTTTGGAACATACAGCCATACAAATATAACATGTGGAGACTAAAATACAATAAAATGTAGCTCCTTTATTATCTATACTATCTCAAAGTACATTACACAAAGTAGATTACACATCAAATCATGTAATTACATAAATAATATGTAATAAATTACATTTACATTTGATTTAGATTCCACATCAACAGGTTTCCAGTCTTTTTCAGTGTCAAAATATGCAAAAACACGTGAAGGACGGTTCTTTCTAAATAACTTTGTGATACTTTTTTTTCTCTATTTAAATCACAATAAAATATTTCTTATTCTGCTTATAAACATAAATATGATACGGATTAAAAGTTTAGAATATGAACCTACTACACAATTTCTCCACATATTCCAGTGAACTACGAATCAAAAATAATTAAAGTAGAATTACAGCATGACTTTATTATGACCACTAAATGGTAATGGTAGTAAGTAATGGTAATCAATTACCAACTGGGTCCTGCTGATCTGAGACCAGTTTCAATCAGCACTGTATAAAACTCTCTCTTTAATGGTTCTCTATGGTCTTTATCTCTCTACTACTCTGGATGCTACAGCTGTCTTCAATTTCAACCTAGTTTTATTGGCAATTGTGGCAAGACGTCTTTTATTAAGTAATCGTTTGTGCTACAACCGACATTTTCTGCACTTGTATCATCGTAACTTTGCTTTTTGTGAACGCTTTGTCAATTTTATTCTGTTTATGGGATGTTTTATTTGATAAAATGCTCATGGAGGCACTGTAGGCCATGTTTCCGTAATCAATAACAATGATCGGAGCGCCGTAACTGCAGCAGAATGTTTCTGCTCTATAAACGCATCAGGTGGCTCACTTGCTCGCGCAGTAAATACATTTTTAACGACGGTTCGCTGACACACGCCAGCGTTGATTAGCCGTTATCATCTGTTTCAACACAATAGATGGAGGGCAACAGAAGCTCCTTGTGCCATTTTCCATTCTCTCTGTATTCCTCTCTCTTTTTCATCTCTCTGTCTTTCTCATTCTCCGCAGCCAGCACCCATCTAATCCCATTAGCCGCCCCGCGCTGCAGCGAGCATCTCCCTTGATGTCAGGATTTGATCGGTTGTGGGTTTTTTCTGTCTTTTATCTTTCTCTCTCTCTGTAGTGCTGAACGACGGTAATCAGGATTTTAGCGGCTCATGCTAAATGTTCCCTTGCTAACGATAACCATAATGTGACAGCAGCTCCTGACCCCAAAATGACCCCTGAGCATGACAAAATACAGTGTTTGGATCCACTGAGCATTTATTACAAGGTAGTGCTTACAGATGCCCAAAGTAATGCTCGTCTTACCATGTCAGTGTCACTGCTGCCCACCATCCAAATCATATCCTGTCGTTAGAAACTGACCACTCATAAAAGGGGGCTGAGAAAATGTGCAGAAACAGATGGGCTATAGTAACTGTACACCTATACAGTGGACTTGGTAGTGGCTTCCAATAAAGTAGCCAGTGACTGGACGCACAAGGCAAGTGTTTCTAATAAAGTGGCCAGTGAGTGGAAGTACAAGGCAGGTGTTTGCAATAAAGTGACCAGTGAGTGGAAGTACAAGGTAGGTGTTTTTAATAAAATGGCCAACGAGTGGAAGTACAAGGTAGGTGTTTCTGATAAAGTAGCCAGCAAGTGGAAGTACATGGTAGTGGCTTCCAATAAAGTAGCCAGTAAGTGGACGCACAGGGCAAGTGTTTCTAATAAAGTGACCAGTCAGTGGACGTACAAGGCAAGTGTTTCTAATAAAGTGGCCAGTGAGTGGAAGTACAAGGTAGGTGTTTCTAATAAAGTGGCCAGTGAGTGGGCAAACAACATGGGTGTTTCTAATCAAGTGGCCAATAAGTGGAAGTACAAGGTGGGTGTTTCTGATAAAGTGGCCAGTGAGTGGAAGCACAAGGTAGGTGTTTCTAATCAAGTGGCCAATAAGTGGAACCACAAGGTAGGTGTTTCTAATAAAGTGGCCAGTGACTGGAAATACTATTGCTTTTTTAATTGGTGGCTGTTTGTAGGAACATAAATCTTGATGAACAAAAAAAAAACAATACTCTATACAGCAATATTTAAGATCTTTTTAAAATGTTTATGCCTAAATCATCTCGAATTTTACATCAGCCAACAAATGAGCAAGTGTTTTAGTGAATATCATTATAACGGATTACATTACAATCAATTCTAACACGCTAAAACTGACACAGCTGAAACACCACCAGATCAATGCATCTCAATGCATTTTAAACTGCTACTTTGAAGTGCTCACGATTAGCCTTTATTTAAAGCTGATCCTGGACAAGCCCCCCTATTAAAATCCTATTCTTTTGCAGACATCACAGAATCCGCAATACTGATCACACACCAGTCTAACAGGCATTATCTATTATCACTGTCTCTGCTAGCTCTACTGCGGCAGTGGTCCACAGGGGGAACAGCATGGGCTTCCCTTCATCTCCGTTTAAGTCGCTCCACTAAGCCCCTAAAATTAAAACTGTGAGCGGAGACTCTGCGCACGATTCGCCTGTCAAATGGAATTACGCTGTATGATGAGGGCTACGCGGGCTGTTTGTATGTGTGGGGGGATATAAGTGGGTGTGTGTTTTGGGAAGGGTTATAAATTGACAGCCTTGAGCTCAACAGCTTAAACAAACTGCCCTAGTATCCCTCCAGGTCTGCTCAGCCAGGCTTCAGCTTTAAGATGGCAAGAATGTAAGAACAGATACAGTATATAGTGATATACTTTAGTTTGTGTGGTGTCTAATGAGACTGCAGCTGTTTGTTGCCCTGGTTTAAGGTTAGATCGAACTGATCTATCCATGCTCCGCCCACTAATGCGCTCTTTTGTTGCGACTCCAAAGTTGCGTCGTCATTCGGTAGTTGGTGTCATGATTAAACGCGTGCCGCCGCTGTCGTCCTGTGGTGCACAAAAATGTCCCAAAGCTGATATGTTTGGAGAGGACATTTGGTCTTTCTCGATCCAGTCCTAATTCAGACCATTCCCACATCCCTCTTCTGTAATCAGCTGCAGATATGCATTTTATGTCCGTTGCCAGATCCTCTGAATAACGAGGCTGTTAAGGAGCCAAAATATTGCAGCCGCTCACTGAACTGAACTGATGAGACCGAAATATTCCACACAAACCAGCAAGTAAATGTAGTGGTTTAGAGGCTCTGTCAGTTTTAGGCTGCAGCTTCAGGAACTGTTGTTGGTATGTAATTGTGTTGAAGTTTAATAGCAGACCTACATCATTTCAGAGTAGAAGAGCATTAGGTTGCGAACATGTTTGTGGCAGTATTTGCATTTTGACTGCTGAACAACCTCATCATTCAGAAGATCCAGTGAAAGTTGACGGAAAAATGGCTTTGGAGCTTTTAGGTTATCACAGGACACAACAGCAGCATCTTTCCTAAACACACTCATTTCTGCAGGGGGTGCTGAGGATGCTGTAGCACCCCTTGATTTTAGGACTGCAACTGTTAAGAATATTAATAATAGTAATAATAAAAGGCTCTGAACTTTATAATAATTGTAGCAGGACAGAAGCTTCTTTGTTTTGTTTTTTGTTTTTTTTGCTTGCTTATTTCTGGTTTTCGCACATGGGCAGACTGAGAAATCTGAAAGAAATCAGAGTAAGAGTTTACATGCGCTAAGAAATCTGATGACTGAGCTAAAATCCAGCTCTCTTTATCGGATTTCTTTATCAGATTTCTAGACCTGAGAAATCAGAGTATGCTGTACACATGACCATTTGAATAATCAGATAACTGCAGAAATCCGATTATCACTGCATTACAGCAGTTTGATGCGTCAGTTCTATATACATATTGTCTTACATATCTCTTGCCTCATTGTACGACTGTTTGACACATTCTGCTTGATCAAATCAAAAAAATCTTATTTGCGTGATGTCATCGGTCATGTCACAAATACGATGCTTAATATTCCAGCACCCCCAACACCTTCCTGCATCCCTGCAATTCTTTCATGAAGAAAACAGCTTAGACCTGGAATTCCCAATATGGGTACAACGTTAACTACAGAATGATGGACTACTTCAGAAGTCTTGACAAGCTTTCCAGTAAAAATCCCATTCAATCTAATGAGAAACTGTAGCGACCTTCGTTCAGAGTTACTACATAATGTTGAGTTTGAAATGCTCTGCTCTACTGCCGTATCCAGACTAGACAGGTTTGAAATAACAACCACGCTAGCAGTATCTCAGTTATACAGCAAAAAAGAACTAACTTTCGCACACATACAAACTAAATATAACCTGAAATGAATAATTCACTCTAAATGTAAATCCCTAATGGGATTTTAATGGGATTTTTGCCTGTCTAATCTAGCAACAGTTGGTATGAAAGATCACATTTGTAGGTGAAGCATGGAGAGCGCCATTAGTTTTCTTTATCTTGTTCTAATTCAGACCATTCTGACATCCCTCTTCTCTTGAACAAACATCTTACTGACAACTATCCATCCTATTTATTCAGTGACCACTATTGTTCAAGATCATGTCTCGTTGGGAAGGGAAGCATCATTCATTACTGTCTTGACTAAGGTAAAACAAAGCGTGTTTGCTCTTTAAGTTACCTGATTACTGCTTTATGCCCAATAAATGTCTCCCTTCAAGCCTTTATAGAAGAAAAAAAAGTTTCTATGCTTGAGTCCTTCAAGCGTCATGTACTGCTTAGCTTGAACCGCCTCATTTCTGGCGAAACAAATTGCCATAAATATAAAATGTGAGTAAATTTACCTCCGAATGTCAGTGGATCCTCTAAATTACGTGTCAGGCTCCAGTCCTTGCAGGCCAAAACACTGCAGACCTCAGCACACTGCCTCATTAAAACACACCTGATTCAGCTCATCAGATCATTAGCAAGGCCTTCATGAACTGAATTCGGAGCATTAGATGAGGGTTCCCATTAGAGAAACGCAGCTTAGACTTGGAGTTCCTTAGTGGAGCATGAGGCCGACAGTACGCAACAGTGGTCTATTAAAAACCCGTAGGGGTGTTACCTAAAATCAATAGGCCAACAGCTGCTTGGATGCTTTTTCTCCAACCAATCACACTCTGTTCTACAGTCTTTGAAAGGAAACAAACAAATGTTCACACATCACCACAGATGGAATCAACACTACACTGATCGATACCACTTGAGTTGAAGTACACAGTCAATGGTACATGAATTCTTAGAACTACTTTCCTTTCCTTGGCATTTTGGGTCATCCAGGCCTGGCTGAACAATGTAAGAGCAGGCACACAGGGATTTTTAGGTGTTAATCTTGTATTAAGGGTGTAAAATCAGTTCAAGCCACGTTAAGCCATATTACTGTAATACACAGTGACCTGAAAGTGACACCATCTAATCCTTTCAATTCCTTTTCACAAAAAGGAGGCATTTGCCACCTTTACACTGGTGAGGTGAAAGTGGTCCCTCAAAACAGACCTCCTTACAGCTGGAACGTCTAAGAGATTAGTCATACTGCAAAAAGCATATCTTGGCAAGTTACTCCTGGACACTTTTACATATTTTGCAGATAAGTTAGCTTTTTTTACAGATTGTTAAAAAAAAAGTTGATACAATCACCAATAATTAGCCTAATATTTTGTCCAAAATTGAAATATACACAATTTTAAAGTAAAATGTCCAAACTGTATGAGGGTCATGATGAAGTAACTGGTATGATTATGACACATTTAGATTCGTCATCACAGCTTCTCAAGTTGCTGATGTTTATGAGACGTCCCTGATCTCGCCCTTCTCTCTCAACAAAATGGAACAGGCAAACATCCGAATTATGACAGAAATATCCCACGTGCAAAACCTATTTCTTTCCCGCTGCACCTTTAACCTGAAAGTCCGTATGAAAGTTTGCACACACGCATTTTTCAAAAGCATGATACACTGCACTTCTGTAAAGGATGAAGCTCTTGCTAAACCAGCACCTACTTAAGGTCACTCTACAGTGCTTGTCCTTGTACTGTAGCTCAGTGCTAAATTTAACTCGGCCGCTATTCTCCGCAAAAAAGGGACTTAAACTCTTCTGAACTTCAGCATCCAAACAAGCCAGGAGAGTCTGGGGCTCGCTTTGGGCTTACTGCACGACAGCCATTCCTCAAAATCTTACAGAGTGTCACATTATGAAGCGTTATAAAAGAAACATGTCTAAGCCCAGTGTTACAGTAATGTTAACATCACTGCTGAGCTATAAAGTCTTGGACTCTGTGAGACTCAACTGCACAAGGTGTCCTTGATCCTGAGTTGGAGTTTCTATAAATCAGTTATAGTGCACACTGTTCACCCCTCTCTGCTCTCATATGCTATAACAGAAGATCATTCCATGTTATCTTGCATCAGAAGCTACAAGATATACCCAACATACCCAAAGGTCAGTTCAAATTAAGTGTTCACTGACCAGACATCAACATTCTCCACCAAACATCATCATTTAGCGTCAAACACCATGATTCTCCCTCAAACACCATCATTCTTCAACAAACACCATGATTCTCCCTCAAACACCATCATTCTTCAACAACATGATTCTCCCTCAAACACCATCATTCTTCAACAAACACAGTGATTCTCCCTTAAACGCCATCATTCTTCAACAAACACTATGATTCTCCCTCAAACACCATCATTCTTCAACAAACACAGTGATTCTCCCTCAAACACCATCATTCTTCAACAAACGCCATGATTCTCCCTCAAACACCATCATTCTTCAACAACATGATTCTCCCTCAAACACCATCATTCTTCAACAACATGATTCTCCCTCAAACACCATCATTCTTCAACAACATGATTCTCCCTCAAACACCATCATTCTTCAACAAACATAATGATTCTCCCTCAAACACCATCATTCTTCAACAAACACCATGATTCCCCCTTAAACGCCATCATTCTTCAACAAACACCATGACTCTCCCTCAAACACCATCATTCTTCAACAAACACCATGATTCTCTCTCAAACACCATCATTCTTCAACAACATGATTCTCCCTCAAACACCATCACTCTTCAACAAACACAGTGATTCTCCCTCAAACACCTTCATTCTTCAACACCATGATTCTCCCTCAAACACCATCATTCTTCAACAAACACCATGATTCTCCCTCAAACACCATCATTCTTCAACAAACACAGTGATTCTCCCTCAAACACCATCATTCTTCAACAACATGATTCTCCCTCAAACACTATCATTCTTCAACAAACAGTGATTCTCCCTCAAACACCATCACTCTTCAACAAACACATGATTCTCCCTCAAACACCATCATTCTTCAACAAACACAGTGATTCTCCCTCAACACCATCATTCTTCAACAAACACAGTGATTCTCTCTCAAACACCATCACTCTTCAACAAACACAGTGATTCTCCCTCAAACACCATCATTCTTCAACAAACATAATGATTCTCCCTCAAACACCATCATTCTTCAACAAACACCATGATTCTCTCTCAAACACCATCATTCTTCAACAAACACAGTGATTCTCCCTTAAACGCCATCATTCTTCGACAAACACCATGATTCTCCATCAAACACCATCATTCTTCAACACCATGATTCTCCCTCAAACACCATCATTCTTCAACAACATGATTCTCCCTCAAACACCATCATTCTTCAACAAACACAGTGATTCTCCCTCAAACACCATCATTCTTCAACAAACACCATGATTCTCTCTCAAACACCATCATTCTTCAACACCATGATTCTCCCTCAAACACCATCATTCTTCAACAAACACAGTGATTCTCCCTCAAACACCATCATTCTTCAACAAACACAGTGATTCTCTCTCAAACACCATCACTCTTCAACAAACACCATGATTCTCCCTTAAACGCCATCATTCTTCAACAAACAATGATTCTCCCTCAAACACCATCACTCTTCAACAAACACATGATTCTCCCTCAAACACCATCGTTCTTCAACAAACACAGTGATTCTCCCTCAAACACCATCATTCTTCAGCACCATGATTCTTCCTCAAACACCATCATTCTTCAACAAACACCATGATTCTCCCTCAAACACCATCATTCTTCAACAAACACAGTGATTCTCCCTCAAACACCATCATTCCTCAACACCATGATTCTCCCTCAAACACCATCATTCTTCAACAAACACAGTGATTCTCCCTCAAACACCATCACTCTTCAACAAACACAGTGATTCTCCCTCAAACACCATCATTCTTCAACAAACAGTGATTCTCCCTCAAACACCATCACTCTTCAACAAACACATGATTCTCCCTCAAACACCATCGTTCTTCAACAAACACAGTGATTCTCCCTCAACACCATCATTCTTCAACAAACACAGTGATTCTCTCTCAAACACCATCGTTCTTCAACAAACATAATGATTCTCCCTCAAACACCATCATTCTTCAACAAACATAATGATTCTCCCTCAAACACCATCATTCTTCAACAAACACCATGATTCTCTCTCAAACACCATCATTCTTCAACAAACACCATGATTCTCCCTTAAACGCCATCATTCTTCAACAAACACCATGATTCTCCCTCAAACACCATCATTCTTCAACAACATGATTCTCCCTCAAACACCATCATTCTTCAACAAACACAGTGATTCTCCCTCAAACACCATCATTCTTCAACAAACACCATGATTCTCTCTCAAACACCATCATTCTTCAACACCATGATTCTCCCTCAAACACCATCACTCTTCAACAAACACCATGATTCTCCCTTAAACGCCATCATTCTTCAACAATGATTCTCCCTCAAACATGATCATTGTTCACCAAACACCTTGATTCGCCTTCAAATACCATCATTCTTTCTCAAACACTATGATTCTCCCTCAAACACCTTCATTCTTCAACACCATGATTCTCCCTCAAACACCATCACTCTTCAGCAAACACATGATTCTCCCTCAAACACCATCGTTCTTCAACAAACACAGTGATTCTCCCTCAAACACCATCATTCTTCAACACCATGATTCTCCCTCAAACACCATCATTCTTCAACAAACACCATGATTCTCCCTCAAACACCATCATTCTTCAACAAACACAGTGATTCTCCCTCAAACACCATTATTCCTCAACACCATGATTCTCCCTCAAACACCATCATTCTTCAACAAACACATGATTCTCCCTCAAACACCATCATTCTTCAACAAACACAGTGATTCTCCCTCAAACACCATCATTCTTCAACAAACACAGTGATTCTCCCTCAAACACCATCGTTCTTCAACAAACAGTGATTCTCTCTCAAACACCATCATTCTTCAACAAACAGTGATTCTCCCTCAAACACCATCACTCTTCAACAAACACATGATTCTCCCTCAAACACCATCGTTCTTCAACAAACACAGTGATTCTCCACCAAACACCATCATTCTTCAACAAACACAGTGATTCTCTCTCAAACACCATCATTCTTCAACAAACACAGTGATTCTCTCTCAAACACCATCACTCTTCAACAAACACAGTGATTCTCCCTCAAACACCATCATTCTTCAACAAACACAGTGATTCTCTCTCAAACACCATCATTCTTCAACAAACACAGTGATTCTCTCTCAAACACCATCATTCTTCAACGAACACAGTGATTCTCCCTCAAACACCATCGTTCTTCAACAAACAGTGATTCTCTCTCAAACACCATCATTCTTCAACAAACACAGTGATTCTCCCTCAAACACCATCATTCTTCAACAAACAGTGATTCTCCCTCAAACACCATCACTCTTCAACAAACACATGATTCTCCCTCAAACACCATCATTCTTCAACAAACACAGTGATTCTCCCTCAAACACCATCATTCTTCAACAAACACAGTGATTCTCCCTCAAACACCATCATTCTTCAACAAACACAGTGATTCTCTCTCAAACACCATCACTCTTCAACAAACACAGTGATTCTCTCTCAAACACCATCACTCTTCAACAAACACAGTGATTCTCCCTCAAACACCATCGTTCTTCAACAAACAGTGATTCTCTCTCAAACACCATCATTCTTCAACAAACACAGTGATTCTCCTCTAAACTCTCATCAGAAAGCATCAAAGGAGGTTATCTATTCAATCAAATAGATGAAAAAGAAAGACTACTGCAGCCACTGAAGGAGAAGCTCTGCACCACAGATAGAACACACAGGACAGCAGATCAACATCAAGGTCAAGATCATTTTCTACTTTATGGATTTGTATTCCTGCTCTGGGTTTATTATAATACAGTAATTGTAAGATGCTGAGTGGCACAGTTTTACTTATTTTCAGACCTTGACTGGTGACGGGATTGTTCAAATGTTTATAAATAATGCAAAACAAGTTTTTAGGTTGAATCATTAGAAATATCTTGCTGTCAAAATTTGCAGATGATGTTGTTATGGGAAAACAGATGGCCATGTTCTTCTGGAACCTGTTAAACTGATGATGTATTAATCCATATCACTGGTCAAAAACACTTTCATTCACAAAAGCTGGCAAATAACTTTCAAGTCGACCTGTGGGCTTTTTAACAGTTCAAAAAGTGTGGGGTCAACATTTTAATGAGACGATGTGATGAGATCCCACTCCTTGCCGTCCTGACCTTCTGGCCGATGGTGATGATAGGTGTGTGTGTGAGTGTCCAGCAGCCGGAACCTGGCCGTCTCCAGTCTGAATATTTATCTCTGCTTCAACCCTGCACACTGATTAGCCAACGGCTGCAAAAACGCCACGTCGGCACAAACTCTGGCCAATCTACATTCGTTAGTTCACTAACTCTCTCTCTCTCTCTCTCTCTCCCCTCTCCCTCGGATCGCCCTTCACCCATGGCCAACCAAAGGCACCATCACTCAGTGGGGCAGCACCCTCTTACTCTGCCTTTCTCTTCCTCTCTCTCTCCACACATCTCTCTCTCTCTGACTCTCTCTCTCTGATTTATCGCCCCCTGCTCTGCGGTGATGGACAGATTTGATCTCATGGCTTAATTAGCTCGGCTCCCTCTGAGTGCAGTAACTCAGCCAATCTGTGCCAGCCTGGCACCTGAGCGAGGGCAAGGGTGGCACACAGCGGCCCTGAGCAACAACAACAGCTGAAGTAGGCCTGCAACTAATGTTTATGTCTTTAATCAATTAATCTGTCATTTGTATTAACTTTTTAAATGACATAACAGAAGCCATATCGCCCCCTACACTTCCTGGAGTGTACTACAATCTGTCAGAACGACTATGTGGATCATATGAACGTTATAGAGCGCTTTTTAAATAAAACAGTAGAAGCCATATCGCCTTCGGCACTTCCTATAGTGCAGAGGTGCCCAATCCTGGTCTTCCACCCTCTAGATCTACCCCACCCAGAGTTCAGATAACTTTGAGGGGCTTCATTACTTGGGTCAGGTGTTTTTGATGTGGGTTGGAGCTTAGCTCTGCAGGGTGGGTGATCTTCAGGACCACAATTGGGCACCACTGCTGTAGTGTATTACAAAGTCAAAAGGATTGTATGAACATTATAGAGCATCATAGTGCTCTTTGGTTTACTTTGGTTTATTTATAAACGACTTGTTTTCCATTATCTAATTGACTTTGCCCTGCGATGGACTGGCGACCTGTCCAGGGTGTTTTCTGCCTTCCGCCCATTGACTGCTGGGATAGGCTCCAGCTCCCCCCCGTGACCCAGAAGGATAAGTGGCTTAGAAAATGTGTGTAATTGACTTTGTAGACTACTTGTTGCAGAACAACAAGTGTAAGACACATTAACTTACATACTTAATGGCTGTTTTGACTGGAAATGAAAATAATAAAGAGTGTTTTTTTTACAGTACTGCACATATAAAGGAATAAAAATATAATAATAATGATCAAAACAAGAAAAGTTCATATCTAGAAACTTTCACATGTGAATAGTGATTCACAAGGGATTCAAAGAAACATAAAACAGTAAATATTAATCCTTTGGATTAGGTTTAGCCTTTCATTTTCATTGTAAGCTTTTCAGACTCTCTGGCATTTACCATGATTTTATTACTGTTACAAGTTATTTGTGTTTAAAAAGATATTTAAGTGCAGTATGTGATGCAGAATAAAGCTGCTAAATTAGGAAGGAATATAGTCACCACCACACAGCCTGAGACATGCTTTAAAGGGTCCATATAGCGCACTGATCTTGCGGTTTATTTCTTTCCATAAGGTTCTCTTATTTGTGTGGTTTTTGTACCAAAACACCCATAATTCATTCCTACATGACCATTCTGTAAGCTCTTTTTATCCCTTAGTATAAAACAGCCTGTGTGGTTACTGTGCCTTTTAAGACTCTTATACATTACTGAGCAAAAGCTGTACTTAAGCACAATATTTAACACATTTCTCTTGCTAATAAGTGTGTTTGTGCTTGTAAAAACACCATATATCATTGGGATGAATACAAATAAACATGCAGTAAAAAGTAACAAAAATTTCTTGTTTTCAAAAAGGAAGAAGAACGAAGTTGGGTTCATCACATGGATACGTCAAATTCCATCAGCAGCACTCCTGATTTAACATAATCAAGTTTTAATTAGATAAATTACAAAACTATACATGATAACTATAAATAACACTGTGCTTCCTCAAGGAGAGGTTTGGAAATGGTTAAATGAACACATTGGCCTGTGTAAAATCACTACTTATTGTGTTCATGTGTCTCATATCAGTGTTTGTTCTGAGCAAACAGACACTCACTGCCTAAACTGCCTGATTGGCTGCTGTGTTGTATCTCATTCAAAATGCAGTCCAGGCTGCATCAACGTGAACGAGTGGGGCTAAACTCTTGTAGCCATCAACGAGTTATGCACTATCACTCACTCAGCTGATTAAACATTAGATTTGTAATGATCTGTTTGGACAGAGCAGCATGATAAACCTTCCAACTGCCGTTGTATAAGCATGGTTTTATATATATATATATATATATTATTTCATATATTTTATATTTATATTATATTTATATTTAATATATTTATTTCATAAATCACTGCAGGAGAAGGAAAAAACAACAAAACAAAAAACAAACTTTACTTTTAATGTAAGTCAATGGAACCAGTCATTTTCATTTCTTTTGGTCTATTCATCATGAAATTTACCATACCAATCATATACAGGGAAACAGGCATTTTCAAATTATGTCAAAAACTGAAAAATGACAAAAATGGAGATATGAGGTTTTGTTCCTACAGCAGCGATATATATATAGCTTGTAATACAAATAAGTGAAGAGTAATTCGACATGCATCTTTGAATAAATCTTGAATTGACCATTATTGAAGAAAAAAATGCCAGGATGGGACCTTCAAAACAGAGAGAAATAGCATTTTATGGCTACTGTTAAAAGATGTTTTCACAAGCAATTTCAGCTTTTAATCCTGTTTTTCTATTTATAATGGATTTTACAAACGACGTCAATTTACACGTGAAAATGACATTTTTAATGATGAAAATTCATTTCTATAGTCAAAACTGAATTTTTACTCATTGAAATGAGAAATTCAAGGCAGAGATCAAGAAATTAATACATACTAGTTGAAATGTAATTATCACATGTGTAAGTTGAATTCCTGAGATAGAAATATCAGGAACTAAAGGCTAAAATGTCTTGCCATTATAATGGGTATTTCAGTAATTTAATGTTTAATTGTGTGGAAAAAACATAAGCATGTTAAATGTTAATTCATGTTAGTAAAAATTACTACTGTAATTATGAAGAGTTGGAAAAAGGCTTGAATTCTTACTGGTGAGAAATGAAATCTTGCATGCTAAAATATAAATTATATACAAAAAATAAAAGTTTTTCAAGAGTTTCATTTTTGCTGTATCTTTTGGTTTTCTTTGATGCATCATTTCTATTTTCTCAGCCAACCAGAGCTTCACTTGGCGTGTGTCTTCAATGTGTATGACCTCATTTACATGTGGATTTTGATTGGCTCTTGTGTAGGAAACTGCCACAGCGTGTGCTCATCATCACAACGGTGACTTTTTGAATAGCTCTTATTTATAGCACAATACGTTGTGTGTGGCGTAGCGCTGTTAATGCAGAGTTTTATGAATCTGGGCCTCTGTGTCCACATACAGATGTATGGACTGGACAGCAAACAGTACAACAGGACAGTTTGGTTCATCGTGATATAGGGCCTTTACGCTGCTCTCTGGAGAAGCCAAAGCAGGCCTGCAGCACCAAAGCCCCTCTATAGGGTTAACAGATGTGAGAGATTTTTTTTTTCCTGACGGCTTTTCCTGACGGCTTCACGGCGGATCAAGCGGTCGCTATCTCAGGGCACAGAAAATTAACTCTGAAATTCGGGGAATACCCGCGCAGGGAAGGTGCGGCTGCTGATAAGCCTGTCATGTAGTTTGCAGGTAATCCATTCTGGTGACTTTAAAGGAAGCCAACAGAAGGCTAGAAGTTGTTATTTTTTTCCCTTCCCTCACTCGCTGACTCTTTTCCCTCCATCTCTCTCTCTCTCTCTCTCTTTTCCTCCAGTGGTATTTTGTAAGGCAGAATTTTTCAGAAGCCTTTTTGGTGTTGGCTGCCGGCCCAGCACAGACAGACTGGACACAGCGAGACCTGTCTGAAATCTCTCGCTTTCTTCCTCACACCTAACCATGCCAGCCCAGACAGGAGAAAGCATCCCACATTAGCACTGAAGCATAGACGACGTAGACTTTTACCGGACTGCAGTATAATATTAACTCAAGCTGACATTATCCAGCTAATGAGTGAGATGCAGCTTGTTTTCATCTGAAAACTGAATGTCATTAAAGCTGACTATATTTGTTTGTTAGAACAGCATTTTATTTAGTATCCAGAAGCTTCGTTCCTTTCAAGTCTCAAATATGGTCCCCTAACCTGTTTCCACAGACGCCCTAGTGGCTATTCCACCGGCCCAATCAAACTGATATTTTAATTAGTGATTGCGCTTTGCAAAGCTATTTTCATCCGATTTCTATTCTTCTTTTTTTTTTTCTGCCTAATTTAGTTTTTAAGATATCGACAACGTTCCAACTCTAGAATGGTCGGTCTTGTACTTGTACACAGCTTTTTGATCTTACGTACGTTTTTCGTACAATCTTTGTTAAATTCTGATTTTTTTCCCCCCGTTTGGACGAATGGGGTAAAAATTGCACTTCCATCTACTGTACTTCGGTTTGCATGTACTATCTCAGGGCAGGCCCCAGAGCACAGATTCAATGTTGTTCTGACCTGCACTCATCTTTTTTGCCTTTATTTTCAAATATATCTCGATTTTTTACACTCTATTTTAAAATCTGTCTTTCACCTTGTGTAAACATTTCAGTGATGAGTGGACCAACAGAAATGATCCAAAATTAGGTGCAATAAAATATTTCCGTGTTAAGGTTCGGAATGTTTTTCTCTTCTTGTATGAAGGTTCTGTTTTGGAGGTTTTGTTCAGACAGTCATGATTTACAGGTGAAAGCTGCAGATTATTGAGAAATTCTGTAATGAAATTCAAATTGCTGAGCTTCGTTAAGATAACGAGGCCACTCTGACAGCAGAGCTGCACATGGACAGAAGAGAAAAACTCGATGATGTTTGGCGCTTAGAGCAATAATTCAGTGACACGACTGTCAAAACTGTGTTTTAAAGTGGTGACTGGTTCACACCCACAGAGAGAGAGAAAGAGAGAGAGAGAGAGAGAGAGAGAGAACAGAGCGAGAGAGAGAACAGAGAGACAGACATATACAGACAGAGAGAGAGAGAGAGAGAGAGAGAGAGAGAGAGAACAGAGCGAGAGAGAGAACAGAGAGACAGACATATACAGGCAGAGAGAGAGAGAGAGAGAGAACATTTAGACAGACACCTACAGAGGGAGAGAAAGAAAGAAGAGTGAAAGAGAAGAGAGAGAGAGTGAGGGAACAGAGAGACAGACATATACAGGCAGAGAGAGAGAGAAAAGAAAGTGAGACACATTCAACGAGTGAGAGTGAGAGAGTGAGAGAGAGAGAGAGAGAGAGAGAGATGTACACAGAGAGAGATAGAGGAAAGGAGAGAAAAAAAGAGGAGAAAGAGAGAATAGAAAGACAGAGAGAGAGAAAGAGAGAACAGAGAGATAGACACCTACTGAGGGGGAGAGAGAGAGAAGATAAGAGCGAAAGAGAAGAAAGAGAAACATACAGAGAGAGAACAGAGAGACACATATACAGAGAGAGAGAGAAAAAGAGAGAGAGAAGAGAAAGTGAGACAGACACATGCAATGAGAGAGAGAGAGAGAACAGAGAGTCAGACACAGAGGGAGAGAGAGGAGAGAAGAGCGAAAGAGAAGAGAGAGAGACTATTTTTTTGACTTTTCGACGGTCCTTTATTGAACCAGCACTTTCTTTAAAACAGTCATTCGTCACAATGTGTCATTTTAAGCTATACTGAAATAAATTAATTGATTAAGTAAAAATAAGACAAACACTTTATAAATAGATAAAAACAAGAAAACAAATAAAACTCAGTCCGGCTCATCTGAGCTCAGGAGCGAAGCAGAGCTCACCCTCGCACACCGAGCACATGGCCCCACCACAGCACCACATCGCCTCAAAGGCCTCCACGTCACATACGCTCTTATAATAATTAAAATCAATTAAAATCCTTGATCTGACCAGCCTAGAGAGAATCCTTGTGAAGAGAGAGAGAGAGAAACATATATATAGAGGAGAGAGAGACAGAGAAAGAGAGAGAGAGAGAGAGAGAGAGAGAGAGAGAGAGCCATGTACACAGAGACAGAAAAGGGGAGAGAGAGAAAGATAGAGAGCTGGAAAGCAGGAGAGGAAAGATAGATAAAAAGTGAGAAAGAGAAGAAAACGATGGAGGAGAGGAGAGAAGGAGAGAGAGACAGAGAGAGAGAGAGAGAGAGAGAGAGAGAGAGAGACATTGAGAAACTTCTGCCTCTTTCTGTCTGTGTGGTTTTCTATTGAAAAGCAAGTCTGGATTCATTATACACTGCACTTATCTCTCTCTCACACACACACACTCTCAACACACACACACACACACACACACACACACACACACTCGACACTCCTCTACTGCTCACACTCACTCGCCTGCATCTCATGTATGTATTTGGATAAAAACATATAAATAATTTCAGCAGTAGACGTTGTAGAAGCTCATCCCAGCCCTGCCCTCGTTTTTTCATATTTTTTCTCTCTCGCTCTTTCGCTCTTTCCCCACCCAGAATGAAAATTCAGCCCTTCTCCGAGCCCAATGTTAACTAATTATTTTTTGTTATCTTCCACTATGGCTTCAGGCCCTATCAGACTAGTGCACGCGCCATACAGATAAGACTGCAGCAGGGGCGAGAGAGAAAGAGAGAGAGAGGAGAGAGAGGAGAGAGAGAGAGAGAGAGAGAGAGAGAGAAATGGCAGATTTTTAATCATAGTGCCGTCTGCACCCGCCTCATCAAAGTAACACTGATGCCAGTTTGTTTAATCTGCTCCTATTCTCCCCAACCTCCATATTTCCAATGCATTGGAAAGAGCATTTTATAGGATTTGGATTCCTGTTATTTTCATTTTTTTCTTTTTCCACAGCAAACCCCCCGTACATTACATACCAGCAAATCCACATAACAGTTAAGCCTATATTTTAACATGTGTCCATGACATGGTTTCATATTATATTTCGTATCCTCTCCTTCAAAAATGTATGATTAGGCCTTCGTATGTGGGAATATGTAGAATAGTATATATACACTGTATATTCTTCTATAAATCATTTTACTGAATTGGTTCAAAGTCATTGAAAACACATGGACTGCTGACTGACTTGGATTCACAGACGGATTCCTTTTGCTTTGAGTGACTTTATGTCTTAATTATGCTGATTTTATTACAATAAATGATTGAACATTTCATTTTGTCACTACCAAAGCAATCATAACACTACCAAAACTCAGCAAAAATATCCAGCCAAAAGCGTCCTGTGGGCAGCGTCCTGTGGCCACTGATGAAGGACTAGAGGATGACCAACACAAACTGTGCAGCAGCAGATGAGCTATCGCCTCTGACTTTACATCTACAAGGTGGAACAACAAGGTAGGAGTGTCTAATAGAGTGGACTTAATGAAGTGGGCAGTCAGTATACATACCTACAATGTGAATTTGACTTCCTATTAAGCGTGTGTATTACGTTTGTGCCTCATTAGAAGCAAGGGATTGTATGTATTCTTACACAGTGGCCTTACCGGAGTGAACTACAGTTCTTATATAAGACAGAAGCAGACGTGCCACAATGTTGGATTCATCTCAGTGAGAGAACTGTACGGGCAGACAGTCTGCCATTACTTTGGGTGTTTAACGTGGGTGATTAAGTGATGTGTTATGAAGATGTACTGCTGTTCTGTAGCCTGCTTTGGGAGCAGAGGGAGAGATTTAGTAAACGGTGTTCAATCAGCTCACAGAAAGACAAACGAGATTTAATATGTACCTCCGAGAGACTCTCATATAGACAAACAGCGCTTTATAATCCATCACAAGAGTCAGACTATAAATCTGCAGATTAGTACCCACACTCATACACATCACCACGCAAAAGCTTGGAATCAACCTCCCTTATTCATCAAAGATACAGTCAAATCTCACCATTAAATGAGCTTCACAGATCTACAACCTGAAAAAATGGGTTTAACTAACTAAAATGATCATCGATATCACCTATATCTCCAATAATAAGAATGAAAAAATAAAAGAGCAAAATATTAATAATTAGTGCCCATGTTAATCCAGTACAACAGTGACATGCACATTGGTATAAATACATACACTATTCCATGTTCCAGCCTTTAAACATGTTCACAATCACATTAGTCTTAAAAACACCAAGACCATTTTGGTTATTTTATGTTATTCTTTTCAGTGGTGGTAATTGTAACACTATAAAGTTTGGTCAGTAGGGGGAGCAGTGCACCACCTAAAACTCCGCCTATGAGCACAGCCATTGGCTCACTAGCCGCTGAATGCTGTCGTTTTATTGGCTCCCTACCAAAACATCTGCATGAGGTGCTGGTAGGATGGCGCTTGATTTCATGCACCGAAACGTATTCACCATTTGCGCTTAATTCACTATGTAGATTCACATTTTCTTGAAATATTTATAACTTTTTACAGATATATAGAATCCAAAATGTATTTTTAGATGTTTTATTTGCCATTTCAAATTCTGGGAAAATTCCAAATGATTAATTGATGAATCATTTACTGTATTGAGCTACTTGCAAGAATGGTTTCAAGAAAAAGCTCAAATATTTTAGGTATACGAAACAACTGTTTTAGTTACCTGTCCTGCAACATGATCTAAGCTTTCAAAATACTATTATCCCTTTTAAAATGTAACATTTTATTACATTTTCATTTATACATTTATAACTTCATGTTCTCTATCATCATTTAGCCTTTTTCAATTTTTTTCTAACTAACTGTCTGGATTTTGTGAAGTTGTAGAGTAGTAGCATCACATTAGAATCATTAAATAAAAAAAAATAAAAAATAAGACAGCTGTGCTATGTTTTCAAGTCACTCCCGAAACACTTTTTTTTTTTTCACACACAGCCATGCCCCTGCGTTTTAGCAGTGAGACTGCATCCCTGTCCCTCATGGCCACATGGTGAGCAGTTAGATCCCACTGTTTTAAAATGAATGTGTCTGAAAATCAGTGTGCAACATTAAGCACTGTCCCTACCGAAACACATTTCCTGCTATAATATTTTCTAGCAAACTTTTCTAAATTATACACATTATGATTTTATATGTGTACAATAGCACAAAGCTGTGTTTGCTAGTCATGTACTGGCCAGCACTGTGCTCAAAATTAGCTAAAACTGTCACTACTGAACCAGTCATTATCGAAATAGTCACTACCGAAACATTTGGCAAATTTTTAGAGGTGTTACGACTGTTTGAGTCACTCAAAGCAAAAGGATTTTAGTCTAAAAGTCTGAAATGTGCTTTCAACTCTGACTTTAAACCAGCTCGGTAGAATCATCCACACATGCTCCTGCTACGAAACTGGTCACACATGATTGAAAGCAGTGGTAGAGATGGTAGAGAATGTGTGTACACATCATATATTCCTCAGCATGTTTGCAGTAAAGGTCAGTGTTGTCCTACAGTGAGTGCTGGTCTTTAAAGGTTAAATCCAGGGCTGTAGATGGCTGGGCTGTTACAGCTAGAGTGCTATCATTTTCCCAGGCAAGAGTGCACTTCTGCCTATCTGCCATTACCCAGCGGCCCTGTTCAAAATCACCCCCCGACGCCTTGTCTCGCCACCTCCAGTGCTTAAGGCGGCCAGGCAGCTTCGAAATCACATATAGAGCCTACTGTATCAGCGTATGAAGGTCATTTGGAGGGGTCATTGAGACAGAGCCGGAATACGGATTTCGATTCTTTCTCACTTCAGCTCAAATTACCTCCATCCTTTAAAGCGGCCAGTGAGCGAGGGATAAAATGGACTAGCGCTACTATACAAACCATTCATTTTATAGGCTGCTAAACTGGCAGTCACCACCTGCTCACTGCTATTATGGCCAGAATGAAAGCAGGTAAATATGAACACAACTAAATGTGTGGAAGCATTCAAAATGTGTCATTAAGATCATATATATAACCTTCATACATACACATACATACACACATGCTGAAGTTTCGGCCCACACTGCTTTATGAATGAGGCGGCCAATCAGAGCAGAGCCGATTAAGATATATCGGTCTTGAAGGTATAGTCATACATTCATCTGACTGCAGTTTAGCCCCACACACACATGCTGAAGTTATATAGAGTGTTTCCAACTCACAGAGCAGGTACTATTTGGGTGGTGGATCGTTCTCAGCACTGCAGTAACACTGACGTGGTGTAGTGTGTGTTGCGCTGGTCTGAGTGGATCAGACACAGCAGTGCTGCTGGAGTTTTTAATTGCTGAAAATGATAGTACTGGCTCTGTGAGGGTCCATGGGGGTCCTGACCACTGAAGAACAGGGTAAAAGGGGGCTAACAAAGTATGCAGAGAAACAGATGGACTACAGTCTGTAATTGTAGAGCTACAAAGTGCACCTATATAGTAAGTGGAGCTGATAAAATGGACAATGAGTGTAGAAACAAGGAGGTGGTCATAATGTTATGCCTGATATATATATATATATACACATACACACACACAAACACATTTGCCCCTTATACATATATGTGTTACATTTCGTTGAATACAATGGTTTGGTTCACCATGCTTGAGTCATTAAAGGGACCGTCTTAAAAGTGCAGATCAGTTTCCATGTATTTAGTGAAAAGAAAATCATATCAAATCACTCGTAATAAAGAGAGTGACTTCCTTTAACTGGGATTTGTAGTCGGCTTAAAAGAAGCCACTCTCTTTACTATGAGTGATTAGTTGTGATTTTGCCTTATTTTTGACGGTCCCTTAAATGGGAATTCCACCAATGTTTAAAAATTTCAGCATGAGATCTTAAAAAAGTCATTCAGAGTGGTTTAATGTGAAATGCTTCATTGTAGATACTCACAATGACTACAACACAAATATAGACAATGCATTTACTATTCAAAACCACCAGTGAACCTACACTTGTCTTCTGGGTTTGTGTATGTAATGTTGATGATGATAAAATGGTGGAAAATCTTAAAGTTAATAACACCAAACCACTCTGAACAATAATTCAGATCTTGATTATTTAATTATGCAGAAATTATGACATATGTTCGGCTGTAGTTTGTTTTAAGTCTTTAAGGAGTGAGAAAATGTGGGTTTGATCATTTTAAAATGTTTATGTCATGAGAAATCGAAGAGAAGAACGTCAAATATCCAGAGAAGGTCCAACACAAAACCCACTTTAAAGCAGAAGGATGCTACTTTTTAGTAACTGCCAATGCTACAGAACATTTGATACGATATTTTGGGTTTTTCGCTTTACTTTTGCAGACCTTTTTAGAAAAGCAATAGAACTCTCAAGGCCATATGTTCATCACGACTGCGCTGATCTACTGCATTCGCCCTCTGTAGTACAGACTCTACACGCCACAATAACGTTTCATCAAAGTCAAGTTATAATAAAATCTCTCCTCTTCTACTTACAAACACAAACGTGGTATAGAGCGGAACTTTAGACTCTGCACTTCCCACATGGTTTCTCCACTTGTTTCAGTGAACTACAAGTCAGAAAAGATTAAAAAACGTAAGAAGAGGCCTTTGAAGGTGTAGACACCAAGACAGAAGACCTGGGAGGGTTAGATTGAGATATTAACGGGTCCAGAACAGCACTGTTTCCTGCCAACTTTCAACTTGTCTCTGGTAATGCCTGTGTAAGCTAGCCTGCATTATTTATGAGGTGCACTGTTAGCATGAAACAGCACTAGTCTCCAGTTAATTTGTGGTTAAACACATAAACACATGGCTGTGTGGTAAGTGGCCTCAGTATTGAAGCGCAGCAGTGAAGAACTGCTTGTACTGCGGTGAATTATTGATGAGCAATGGAGGAGCATTGCTTGCTTCATGTGCAGCATCAATGCTTTAACACATCTTTAAACTGGGCTGCATTAGCTAAAAGTTAGCAAACGGTTTTGTGATACTGTCCAAAGCTTTCCGTGCTGGGCTTTTAGCTGGTTTACATTGTTCTGAGCCATCTGGGCCCTCGGACAGATTTGCCTCCCTCCCTTTGCTGGTTAGAATTCTGTCGTTGATGGAAATTTTCTAAATTGCTGACAGAAACATGACAAGATATCAAGATAACACAACCCTGAGTGATTAATCGCTAACCAAAATGAGTTCACATGTGTTCACATTTGAGAAATGCTGCACCAAACCACGGTGAACTATGGAGAGGAATTTGTCTCTAATTGAAAAGCAGTCACCACAGTGGAAATACATGAATTGCAGTGCACACGTGGCACTACTTTCAGTATTAGTGACATGCAGAATACCTGCCAAAATGTACAACCCCATTTCCAAAAAAGCTGGGATGCTGTGCAGAATGTAAATAAAAATATAATGCAATGATATGCAAATCATGTAAACCATATATTTAAAGGAAAATACTACAAAGACAACATATCAAATGTTGAAACTGAGAAATGTTATTGTTTTTTGAAAAATATCTGCCCATTTTGAATTTGATGCCAACAACATGTTTACCACTGTGTTTCATCACCTCTTCTATTAACAACACTCTGTAAGTGTTTGGGAACTGAGGAGACACTGCTGTAGTTTTGGAAGTGAAATGTTTCCCATTCTGGTTTGATATAAGATTTCAGCTGCTCATCAGTTCCAGGTCTCCTTTGTTGTATTTTTCATTTCATAATGCACCAAATGTTATCAGTGGTGACAGGTCTGGACTGCAGGCAGGCCAGTTTAGCACCCAGACTCTTTTAATACGGAGCCATGCTGTTGTAATATGTGCCGAATGTGGTTTGACATTGTTTTGCTGAAATAATCCAGGCCTTCCCTGAAAAAGACGTCATCTGGATGGCAGCATATGTTGCCAAAACATGTATATATAAGGTTTAAATGATTTGCACATCATACCATTTTGCTTTTTATTTACATTTTGCACAGCGTCCCAACTTTTTTGGAACTGGGGTTGTCAAACGAACCCTCTTTATTGCATTGATTCCATGTTGTTTGACCTCTTTATGGACAATGAATGCATTAGGATTTGCTTTTGCAAACAAACTGCAATAATTCATGTTAGAATTAATACAATTGAATTGAAGCACTTCTTAAAATAATGTCAAATCAATGTAACAGATTAATTCATTTTGGCATACTGTCTGCATGTTACTGTTTAAATGATCTCGTGTGCACGACATTTCACTGTATTGATTGCATTTCAATGAGTCGAATCCATTTAAAGCACAAAAAAGAGGTTATGCGACACAAAAACAATATAATAGAGGTTTTGCTTTTCATTTTGGCACATATTCTGCATGTCACCATGGGAAAGTAAAGTCATGTGTGACATTTCATTTCACGTTTTCCCACTGGGGTGACTGCTTTCCAGTTTGGCTCAAATTCCTCTCCATAGTATATCATCACACAAAAATTCACAGTCTGTAAGCTACATAAGCCTTAGCAAGGCTCAGACTGAGCAAACAATGCTCACATCAGGCCTCTATTTCAGCCACAAGCCATTAAGGTTCATTGTTATGTAGACAGCAGTGTCCCACAGTTCAATTAGCTTTGACTGAACTTTGTCTCACCTCTGTCTCAGCTACATTTTCCACCAAGCCATTCAGCTCTATCTGCACATGTCTGCATTCAAAGCAAGTTCAATCAATGAAGGCCAATTACAGATGACCAGTCTATGAAAAGCTTTGGATTATGGAGTTTCTAGAATGTTGAGACTGAGTTCTATCTGACCATTCTAGAACTGAGGAATATTCCAGAACTTACAGACTATATTCCATCTGAGCAAAAAGAATAAAATAATGTTTTTGCATCCAGAGTTTATATGGGCTGTCTAGAACTTAGACATTCCACAACTCTAAATCCGATCAAAACAACCTTCAGTAGCATTCAAGAACTCTAGTTGAGTTCTATTTGAGCATTCAAGATGTTGGGAACATGCCAGTACTCAGGCTATGCTTTATACAAATATTCAAGAACTCAAGAATATTCTAGTGTAGTATTATTCTAGTATTCTCTGTGTAAGTTTAATCTAATATTGTAGAACTCAGAAACATTCTAGAACTTAGGCTAATTCTACCTGAGCATTCTAGAATTCTAGGAATCTAGGAATTTATCATTTAGGCCAAGCTTTATCTAAGAGCTCTAGAACTCAAGAATATTCCAGAGCTCAGGCTCAGTTTTATCTGAGTGCTCTAGAACTCAGAAAAATGTTAGAACTCAGGCTGAGATATATTTGAGTGTTCCAGTGTTGAGTGTGTTCCAGAGCTTTATCTGCACATTCTATAACTCCGTGATGTTCCAGAACTCAGACCAAGTTCCATCTTCACAGTCTATTACACAGGAATATTCCAGAACTCAGACCAAGTTCTATCTGCACAATCTATAAATTAGGAATATTCCAGAACTCAGACCAAGTTCTACCTGCACAATCTATAACACAGGAACATTCTAGAACTCAGACCAAGTTCTACCTGCACAATCTATAACACAGGAACATTCTAGAACTCAGAGCAAGTTCTACCTGCACAATCTATAACACAGGAACATTCTAGAACTCAGAGCAAGTTCTACCTGCACAATCTATAACACAGGAACATTCCAGAACTCAGACCAAGTTCTACCTGCACAATCTATAACACAGAAACGTTCCTGAACTTAGACCAAGTTCTACCTGCACATTCTATAACACAGGAACGTTCCAGAACTTAGAGCAAGTTCTATCTGTGCATTCTATAACTCAGGAACATTCCAGAACCAAGTTCCATCTTCACAATCTATAACACTGTGATGTTCCAGAACTCTAAAGTTCTATGTGAGCGTGAACCAGTAAATGAAGCTCTCACATTCAGCTGAACTGGAGACGAACGCAATAAAGTTCACACTGAAAAGTTTCTAAAAGCCATTAACATATCATCACCGCACTGATGTGTTGACAGAGAAGATAAGAGGAACCTTCTCATTGACCTGACGAGCGTGATTTAGCATCAGGATTAAAACGTCCTACCACAAGAACCCTAATTGCACCAAGTCAGTGATGCCTAATGGAGCCTGAATTGGCTTGATTGCTTACCACACTTTTATGCTAACTTAGCTCATTCCTGCTTTTTTTTCATTCTTAATTTAGGGTTGGAATCTTCTTTGCTGAGTATTTTAGTTTCAGGAACTGCTTGTTCGGTTCAAATCAAGGTAGGAATAAAGAGTTTCTACCATGGCTACGCTAATGAAAACTCAAACGAAGCTGTTCTTAAATATCTCCAGAACACTTTACTCTGGTTCCCACTGCCACTCAAAGAAAGCAGGATGAACAGACAACATGTAAGCCATATTGTGATTTCCCCTGCATTTTTCAGTACATCACACATACGTGGGCCAAACACTCGCATCTAACCAGCATCTGAAATTGAGGGCGAGCGGAACACAAAAGAAAAAAGGAGAGGGAAAGGTAGCTGACACTTCTTCAGTCAACGATGCAGCACGGTCTGAAATATTTAAGACTCCCTTTCAATTATTCATGCTGGTTCCACCCAGTGTGAGCAACAGTAATCCATTCCTACACCAGAGGCCTCTGTGCCTGAACAAATGGCTTGTTGTTTTAATGTAATTTGCCCCGGGAGGGTTTGTGGGTGGCTAAGTGTAATATTTGGCAAGAGGCGCGAGCACAAAAGTGATGTAGTATTTAAATAAAGCAGATAAAAACACAGCGAGACTCGTTCTTGTGTCTCTCTTCCCGACTCCAGCCGGGTTTTTACTCCTTTGGAAAGTAGCTCGGCTACTGAAACATGTGGCAAATGCCTTCCGACAAGGGGGCTCAGCTTGATTAATTTAATAGCCAGACAAAGATGTTGACATTTTATAGCGTACGACATCTTTGCATGTTGAGTAACTCACAGCTGCACTTGTGCACTCCGCAAACTTTTCATAGCTTTGCGCACTCCATCTAAATCATATCAGGCAGCATCAGTTATAAGCGACCAAACAGCAGGGCTGGACGATGTTGATGGGGAAGCTTCACATTGTGATATTTTAGATTATTGGGTTTTTTTTTTGTTTGTTTTTTTTTTCAAAATAAATGTTATGATATTTAATTTATAAGGAGTTAAAAGTTTTCTCAGATTTCTATTTCCACATGGAGCTACTTGGCACTATATCAATGGAAAGGATGTGTTTAGAGGGGGATTTCACAGGCCCCAATGGGCCCCAGGGCACAAATATTTGGTGTCTTCATTTGGGTGGTCAGGAATTTGCAGCACCACAATGGTAGCACACTGACCACAGTGATGGGCACGCCAGTGCTATAAGTGCATTTTTTCCAATCCACACAAAACAATAGCAGGATTATACAGACGTTAACGAGAGAACAGCTTAACATGAACTCATCAACCCACGCAACATTTCCCTATAAAGCTTGCGGCCGTGTTTCACAAGCAAAACATTCGCCCAATGAGTTCAACATTATAAAACTGGACAAGTGAAATGTAGGTAACAAGGACGGAAGACCCCCAACCACTTCCTTTCAATATCTGGAGCTTCAAATATGAAGTACATTCAAAGGAACGCTAGATTACTGCTGAGAAACACCTGAAACCAAGACTGAAGTAGTGCTAGATAGCTGAGCGGTTGCTAAGCAGTGATTGGAAGAGAAAATGAAGCAGATGTTTAAGAAAGTACAGAGCCTCGTATCCTGTAGAAATAAAAATAACGCGTGGTCACAACTTAGTAAGGCATGGGAACAAGATAATTAAGTCATGGCCACGACTTAGTAAGGCATGGGAACAAGATCCTAATGCGTGGCCAACTTAGTAATGGAATGATCTCGTTCCCATGCCTTACTAAGTCGTGGCCACTAATTATTTTTATTTATATGGCATGTCATCAGCAGGGCTCCGTAGGGAACACGTGGAGAGGATCCGGACTATGATAGGCCATACGCTGTAAGCCCGGATAAGCGGAATTTACTTAAAAAATCTGAGGAAACCGGTTGCCTTAAAAAAATGAAGTAATATGTAATGAAAACTTCACCGCGACCCAGAAGGATAAGCGGTTTAGATGATGTATGTATGTATGATGTAATGAATAACGTTAGAATAACTATGATTTTTGTGTTAGGCTAACATGAACACATGTTTGTGCAACTCATAAGTTCTAATTATTTTAAGTTAACGTCTTGAAACTGCAATTTAACTATATGTTTCATAGACAATTGACGACTTTTTTCTAATTAAGTGATACTGACCAAACACCAAAGGGTTAACCTTTACTGTGAACATGGTCACTGACCAGCACAAATGCCCACTCATCAACAAAGAGAATGATAAGCTTCACTCTTGGCCAACAGCACAACATCAGGCAGCTGAGTAAAGTGTGTATATAAAAAAAAAACATAGGCCTGAGGAAAGGCAGCCTGTGTGGAATGAAAGCACACTGACAGTGAGTAAAACGAATAGAAAGAAACCCTCAATATGCAAATAGACGGAGCCAGGAGCCAATGGGAAAGAAATATACGTTTTATCCAACAAGATCTCGTCAACAAAACAAACATGTAACTGTATTTGACAGCTTACTTAGCTTCACTCAGTTTCACACATTCGTTCAGCAACTTTAAAGAGAAAGAAACGATTAAAATGACAGAAATGTCATTTTTTGAATGTGGGGTTTCAAAGTTGCCATAGCAACAGACTAAACTAAATACGAATAAGTTAAACTCAATAATTCCATTTGAGTGTACAAAATCATCAAAAACATTCCCTTAAAATCGTTGAGCAACATGTGGGATATACAGAGTTTTATGTACAACAGACTTAATTTATTTGAGTTAAAACAAAATGCGGGACTACAGTGTAACACAATGACAAATTTAAGATCAGTTTTTTAGTAAAGTTCCCACTGCAAATTAAAACAGCCATTCAGATGTTCTGATAACTGCCTGCTCGGGCCCCCTTATGGCTCGAGCCCTCATGAGGGCCTGGAATTAGTTTAGATTTTGGTTAGGATCTACAATATTTGGATAAAATATCCATAATTAGTATATAATTAGTATATAAGTATAATGCAGTATTCCATATAAGTATTCCATAAGAGTCAAATAAATCATACTGAAATGTTTCAATGACCCTATGCTGACCCTATTATACTCGACTGAATGAAAACAAGTGGTCTTAAGTTCAAACATGGATTTATTGTTTTTAAAAATGTAAATATCTATTAAATTACTTTACAGTTGTTATACGCTCTTGCGTCCACTAAACATGGCCCGTGGGCCTAACTTAGCAAAGTTTGTGACAGTGAGCGATGGCGATGCATTTGGGACACAGCCGGACCATTTGTATTCATTACTTCACTGACACATCCTCCGAGTCATTCCCTTTCTATTGTGCATCCATAGACTTCCTTTAAAAGGGGTCTCCAGGTTGCATAATCACCTTTAAGCGCAAGTGCATTATCGTCTAAAGCCGGTAGTGCTCCGATTGCTTCGGCCCCTAAAGTCACTGACCTGCCGTCACCCCCTCGACTCCAGCTTCAGATAGCTGTGACCCGTCCATCTGATACACAAAGCGGCTTTTCTGAGCTTTCCCCATTACTATTCACTGTGGACAAAGAGAGGGGGATGCGGGGAGGACAAAGAGTAGAGAGGAGGGATGTGGAGAGCACCTCGGGCGGTGGAAGAGATTTAATCAGTGGTTTTGAAAAGGAGGTCGCAAAACATACACTGCTTTTTACGTGAATCTCCAGCCCGCGACAGCAGTGAAGGCCAAAAGTGTCAGGAAAGTTTTCCCCGCTGGATCAGGGAACACTTCAGCATGTTTTCTTATCCTTTACTCAACCTCGGTAAAAAGTTATTATTCCACATCATGGGAAAGTATTGGTCCTAGAAAAAATAACATCATATAAAGACATAACTAAGCAAATCAGGATCATTGTTTTCTAGCACATTACTTTGTACCACAGAAAAATGTCAAAGATCTACAGTATAGAAAAGTGTCTGCAGACCCTTTATAAAGGGTCTGCATTCAGCTGGCCATCAATATCACGGTTATGTGTCAAATTGTGACACAACATGACTTAAGAGAGAAAATGCAACCAATTTTCATCCACTTATCGTCTGTTTTTAAAACTACATTTCAGTCTTTGAGAAGTTATTGCTCTATATTAAGACTGTCAAACATTTTAAACAATTAATCGTGATTAACTGTGAGGGACTGGCAACCTGTCCTGTGTGTTTCCTGGGGCCTTCTGCCCAAAGACCGCTGGGATCGGCTCCAGCACCCCCTGCGACCCAGAAGGATAAACGGCTTAGATAATATTTGTGTGTGTATTTGTCTTATTCACACAAATTTGACCCTAAAGAAAGACGCTTCCTTTTAAAAAGCAGTCCAATTTGTTCTGGTTAAATTCATTTTAAAATATCATGATAATAATGACATTCTTGTGTAGTTAACTGTGATTAGCCATAATTATTAGTGTAAATTTTACCCACTCATCATTTGCTCAGATAATGGTAGCAGTGTGTTATGTTATAGCTATGTGAGTGGAATAATAGGCTTCATCAGTAACCATGAAACCATGTGAGTTCCACAGAGTGAACACAGTTTTGAATTTTCCATTGGAAAGTGGCTCCAACCAATGAGTGTGTATACATCAGATAGACAGTCAGTGGTTCAACTCCTCCATGATTGTAGTACCTCACTCTTGTTTATACAGCTCATGGATTCTTGTTGCAGCAGAGGCTCTCGAGGGGAACTGGAGCTTCTAACCGAGCTGTTGCTTTTGTTTGTTTGCTACTGGTCAATTTGTCTGTAGTTCTCCCACAAGCACTGTCCAGTGTAGTCTGCTAAAGGTGCTTAATAATGTAGCATGGTAATACCTTATCATGTAAACTAGTACTGTGCCGTATCATATATATATATATATATATATATATATATATATATATATATATATATATATATATATATATATATATATATACACCTTATACCTCCAAAATGACAACTTTGCAGGAGAAGGAAAAATCCTACTTTACTTTTATAAGTCAGTGGAACCGGACTTTTTGTCCAAGTCATTTTGGGTCATTTCTTTTAGTTCATTCAACATGAAATTTACACACAATGTAAAAGACAACAGGCATTTTCAGATTGTCAAAAACTGAAAAACATCAAAAATGGAGATACAAGATTTTCTTCCAACGACTGTGATACGTAATTGCAGAAAAAACTGACTCTGTATCTCTATAGTTAGCCTCCTGTTCAAATTTTCTAATTTAAATAGGGCAACAGTTACATTCTGGCACCTGTAGAGGCGTCAGAATGTTACTACTGCAGCATTTAAGGTGAAACAGAAAATTCGAATAAGAAGCTTCAGCTCTGTCACAATTTTCAAGTCATTTGTCTTATAAATGTGTCCCATACACTCGTCCCTCTGATCATCAGGCACTGCAGGAACACTGCTGGAATGTGTTTCATGTCATCAGTACCAGCTGGTCCATGGCTTCGGTTTTACGCTCCTATGAGAGGAAATTGGTCTGGGATCTGGGTTAGGCTAAGTCTGGCCATTCCTTTATTATTCGGCTGCCTCGAAAACTGAGGCTGTGTTCACATTACCAGGCAGAAGTGACACAAACGTCACATACAGTTCATTATGAATCAAATCTGAGCCACTTTTACATGTGGTCCTAGACCGATACATATCCGACTTCATGTCAGGACACAGGTTCGTTCATGTTAATAACAAATTTGAGTCACTTACCTACACAAATGTGAACCATCATGTTATAAAGATCAGATCTGAGCCAAAAAATCAGGATTGAGCAGTGGCTGGTAATGTGAACGCAGCCAAAGTGAACTACTTCAGATGCAACACCTAGACAGTGGGAGGTGATGGAGGGTCTGTTGTGTTTTTATAAGCTTACGTGTTTGTAGGTCGTGTTATCTGCTCTTATTTGTGGCATAGTGATACAGCTCATACCTGAGGAAGAATTTCAGCTGGTATTCCACCCACTACCACTTGAAAGGAGCATTAGAGCATGGAGAACACTACAGCATGCAAGGCAGTGATACTTCAGGACCAGGACTGAGAACCATTGGCCTACACTATTCCTGACTGATGAACATCATCACCTGTAATCTACATTAACGATCTACACAGCCATTCAGTGACACACGTCTGAACTAGGCATAATTTTTAAGGCATAGCACTCACTTGCAAGGCACACTAGGCATAATTAAACTGTCTGTAAGTAAACTAGTCTGTTTGTAAGTTGTCTGGGTGACGGCCAAAGCTGAAAGTTGCCGACTCGGATCGTAATTGCTAATTTGTTTCCCCAGAGCAGTCAGCAGTGTGAGTCATAAAGCCTGACGTTGACGGCTTAACACTCCCACCTTCACACTCATAACCTGAAAATATTCTCACAGCAACAGTTTTCCTCCTCTTCTCTCTCTCTCTCCTATCCTGACCTCAGCCTTCTACCCCAGTTTGGGGTAATTTTACCGCCTGGACCATAATTGGACAAAAAATTCCCTCAACCCCTCCGACCAAAAGTTCAGGAGGAAAGCTATAATAACTTGAGTATGAGAATTGTGTGTAATCCACCAAATAAATAGCTTCACCCCTCGCCAAAGCCGCATTTCTGTTTGAATAGGGACACTGGCTGCCAAATGGCTGTGCCTTCTGAATGAAAACATCCACTCTCCAAAACCATGGGGTCATTCTGGAGAGGACAGTACATGGTGTATGCCTTGAAGCAATCAGCAGAAACCAGGGAGATTCCACTAGTGTGCGAAGAGAATCTCTGGCACCCTGTTAAGCATTACGTCCTTTTAGACGGGGAAAACAGATCAATTTAATGGGAATAGTTCAGCGTAAAAGTCAGATTTGAACAGATTTCCACCTCAACCCAAATGTAGTTGATCAGCCAAGACATGTTTGGAGCTACGAGTCTGAAGTTTGCGTCTTTCATTTTACACTGGAGCTACGAGGCTAATCTAGGCAAACATTTGGTGGAAGCTTATGGACAGCGCTGGGCAAACTGCTTACCTTGACTTGTTAAGCAATTTTTAGGAGACTTTTCTGACACTGTATGACACACTGGTATCTATAAACATGGACAAAAGAAGAGACAAAATTCAGACTTCAAGATGACTGCTACTGTTTTTAGCTATGCTGGCATCCAGTGTTTAACCTGCTAGAAACAAAGCACAGACCAGCATGGCAGGATACCAGCTAAACCAGCACATGCTGTGTTTTAAATGCTGGTGTGCTGGTTAACTATCATGACCATAGTGGGTGACCAGCTAAACCAGCACCAGATCAGCATAGAATTCATGCTGGTCTGTGCTGGTTTTGGCCATTGGAGCGTTCTGGAGAGAATGTTACACTGTGACCAAGTTAGCCAACGTTAACCATTGTGCTGATATACTGTATGAATTATGTGAAGCATCTGAATGAATACCTAGCTAGTATATCCCCCTTAAAACAATCAGGAAAAAACAGGGAGATTCCACTCATGCGCAGTGTCCATTTCGACAGGAAAAATGTATCAATTTAATGTGAATAGTTCGACAAAAAGTCCGATTTTTCCACCTTAATCCTAAAGTAGCTGATGAGCCAAGACACTTTCGGCATCTAGTTTGCTTCTTTACACTAGAGCTAGGAGGCTAGCTAAGCATACTTCTGAACATACTTATAGATAACAGTACATCATACAGTGTCAGAAACCACGTAAACAAGTTTATGTGAGATCAAATAGAACAACTCAACATAGTTTGCAGCAAGTAAGTGATCATTTAGACATGCGGTTTAGCACAATGCTAACTGCTACAGCATCATCTTCCATTACGTAGCTAGATTAGCCTCGTGGCTCCAGTGCAAAACTAAAGGAGCAAACACGGCTGATGGACCACTTTTAAGATGAAGACCAGTCTTACATAGTGTGAATTTGCTCTCATAACTTAGCCACAGGTTCACCGCTTAAGCAAATATTTCTACGGCACAACTGCAGAACTTACAAACGCGCTACTCTTATGAGTTTTGACAGAGAGCTGGTGAAGGGGCAGATACTAAAGCACCCCAGCCAACGGGAACGGGGAAAGAAATCTGATCTTGGCAGGACGGAGGGTGGCCCATGGGCCTTTGGCCCGCTGTCAGAAGCAATCACATCGCTTTGCCATTATCTGTGTACAAGTGTGCCAAAGGCAACAGCAGCAGAGGGGGGGTGGGAGTGGGAACGGCCTTACAGCGGATCTGTGTGCTTTTTTCCCCAAACGTGCCATGCTTCACGAGCGATGCCATACCCTCCGGGCCCATCCTGACAATGTTTGGACAAGTGATTTATGGCTTCGTAGCATGCAAAGTGTCTCTCCACGCGTTTTAATTGAATGCCACAAGTCAGGAGATAAACTAACTTGGATCCTGCCTTTGCAGCGATTATGTATTTCATGATACATAGAGGTAAACACCAGCATTATTGGTTCAGAGGAAAGGAAAGCACATTAAATGTAAGCGCTAAGCAGACTGTTGTGACACTGAAGCAGATCATTTGTGGGAGCGTTTTTGCTCCGAGTACATATTTCGGGGTTTGGGCCGATGAGGTGCATGTGTGTAAATTGCTGGAATAAAAGTCGAAACTGGAAACTCAATAAAACTTTTGCTTGGCCAAAGCGCAGCTCATTTAATTGACAAAGCGCAGCCGCAGCTATTTGATGTTTCAGCGTGAGAGGGAAATTAGCTGAAACAGAAGATGTTATTCCTCAAAAACTTGTGTTATTCTCACTGCGGGTCCACATGCTGTCGGCTTTTTGTTATGTTTATTGGAGTGCACATAAACAGAAAACAAGGAATCTGTCCAGCTAAATAGCTTCTTTTAATATAAACCTGTTTTTTGTCATTTTGTCACTGCCAACATGTCAATCAGGGGGAAAAAAACAAGAAAAAACACAGCCCAACGTCTCATGAATGAAACAGAACTTCACTCCAACTTTTGGCAGTCCTTTTATACAAGCCTTATGTCTACAATTCCACAAGCAATTATTTTGATAAATTTCTAATTTTCCCCAAGCATTCGGGGCCTCAAAAAAACATCAAAAGTCATTCTCGTATGGCAGCCTGAGTGGTGTCAAGTCAAAGGCCTTGCTTCTCTGACAAGCCAAGAAATAGAATTCGCAGTCAGCACTGTCCGTAAAAACATTTTTCACCGTCTCACGTCATTTGGCAATTAATTTCTGGAGGGCGATGCGACCACTGCCGCAATAGCTCCACGACGACCAATGGGCCACTGGGTGCCTGTGTTCAAATGGGCTTACCCAATGAGCCCACACTAACCTCAGGCGAAAGTCATTTACTCCCACCATTATTCCCCATCTTATTTATTTGGAATGAAGCTTCCATTTCCCTCCGCTTTGCATTCGTTCGCAAAAGTGCGGTGGTGAGAGAGAATTGTCAAGGCAATCGGTTTCCCCAACCGCTGGGCCCCATATTGTTAGAAATTACACTTTCAATTTGCCGCGGTGCCTCCGCTCAGTAGGCGCCTCCTCGCTTTTCGCTTTATGGCCAGAGGATGAGACAATTGAAAACACAATGGATTCTGAAGGATACCAGGCAAATGGCTGCTCGCCGACAGGCTGGTGTCATCATTTCTGATGTGGAGATAGCCGACAGTTTTTTTTTTCTCCAATACGGCCTCCCCGAACAATCGAACGGGAGCAAGTTTGAACGTAATGACGCGACAAAAAAAACAACTTTTCACTTAGACGACCAATCCAGTCCAGTTCAGCTGCCAGTAGCCTTAAATAACCTGCCAATAGTCCTAGATGGTATTACAGAGTCATTAACGTTACACTCTGTGACTCATTTGTTCAATGATGTCATCATCATACAGTATGTCAGTGGTGTATCCATGACTGTCAGGTTGTAATGGTGGATAAGGGTTATTTAGCTTAGTCAGCTTTTCTTGAGTGGATTCAAAATATGATCAGATTCATAATGACATACAGGGAACTTAATGAGAGGTAATAAGTCACAGGGCTGACCAACTTTAGTAAAAGGACACAGGGTAAACAGAGGGCGAGTTTCAATGTACTGAATGTAATGACACACTTTCTTAATAAATCTTCATTGTTCTCTTATGTTTGCTAATGCTAACCATACTCTAAAAGACTTCAAAAAGACTTTGAAAGACTAAAGTCTGACACTCTCTCACATCTAAAGACGGTGTCACAGTTTTTGTCACAGACTATGATCTTGCAGTGTCACTGTTTGCAAGACTGCAGCTAGATTTTGAGATTTTCCCATCATGCACCTGGTGGAAATGCACAAGCAAATAAACACTTTTCCTACCACTCTACAGTGGTACAGATGGGAAGACATGTTGGCTGAGCATGTAAAGATCAGGGGCTCAGCCCGGTTCACTTCAGAACTGCATATTCTGGCAGATCATCACCCAGATTTTTTTAATTAACCTGTAAAACATGCAGCAATTCAACATTGTTGATTGGGTGTTATGAACTAAACCATAAAAAGAAAGCGAAACAAATAAGAAACCAGTGTAACAGAAAGCAAAAATAAATAAATAAATAAATAATAATAATAACTAAGCCATTCTTAAGTCTTCTGCACAGGTCCTTACATCACTGTTACGCTCAGTGAACCTGAAATATTATTAACAGCCTGTTTGCATTTTAAGTTAATATGACTTTTGTCATAGCAGATTTGCCCACTCGCTCTCACGTGCGCCCCCTGGCACGTCACTTACGATAATATTAAACACGGTTGATTTTGTCGTAGCGTCAAGACAAGAAAAAGACTGACTTAAGACGGCCATTCTGACCACCTTACGCTAAACAATCATGATGACAAGAATGCGATGCAACTCTAGCAAGACTCTCATGATTTTATTCCGACATTGGATATTTGTCAGACAGTGAAATCGCTTGAAAAGTCGTTTGATGTAAGGCCGGTTGCATTTTACATTTTGCAGAGGCAGTGTCCAGGTTTAATTGATTTAGAAGCTTACCTTGTCAACACTTACAGCCTAAGACAAGTGTGAGGCTATCGTAAGGTTAAGAAAACAACTAAAATGTAACGTTTTCAAGAATACCCTTTTTTCTTAGAATTATTCCTAAGAAAGAAGTAACGAAAAAAATCTTAAGAAGTTTGTAAAAAGTTACTTGAAGAATAAAAATTTTTTATAACATTTTTCCTCAGAATGAAGTCCGGCAACTGGCTTTTGTGCATCACTGCTACGAACATTGATGTATTTGGTTTCAACAAAGTTGATCAACTTAAATAAAAGTTTGCTCTATGTTTTTTTTACTAAAGCTGGTCAACTCTAGCAAAGCCAAATACAACAGTGAGTGTGTTTACATGCACTCAGTAATCCGATCATAATCGGATTTTTGCAGTTGTCCGATTATTCAAATGGTCATGTAAACACCATACTCCAATCTAGAAATCCGATTAAAAAATCTGATAAAGAGAGCTGGATTTTAGCTCCGTAATCAGATTTCTCAGTGCATGTAAACTCTTACTCTGATTTCTTTCGGATTTCTCAGTCTGCGCATGCGCGAGAACAGACGGTGGATGTTGCGAGACGGCAGCAAAACACTTTTGGAGCGGCGCTGAAACCGAACGCGAAATAAAAGATTGAAATATTCTTCATCTTCTGGATAATGTATATTTTTTTTTTTAAGTTGTGCAATGTTTAAAAAAAAATCTGCAGCATGTAGTTTGAGTTTGAAGTTACGTTTACGTCACGTCTTCTATGCGTTTATTGGCCGATTGCAAAGCAGAAATCTTATTACTGTCTGACTCATGGAGACCCGGAGTTTCCCCATTATCTGATTACAATTTACTATGCATCATGGTTACACCATTGACATATTGTATGCTGTGTTTGAGCATAATGGCGCAATTTTGGTTGTATTTGGTTTTAGCAGAGTTGACCAGGGTGGACCAAACCAAGAGCAAGTAGCAATGTTAGAATGAAAACAAGTTTAACTTACATGACCAATCCAACCCAACCAGTCATCTCAGTGTGACGTTAACCTAATGACATTAACAGACCATTGACAGCTACTTGCCAGGTGATTTGTTGATAAATTAGCTACCATCAGATTTTATTCATCTCTCAAGACAAAGAAACATATTTCTCTATAAAAGACAAATCACCAGCCAATAGCTGTCAGTAGTACAACAGTGTAATCAAGATGTCTAACCTCATTTCCTCACAATGATTTACGCA
This sequence comes from Colossoma macropomum, assembly GCF_904425465.1. Classification (NCBI taxonomy): domain Eukaryota; kingdom Metazoa; phylum Chordata; class Actinopteri; order Characiformes; family Serrasalmidae; genus Colossoma; species Colossoma macropomum. The sequence continues at coordinate 26,977,969 of NW_023494796.1, read as the reverse complement.
GTGATGTCATCACCATACAGTAAGTCAGTGGTGTAACCATGATGCATGCAGCATGACTGTAAGGCCATAATGGTGGATAAGGGATATACAGCTTCGTCAGCTTTCCTTTAGTGCTTTCAAGGTGTAATTGCCTTTATGATGAAACACACGGCACCTCATGAGGGGCAATATGACACGCTGCTGACACGACCATTGGTGCATTTGGCTTTAGTGCAGTTGTCCAGCTTTAGTAAGGATCATAGGTCATCACACGCCAATTCTACTTCAGATCAATCTGTGCCTCACCACAGCAAATGGCTCTATCTCTAAGCTTCACCTTGGTTCTCTAATTAGAAGAGCAGGGCTAAATTAAATCAGTCACACGCATGCACGGCTGTTAACCTCACTTCCATTACTGAACACAACTGTGATTCCTTTTAAGAGCAAACTTCCATTCAGAGTGGTTTGATGTGAAATACTGTGCTCTTACTTATCAAGTCAGATTTGTTCACAGTGGTGGTGATGGGAACCAGACGTCTGAAGAGTTTACGCCTCGAAAAGCTCCCTACAGAAAGCTATTATATGAAATGATACAATGCCTCTAAGACAAGCTTTTACAATAGTTTTGAGGTAAACATTTGACCTAAAATATTTTTTTGCAATGCGTTATTGGTTGAGAGGTACATGCGGGGCATTCTAAGGTAAAACAGTTCCAAATGAAACCTTATTTGTTCAGATTTTCATCAACACACCACATGACACCAAAACGTGTAGTTTCACTGGTGCTTTTGGATAGTAAATAAAATGGCTATTTTAGCGCTGTAGACACTGTGATTCCTGGTTCCACCACTGTAAAGAAGTTTGAGTCAGTAAATTTCTCTACAATGAACCACTTCACACCAAACTACTCTGAAAGACTTTGTTTACACCTTAAAATCAGTACATTCTTAACTGGTTTCAGAGTTGGCCAGATAGAAGGAACAATATTTTGTCATAACAATGCAAAATACACAAAAACTAGCATATGAATCTTATTTTAAGCATTTTCGCAAAACCTCATGTACAAAATATCTTGAAATTTTACTTTTAAATAAAAAAGAAACATTCTTAAATAAATTGGAAAATTATCCCAGGTGGTTGCTAATATGTTACTAGGCTGTAGCTTTGGTATCCCATGTGGTTTCTAAGGTGTTGCTAGGCTGTTGCTATGTTATATCCCAGGTGGTTGCTAAGGTAGGCCTATGCCATTAATATGGTATCCCAGGTGGTTGTTAATATGCATGTGTATATGTGTGCTAGTATGTATGCGAGTCTGTATGTATGCATATATGTCTATGAAGGTCAGTGTGAGAGATGTCCTTTGTGACTTTATTTGAACTTTCTCAGCATTCTTCCATTCATTTCCTCAAGCTTATTATGAATATTATTTTAGACGTCTCTGACAAGGCATCCCAATATGCATCGAAGGTACAAGGTGTTTATTTGAATACGTGACTGTAGACGACTATTTAAATACACAGTGCTAGAATCAGAAAAGAGACAAGAATAAACACGATGTGCTATTTACATCATGAACGTAACACCTCGTGTAACTGCCAACAGGCTTCTCCACGCTATGGTTACACCGATGACTCTGACATGTTCCTTTCTCTCACTGGTTATGAATGGCTCTATTGGATGCTGCTCAGCTTGCTTCACTGATTTCCATCATCGCCCAGCTCCTACCCCACCCCACCCTACCCTAATAAGAGATTGTTTGCGGGCCGATAAAATTAAATTGCAAGCTTCACTGCTCTCCACAACAGGTGTTTCGTCTTTTTTTCCCCTCCCTCCCTCCTTCCTTCTTTGCTCCTTCTTCCGAACGGCTTTTCTGATGCTAATGTATTCTGTCTGCAAGGTGCTCCCGAGCTACAGAGCAGGAGAAGAAACGACAAGCTGAAAACAAACGGCTCGTCCAAAAGCGTCCTGCGGCGAATTAACATCAGGTCACAGCCCTGCAGAACGCAGCTCAGAACCAAATTAAACTTAATTATCTGTTTATGCAGCGTTGCGTATATCCGCAGGGTGTATTATCGTTGTAATTGCACTAGCATGTAGCTGGGTCGAAAAGTTTTTCCCTGCAACTCTGTTACCAGATTAACTAGCAAACTGTTACACACTGGTGTGTGTGTGAAATGTTGTGATGAGCTGTTAGTGAGCAATGGGGGGTGAAAGGGGAGGGGTGAGACCCCCCCGCTGTCCACACCTCTCCACAAAGACGGCCGTACCAAGATAAAAAGGATATCAAACAACCCTGCACAACTGACACAACAAATAGCATTTAAACACAATTAAAAACACTTTTAGAACTTCCTCATCCAAATCCAGTTTGTTTCTGGTTTTGTAAATCATCCACATTTCCCTCTAAATATATTTCAATAATGCTATCAAAGATCACAAATGGGTCATTCTACAGAAACATCCACTTTTTTATCTATCCAGAGGAGTCACTGGTGTTACTGATCGTCTTTGGTGTTACACATAAGAAAGGTAACACCAGAGACAGTAACGCCAGTGACATATTTAATGAAAAATGCATTTTACAAAATGGCTGCTACAGAGCATCAAACCACATGTCAATTATGGAATATCCACTAAAATATGTAATTTAATCTATTTGTATTCTATTTTTTCACAAATACCTCAGAATAAAGTCGGTCACACCAGTAGACTTCAACTAAAAACTTCATATGAAATCATGAGCTAAATGAGAAAATGTCTGATAACTGAAAGACACAGTGGACTCACCATGTGCTTTTCTTCATAGGTCCTCAGAAAATAGATAAAAGGAAGTCAAATGATGTCATCAGTGTAATTTATATTTCAAAATAAGAGATTTTTTGTTACGCGGTAACACCAGTGACACATCTCCTGGGGACCACAACTTTTGTTATATATTTAATAATATTTATTTGGCATTTGTTTTTCTTTATGTCATTTAAATAATTTAATTTCATAGTCGTGTATAGATTATTGCAGTTAAAATTGCAGAAAAACATGTTTTTACCTCAAAAAATGGCCTCACCCTTTACACATGACTGTGAGGACGAGCACTTCTGTGGTGCTTGGAATTCTATCGAATTGATTTAAAAAACAATATTGCTAAATTGAGGCTCAAGAAGGTGTAACTGTTAAAATAACTGTTTTATTCGAAATCTAAATAAATCGTAACCCTAACATGTTTTTCACGTGTAACATATCTGTAAATGCTGGGGACACAAAAAAGGACGTGTCCATAGAATGACTGCAAAATGTAAATGCTCATCAAAGGTTTGGGGACGGCAAGCTTTTCAAAATGTTCTAACACAAATGAAAAAGGTTGGTTAGTGTTTAAAAGGTTTTCAATATACATTGAATTCAATACCAATTTAAACCTAATTCTCAAAAAGTCCCAAAGAAGGTGAACTGTGCCTAAACTTTGTAAAACCCATAGAAACCTTAAAGTGTTTCTGTTGATTCTTTAATGGGTCGACATCAACATGTAAGAGACCCTTCAATGCTCAGCATCTATTTTTCTTCTAAATGACTTCTCTTCTCTTAATATTTCAGTTCAGCAGAAACGACTGTTGCTCTGTACTTTGACAGCTGCAAAGAAATTGTTGGTCAATCGATGGAGTCCTCCTCACTCCATCTCAAGACGGCAATGGATTTTGTCTGCGCTTGATATTATTTCTTTGGAGCTTTCAGTTGCTCGTGCACATGGTGCTCAGTCAAGAACTACTAATGCTTGGAAGAAGGCGCTCCAATCACTGGGATGTTTACTAGGCCCTTGCTAGAGTTATCTATTTGTTTTTGCATTTTAGGAGGAGTCCCGTTATTTAACCCACACATATATCTATGTATGTTTATTTATTTATTTATTTATTTACTCACATTTGTTTTCATGAAGCTATGTTTTGATACGTGTACGTGTATGTAGGTGTATCTATGTTTTTAAATGTACTGTCTGGGGAGGGAAAGGGGATGTTATGTGTTCTTATGATTATATGTATGCCAACATATAAGTTAAAAGACAGTAAAATAACTGTTCACAACGAAAACATGTAAGAGACCCTGATGGTTAAGCAAGTGACCAGTGACTGATTCTAAATGCATCTGATGGTTTCCTAATGGGATCTAAAGGTGTTCTACAGGAAACTAGTGGTCTCTATTGGAAAGCATTGGGCCAATTCCTATTAGAAAGCAAAACCAGTAGGGTTTAATCCCAATGGTTTCTAATGTCCTTTTTACTGCAGGGGCTAAACAGCAAAAGACAACATTTCTCTACAAAACATCTTGCTCCCTCTCTCGCTCTTTCTCTCTCTCTCTCTCTCTCTCTCTCTCTCACACACACACACACACACACTCTCTCGTTCCTTCTCTCCATTTCAAAACTGTAGCCCTCCCTGCACAATATTTTCCTTATTCCTGCAGAGAAACCACAAAACGTGCCTTCAAGTCTTGTGGTTTTTGGAGGAGAACCAACCAGGTTTATATACAGATCACAGTAAGGTCAGAGAGACAGAGAGACAGAGAGAGAGAGAGAGAGAGAGAGAGAGAGAGAGAGAGAGAGAGAGAGAGAGAGAGCTACACATGTAGTGAGTTACTTCACAGGAGGAGAACACAGAGCTACACTCATAAACATATGTGGGCACAACAGTTCTAAAATAAAACTGAAAGGCAACAAGTGTATCTTAAAGGAGAACTCCACCATCCATCCATCCATCATCTAAACCGCTTATCCTTCTGGGTCGCGGTGGGGTGCTGGAGCCTATCCCAGCTGTCATCGGGCGGAAGGCAGGATACACCCTGGACAGGTCGCCAGTCCATCACAGGGCAGACAGAACTCCACCTATTTTACAAATTTCTGCATAATTAAATTATTAAGATGTTTGCTGTGAAATGCTCTGTTCTAGAGAAATTACAAAGTCAGAATTGTTCACAGTGGTGGTGATAGGAACCAGACATCTGCTTTTAAAAGCTCCCTCACAGAAAGGTACTACATGAAATGGTTGCCTGATGAGACAGAGAATGCGTTTACATGCACTCAATAATCCGATCATAGTCAGATTTCTGCGGTTATCTGATTATTTAAATGGTCGTGTAAACAGCATATTCTGACTTCTTGGATCTAAGTAAGGTCTAGAAATCCAATTAAGAAGTCAGATAAAGAGAGCTGGATTTTAGCTCAGTTGTCAGATTTCTCAGCGTGTAAACTCTTACTCTGATTTCTTTTTCGGATTTCTCTCAGTCTGTGCGTGTGCGAAAACAGACGGTGATACCAGAAATAAGTGAGCAGCGTTGCCACTAAATGGAAGCAAAACATTTTTGGAGTGTCGCTAAAACTAACACGCTTGACGAAATGAGGGATTTAAATATTCTTTATCTTCTAAATGATGTATGTTCATATTTTCGGGTAAAGTGGCGCAATGTTTAAAAAAAGCTGCGGCATTAAGTTTGAAGTTTCGTTTACGCCACGTCTTCTTCTGTGAGTTGATTGGCTGGTTGCAAAGCAGAAATCTGATTACTGCCTGACTCGTGTAGACCTGGAGTTTCCCATTATCTGATACCTCAAGTGCATGTAAACATGTTAATCGGATTACTGACAAAATCTGATTTTCTGCAGTCATCGGATTATTAAGTACATGTAAACGCACTCATTGTTTTCTGAAAGTTTTGTGATGGTTTTTGCCTAAAGCTATTTTTATCTGATCATGGGTACATGAGGTACATGCAGGGCGTTCTGCAAGATATATTTGTCAGATTTATTAATATTTTACCATCATCAGCAGTACATCTATAATCTCAGAATACACATGTAGGTTTACTGTTAAATTCAGTGTATAAACAGTAATTGTGCCCTAAAATGTGCAGAAGTGTGTTTTCTGTAAAGGATGTGTTCACTTAGAAAATCAACAAAACATGTTATTTGATCAAGTGCACCCAAACTTTTGAGACAGGGAAAGAGAGAGAGAGAGGAGACAGAGAGAAAGTGAGAGAGAGAGACACTGAGAGTGAGAGAAAGTGAGAGTGTGTGTGTGGGGGGGGGGCAGATCAGCTCTCTGTGGTGTGTAGCTCAGAGAGTGAAAGTGAATCAGTTGTTCAGTGGAGAAGAGTGCGGCGCCTAAATAGGGAGAGAGCTGGTAGCTACAGAACAGCGTCCACTCTGAAAGGCCTCATTACAGGGCAGTCTTTCATCTGTCTGTCAAACGCTGTCATACGGAAAGTCAGCGACACGCAGTCCAGACGATTCTGACCCCCACAAAGACACTTCTGTGGGAATATTTTCACTGTGTGGGTTTCTACTGTTTTCATGGTTCTGATTTACTGAAATGTTTAGATTGCGGTGGACTGTTGTGAAAGATCAGGCTGCTGGAACAGTGAGGTTTGTGAAAGTGATTCATAGCGTCCACTTACTCACAGTACTCACATGACCAGACAAATACAATACTGCATTTGCATTAAGCCACTATAGTTAAAGGGGAATTCCACCGTTTTCCACCAGCTCTTCCCATCACCGAACAGGTTTAGTTCTGAAAAACAGCAGCTATGCCGATGATATAGATGACATTGTCTCAAATCTGAGAGAGTGGCTGGTGTTGGACGGACAGAAAGCCAAAATTAAACCTGTTCAGTGGTGTTTGGATCTGTGGCTTCCTAGCTAGGCTGATGTTAATCGGCTCCTCCAGCCTAGTCAGCTTATCTAGTGGTCTACAGCTCCAAACACCACAGCACAGGTTCAGAAACTGTAACTGGTCTAATGAGTCTGTATCAGCACAGAATGGCACAGTGCGGCCCTGGGAACCAGCTGGCTCTAAGGTGGAAAAGAACATATTTAGCTATTGTAGCCTATAGCAACGAAATACGGTATCCGAGAGGGTCTCTGGGCTAGAGATGGGTGGTGAAACATGATATCACTGGTTAATTCAAGTCATTACATTTAGACAGATGATTTTTAAATGATAAGACTTGATGAATTGTGCTTAACATGACCAGGAACATGAGCTAACAAGGTAAAAAAAAAAAAAAGATTTCAGGTAGATTTGAACTGATTTCTTGAGAAGTGCTATGAATGCTATATGCCATTAGTTATAACTAACAGATTACAGACTACAGCCCTATTCAGAGAGGATTAGTTTAACATGGGGAGGTGGGCTAATGCCAGTTTATCACAGGATGTCTGTTTTGTTTATGACCAATTCACACGAGATAACAAAACAAATCTCGGTATAAATGACAGAACTGGGACTGGCTACTCAATGTATGCACCACCTTCACTCCAGATAAGAGTAGATCATTACTGACATTCGCACATGATTAATATAATCTGGGATTATTTCGACACTCGTATTATAGAAGGTAAAATGCAGCGTTATCGTTACTGAAGCGGAAGTGCACAGTTGGTAAAAACGACTGACATGCCGCATTTAAACGGGACTGACATCACTTAGAAACGCTGGTAAAGTTTACATTACTCCACTTCCCCTTTTAAAACGAATCCTGTCCAAATAGGTCTTATGAGAGACAATTTCAGTTAACGATGAAGAGCCCTTTGCCTGCTAGACGATGAGGTTGAGGTTGTGCACGAAAGAAAAATATTGTGTGGAACACTGAATTAGATCATTTTCAGACAAACCACAGAGACTGCAAGCTGTCTTCTATTATGGCTTCTCCACAATGACCATTTTTTTCTTAGCATGCAGCCTGACAGTCAAGCATATCCGCTACTCCACTCAACAGCAGATGTGCATCTTCTGTTCCCTTCTGATCATTTTTCTTGTTGTTGTCCTATTGTAACCTCATCTCTTCCCCTACAGAAACTCCCTGGACACTTTATGAGAAACACATTCACTTTGCTGGCACGCAGCTAAAGACAGTAGCCCTTCACAGTAAGTGTTTCTAATAAAGTGGCCAGTGAGTGGAAGTACAAGGTAGGTGTTTCTAACAAATTGGCCAGCGAGTGGAAGTTCAAGGTAGGGGTTTCTAATAAAGTGGCCAGTGAGTGGACATATAAGGGAGGTGTTTCTAATAAAGTGGCCAGTGAGTGGAAGTACAACGTAAGTGTTTCTAATAAAGTGGCCATCGAGTGGAAGTTCAAGGTAGGTTTTTCTAATAAAGTGGCCAGTGAGTGGAAGTACAAGGTAAATGTTTCTAATAAATTGGCCAGCAAGCGGAAGTACAAGGTAGGTGTTTCTAATAAAGTGGCCAGTGAGTGGAAGTACAAGGTAGGTGTTTCTAATAAAGTGGCCAGTGAGTGGAAGTACAAGGTAGGTGTTTCTAATAAAGTGGCCAGTGAGTGGAAGTACAAGGTAGGTGCTTCTAATAAAGTGGCCAGTGAGTGGAAGTACAAGGTAGGTGTTTCTAATAAAGTGGCCAGTGAGTGGAAGTACAAGGTAGGTGCTTCTAATAAAGTGGCCAGTGAGTGGAAGTTCAAGATAGGTGTTTCTAATAAAGTGGCCAGTGAGTGGAAGTACAAGGTAGGTGTTCCTAATAAAGTGGCCAGTGAGAGGAAGTACAAGGTAGGTGTTCCTAATAAAGTGGCCAGTGAGTGGAAGTACAAGGTAGGTGTTTCTAATAAAGTGGCCAGTGAGTGGAAGTTCAAGATAGGTGTTTCTAATAAAGTGGCCAGTGAGAGGAAGTACAAGGTAGGTGTTTCTAATAAAGTGGCCAGTGAGAGGAAGTACAAGGTAGGTGTTCCTAATAAAGTGGCCAGTGAGTGGAAGTACAAGGTAGGTGTTCCTAATAAAGTGGCCAGTGAGTGGAAGCACAAGGTAGGTGTTTCTAATAAAGTGGCCAGTGAGTGGAAGTACAAAGTTAGGGTTTCCAGTAAAGTGGCCAGTGAGCGTAAACAGCAAAGTTTTTCCGACAGATCGCTCAAGGTGCACTGTGTTTTTCATTTATTAACTCTGTGGCATAGTGTTTGTAACATCAGTCTACTTCCCCTGCACAGTGTTATCTCTGCCAGTATTTATTATGATAATAGCAATTACGATAAATTATGCGAGTGCGAGTCTTGCATGAAAATCTGTAAACAAGAGTGTTTTCCTGCTCAGCGGAAAAAATCTGGATTTGATTCTTCGGAGAGACAAAACGCTTTTAATAGCCTCCCTCGTTGTTAATGATATGCCGGTGCATCTTCAACACACCATTGCACAGATATTGAAACCATTCGTTTCGGAAATAGGGTGCGAGCCTAAAGATTATTTTATCCGAATGGTGTCCTCGTCTGACAAGCCTTTTTTCCTCTGTTCTAATGCCTTCGCGTTTGGCAACTGCTGTAAATTCAGCCCATAAAACTACATTGTGTCTTCGCAGTTTGTTTTGATGTTGTTTTTTGATGAGTGAACTCGTGTTTACTCGAGTCTGCTTTCATTAAACAGACACAGACTTTATTTTCCTTTTCTCCTCTCACTGTTTTGTGTCTTAGAAGTCATGACATGGCACTCTAACTAGATAAGCTGCATAATTACTTTTTTAAATGTCTTTTTAAACAAATAGAGAACTAATCTCAAGTTTGGGGACACTTGGCTTTTTGAAATGTTTTATAATGAATGAGCATGGTAGTTGGGTATGGAATACATGCATACACGTATATTTATATGACTTTGAGGTTTCCGTAATTCACTGCTTGAGATGTAAACAAAGTCATTCAGAGTGATTTGATGTCAAATAGTTAATGCTAGAGAAACTGACAGACTCAGATTTCTTTACAGTGGTGGTGTTGGGAACCAGGGGTCACAATATCTGCAACAAGCCTTCTCAGAACTATTAAAAAACAATGTCTCGCACATCAGGCAGTGTGTTCACAACCATTTCAGGTAATGACTTTCTGTGAGGGAGCTTTTAGAGGTGGACGTCTGGTTCCTATCACCACCACTGTGAACAATTCTAGTTTCTCTAGAATGAGGCATGTCACATCAAATCTTTCTGAATGACTGAATGACCAAACCACGGAATTTGGCAGAAATTTTGAAAAAAAAAATGGTGAAATTCCTCTTTAAGTTACTGGAAACCAATAAAGAAATTAAGTTACTTTATATTTAAACAGAAAAGCTGGTTATCCCCAAAGACATGCCCGGCAGCGTAAGTCATTTGCTTTTGTTTAACCTTTGAGAGAGATACGAATCAGTCTGCTGGTGATATATTATGAGGATCAGTGGTGTAGAAAGTATTGGGCAAAAATGTATGAAGAATTCTGATCTGAGAGCAGCTCTTCTGGTAGTACTAAAGTGGGTTGAAGGAGCTGCTTTTACTTCATAATTAAAAGGAAACTCTTAAGTTTACCTGTAAGCAGGTGACTCTTCACTGGTGGAACTAAGCGGCGTCGTCATGTCTCTGAGGAACCTCCTTTATACCCTTTCATGATCCCTATGGCACAAAATACAATCATTCATTCTATTCAGTCGTTCACTGTTTGTATTCTGTGTTGTTCGTTTACACCAACATTGAAATGTTTGGAATCACCTGTCATATTAAAAATATAACAATTTATACAGCGTAGACTGAGATACAATAAACTAGAGATCAGAATGCATATTGAAATATTTTATTCAGTATTATAAGATTTAATGGAAAAAAACAGCAAATTATTTATTGTTATATATTATTTATTTTATGCCCTTTATTATAATTTCATTCAAGATATTCAGTTTATTAGGACTATTATTGATATTAATTATACTAGAAATTCATTCAGTTATTAATTTTATTAGAACTTCATTCTGCATGTTATATTTTATCAGATGTTAATTCCAAATGTTAATGTTACATTAATTGTATTAGAATTTAGAATTGGTCTTATTCAAACTTCATTATGGATATTAATTTTAGAATAATTTCAATATACAATATTTTTTTTTAGAACTTCATTCGAGACAGAAGTTCTTCTAGAACTTAATGTACTAATTCTATAATAATTCTAGAACTCCATTCTTCAATCAAGTTCAAAACTGTGCAAAATGTAGGTAAAAACAGAATGCAGTGATGTGCAAACCATGTAAACCCTATATTTAATTGAAAATAGTACAAAAGACAACATATCACATGTTGAAACTAAGGAATTTTGCCCATTTTGCAACAGGTCAACAACATTACTGGTATAAAAAAGATAATCCCAGAGTCTTTCAGAAGTAAAGATGAGGAGGGGCTGACCACTCTGTGAAAGACTACACAGGCAAATATTTCACAATTACGTTTCTCAATGTATAATAGCAAAAAACTTGCATAATATCATTAAAAGATTCAAAGAAATCTCTGTATGGAAGAAGCAAGGCTGAAAAACACTACTGGCTGGCCATGATCTTCACAGCCCTAGAACTGCATCGACCTGCCTACAGTCCAGATCTGTCACTCATTGAAAACATTTTTATTATTAAATGTTTTATTACACACTTCTCTAACCTAAGAACAGCTCAGCCAGTTTGCACTGAGGTCCCTGTAGTTACACAATAATAAGCCTTAGAATGTAATAATATAATATATTTAAGTTTGTTCTCTGTAAACGATGCCTGAACTTCTTTTCAGTTCATTAAGAAAACGTCATTTAACCGAGGATGTTCCCATTTTTGCAAGCGACTGTACTTGATGTTTTCATGATATGTATTTAGGTTTGTGAACTAAATGCACCAACAAAATAAGAGTTTTGTAAATGCTATGAAAAAGCAGAATTAATTCATTTTAATTGAAACTTTACAAAAGTAAACTATTTAACAAGGAACAGGAGACAACGTTTAACCGCTGTTAAGAATAAATTAGTAAAATAAGAAGAACTACAAGTACCATAGCCATTATATCCTCAGAAAAGAGTATTGTGATGATTGTCCAGCCTTTCTAACACATACTAAAGAACGAGTCTGTCACAAGCAAGAATTAAGAAGCTGATTAATTTATTTTCATTCTCTCTCTCTCTCTCTCTCTCTCTCTCTCTTTCACTCCCTCTCTGGCCTCAGGAGTACTTTGACTCTGTAGTAGTATTGATCGGGTTGTGCGAGACCAGTAAAGGTTAATGTTGCGGATATTGATTTAAATGAAGACTTTTACTTAAGACCGCTCCTGTTCGCCTATCAGCCCTGAAGGCTCCACGCACGCTCAGTTTTCTCCGCTTTAAAGAAGCCCGCTGATAGAATCATTCTGTGGGAACTGATAAATGTTGTCAGTGTCGGTGTGACTGGAATGCTGAGGAGTGAATGTTAAAAGTGCTTTATTTCTGACCCCAGTTTGCTTTCGGCTGGGACACTGGATCCTAAGATCGCTCCATTTAACATTTAACAGCTCTACCATGCGCTCAATTCAACCTGTCAATGAACTTGAATCAGGGGTGTGAGAAAGAGACACTGACTAAACTGTGCTGCAGATCTCTAAGACTGGAGTTGCACACTCCTGCTTCAACCCTGACTAGCGGCCAGCGCTAACAAAATGCTGTTATGCTGTTAAGCATGCTGCAGGCCAGCATCAACAAAATACCTTACTATTAATGTAAGTCAGTGGAACCAGGCGTCATTTCAAGTAATTTTGGGTCGCTTCTTTTGGTCCTTTCTTCACTAAATTTACACACAATGTAAAGGGCAACAGTCATTTTCAAATTATGTCACAAACTGAAAAACGCTGGCTTGATAATGTCAGCACCCTGCTGACTGTATGCCACTGCTGGACAACCCTCGGACCACCCAAATTACTCTTCTGCACACAAGGTCTAACTAGTTTTATCTCCTCACACAGATTTTAATTGCATACAGCCTTTTATTTTGGAAAATAAACTAAGACAAAAAAAATTATGACTAGGGCTAATCTAAAATGATTTTATTGAAAATGTGGTTGCTGACACTGTGCTAGATTGCTAACAGCTGTACGATCGGCTTTGTTAATGATATTGCTGTTACAATTATTTACTAAACTAATTTGCAAAAGATACTGAAAGAAAGAAATGAAGGAAAAATAAGTGAACTGGACTGTGAGTGGAAAATGAGCCCAGCCCGGAAAACAATGAGCGAAAAGCCAGTGAGCCGCCAGCTTTGTCATCAGAGAGCCAACAGTGGCCCACTGTCTTCTTGCTATCGAGTGTAAAGGCAGACACAACATAGTTTAGACATAGCATAGTAAATGTAGCATAGTTCAGATGTAGCATAGTAGATGTAACATATAGCTTAGCATAGTTCACACATAGCATGGTTTACACGTAGCATTGTATCACAGTGTACACTTAAACTTACATACATACTTATATACATAGCACACTTTAGACATATGGACAGTAGAAGCAGCATAATTTACGAGTATCATACTGTACTATACTGTATACTAGTTTAGTTGTATTGATAGCAGATGTAGCATAATTTACACTTAGCATAGCAGATAGCATAGTTTAGATGCATGGATAGTATATGGCATAGAGTACAACAGCGGTCACCGACCCTTAAAACACTTAAAAGAACACTTAAAAGAAGTTAGCTGGGGCAGGTGTGGCACATTGTGGTTGGTATTGGATGTTAGATGCATGTTCAAACTAAACTCTGCAGGAAAGTATATCTCAAGGAGGAGGGCTGACCACTGGTGTACATCACCAAAGCACAGTAGACATAGCACAGTTTGGACAGGCATGCTGCACAGTTTAGCTGTAATGCACTGGACACAGCTTAGTTTAAAGGCAGTTTTAGTAGATGAATAGCAGAAAACTGTTGAGGTAGCATGCTTTAGATGTAGCACTGCAGACAGCATACTGTAAACATAGTATAGCAGACAAAGCATAGTTTAAACCTAGCGCAGTAGTTGTCGCATACTTTAGACGTAGCACACGGGACATAGCATAGTTTAGATATATTATCTTGGTGTTTCCGCCACAGGCTCCATGGTTCTGAGGGAGCTTAGGGGGCAGAACAATCCCACTTAAAAAGTACATTTTGTTGTGTTTTTTCTTGCTGTTGAAGTTGAAATGTGTTTAAGTGTTGGTTGTGTTGCATTGAGTTCTTTTGTAGTTTAATTAGCGTGTTGAAAGGGCTCACCGTCTTCGTGTTGCGTGTGCTTTTTGCCATTTACCCCAATGAGTCATTTGTCCCTTTTCTGTCTGTTCAAATAAAAGAGCATTTCCTGAAGCAGTAAATGTCGTTCCCTGGTGCTTCTGTGCCGACGCTACGATATGTAACATAGATTAGACTCTATGTGTTAGATTTAGCACAGATGTAGCATGGCCATTTTTAGAGATGGTGGGACCACTGTGCATGTGTGCTTATATGAAAAAGAGAGAGAGAGACGTGGAGAAAGAAGAACAGAATGAGATGGATGAGTGGCTACTTGGCAGCGTGACTCCCCGCTGTTTGCCAAGTCTGCCACTGCCTGCAACAGAAGGAAGCTCATTTCCCCCTGCATCCTCTTTTACCAGCAATGCCAGCAGCAACCGCGAGAGAGAGCAGCAAGAGATAATTACTCTGCCCTCCGGCGAAGAGAGAGAGAGAGAGACAGGGAGAGAGAGAGAGAGAGAGAGAGATAGAGAGAGAGAGAGAGAGAGATGCAATGACATTTGCCCATTTGCCTTTGTAGCTAAATTCCTGTAATCCCCATGAATTCTTAAAAGGCCGCTTGTTTGTTGTCGCTGACACAACAATTATTGTTAAATATCATGTTTGCTCGCAGCCTTGAGCTCCATTAGCCAAGTGACGGGTGAATCTTTTACATGTAATACTGTGCAAAAGTTTGGCCTCCAATTTCTATAACAGGAAATCAATTTAGCTGCAGATACATATGGAAAGGCTTATTACGATGCTATTACTCTACAATATCATAGATTATAAACCGTTTGTAGGGAGCTGTAACTCATTATCTGCTGATTTTAGCAGATGACTTAGCAAAACCTTATTGTAAATAGGTAATTACAGTATACATGTCCAGTTCAGTCAGCCTGGCTTCACCTCTCACTGATGTCCTTATGGTGGTCCACTGCAGCATGGGAGGTGTAGATTGTGAGGGAATCTGGTGGATGTGCAGTGTAGTTCCACAGGACAAAGGATGCACCCAAAGGTGTTAATAAGATCGGCAATAGAGTTAAAAAACAAACAGAAAGCACTACACTAGTCCTGGAAGGCTTCACAGCTTTCAGACAACTGTATGAAGTTAGAAAGCTGGAGCTCTGGTTAAATTACTGCCTCATATTTGAAAAGCGGTCCAATCCCAAGACATAACTCACAAGAAAATTACTAGAGACAATTACAAGGTTCACAAGGTTCTTATTAATAGGGTCTTTATGGACCCTCCAAAAACCAACATCAAAAACGGGCTTCAGATAAACATAAAATGTAGAGGCAATCTGGGTAACCACAGACTCCAAACAGTTTATTGCATTTATGAGTTTTCAACTATTAGCTAACTATTGCACTTGCTAAATGCATACAATTAGCTTGCTACTGCACACACTACTGCATTTGCCACATGCATAATGCTAGCCATCCAGCAAACTAATACCTGGCCACTTCCTATTTCCCCTGTTATATCGAAAACACTGCAAAACACCAGAGGGCGCCCATGAGCAAGTCCTCTATGAATGGGAGAAAATGGAGCTTAATGGCTAAAAATGAAAAAGGAAAACTTCTAATTACTTGCTCAGAACTTTCCTTTAATTTTACAAAGTAGAAAGATGTATTTCATTAAAAAAGCAAAGAAAACTTACTTATATATTTCCTTTTTTCTACAGCAAACAGGTTTCTGCTTTCAGATTAATAATAATAATTAATTAATTATTAATTAATTAATAATAATTTCACTTAATAATAAACTGCTGTGTATTTCAACTGCTGTCGATTGTGAATGTGCAGATGTGGGAGGTGACGGCCTCCTCTCCACAAGAGTAACTAAAATGTGTGTCAATCAAAGTTGTTATAACTGATTAGATGTTCGGGCCTCTTCGTTATTAAGTAATGCAGTTTATTCATTTTATATAGGTTATTAAATTTGTCAAATTTTGTCCACCTGCCAGAAACTTAATATTTTGTTATATATGTTTGTTAAGTGTTTATGAAATCAGGTTTTTTTCTCCCAAGTTTCGCTCACAGTCTATCACTGCAACTTTTGAATGCTTTTAAAGAATAAACAGGTGGACGCAGACCACGCAATTTAATAGCCCCCTGATGACGTCATCATGGGAGGTGATTAACAAAAAAAGAAAACAGGAAAACTATTGTTGTTTAGCATTTTAGCAATGAACCCATTCATGTGCAACGATTACACTAATATTAAACCTTGGCTGAATATCTAACAGTATGTCTTCAAATTTATTTGATTACATGTAAGTTTGTTTCATTTACAATCAAATCAAAAGTCTGGAGACGTTACAGACAAATTTATCATTTCAGATACTGACATTAATGGGTTAAGAAAGAGTATAGAGATCAGACATGATTCAGTCTTACCACATTTCACACATGATTAGTAAAGCTAAAATAAGTGCCATGTGTTTGAAAATTGTTCCTACTTTCCAAAATGAGAGAACCGATTCCAGCCAGATTGTGCTGTGATTATTATCGCTGTTATTATCATTCACTCCACAGAGTCCACAGAGTACGTTCAGCTTTAGAGTTCAGGTGAATGGGTAACATTGTACAGTCAGGCTAATAAAGCTTGTTTTTTGAATTGAAGTGTATTGAACGGAGCCGATGGAGACAGAGCTAAATAAGGAGTGTGTTAGGAGCCAGACAACCCTGCAGCACACACGCATGCACAGGGTGGTAGAGTCCTGTCCTTCACACACCTACACACAGTGAAGAGAGAGAGAGAGAGAGAGAGAGAGAGAGAGGGTTCCTCCCAGCTCTTTCCCTCCCAGCTGTTGTTGAAGCAGAATATTCTGGAACCATTTACCTCAACAGATTATAACTACCAATAATATCAAATTACTATATATATATATATATATATATATATATATATATATATATATATATATATATATATATAGTTAATAATTATAAACATTAACATGGTTATCATTTTTTATAGTTCTAATTATTTTCATTTTTGTGATATAGCTATTGTTATAATGCTCTGACAATACTGTACTTTACACAGTTGCTCATAAAGACAGCGAGAGAGAGAGAGAGAGAGAGAGAGAGAGAGAGAGACAGGAAGAGAACCAAAAAGAAAAAGAGAGAGGCAAAATACAGAGAAATGATCATGTACCCTCTTCATGGGAAGAGGGTAGAGACAGCGAGAATAGAGAGAAAGAGAGAGGAAAAGGGAGGAAGTGAGAAGAAGGAAAAGGACAGAGAGAGAGAAACAGATGGGGAGGGAGAGAGAGAAAAAGGGAAACCAAGAGAGAGACACAAGAAAGAGAAACAGAGAGGGAAAAGAGAGAAAGAAAGAGAAAGCAGGAGGAAGTACGAGGAAGGAGAAAGAGAGAGAAACAGAGATAGGGAAGAAGCGAGAGGAGAGAGAGAAAAAAAGAGAAACCAAGAGAAAGAGAAACAGAGAGAAAGGAGAGGAGAGGAGAGAGGGTGAGAGATGGGGGAGGGAGGGAGAAGAGTGTTTTTAACCAATAGACTCCAAACCCATCAATTATTATCAGCCTCACATGCATCATCCTTTGATACATCGCCACGACAACAGAGCCAGTGATGAGTGATGCTCAGTCTGAGGAGGCTGTACAAACTCACAGAGAGCTGAACTGAAATGAACTGAAGTGAGGGGAGCTGAGGGGGAGTTTCAGGGTGTTCTGAACACAGCAGAGACCACTGGAGTGTGTGAAGAAAACAGGCCTGAAAGCTGCTGCTGTTCACTGTGGAGGAAAAAAGAGGCACAGTTCATACCTTTACAGAGAGAGAGAGACAGAGAGAGAGAGATAGGAACACTCTCTCCCTTTTTTCCACTCTCTTTCTTGCCCCTCTCTTTCTTTTTACTGAAGCAGATGCTGGTGCAAGCAGTGACAGTGCTCGAGTTGAAGCCTAATCTTTGTGAAATAAAAGAACATGAACAAAAGCACAGCTCAGTAAAAGTTGTGCTTGTTGTATGTTACTGTTTTTGATTTGGCCTAAAAACTGTACTTAATCTAGTAATAAAGAGCAGAACTGTGGACGTCACACAAACTTCACAGAAAACCATCAGAGGCCGCTTAGTTTAGCTTGATGCCATCTGGCCTGAAGCCACTTTACTTTCCCCTGACGCACAAGAGCTGAGACCTGATTCTACACCTGCTTTTCCTGAGATCTCAATCTGTTTAGTCTTTTTTTTACCCCAATTTTCTCCCCAATTTAGTTGTATCCAATTCCACCCACTAGTTAGGACTCCCTCAATCACACGATACTACCAGCGCTAGGAGGGTGAAGGCTAACACAGGCTTCCTCCGAGACCTGTGAAGCACCACTGCATCTTTTTGACTTCTGCTAACGCAACGTCACTGGACAGCCAACCGCCAGATCTGTTACGTCAGCTAACAGACGCCTGCGCTGACTAGCATCACGCTGAGTGATGGGGGGAGACTGGGGGCCATCCTACCCACCCAGAGAGCGAGGCCAATTGTGCTCTCTTGGACTCCCTGCCACGGATGGCTGTAGCATCACCAGGGATCGATCGTGATCGTGATCTCCTGATGATAGGGCCAACGCTTGCAGCCCCTGTTTCGTCTGTTGTTGTGGTCTGAGGATGTCCTAAATTTTACACCATAACATGTAGGCAGCTTTCTGTATGTGGTATTAATGTAGGGTATTGATGTTTCCAAGTTAAATTATGTTCATGTTTAGGAACACTAGTGTCCTCCTGTGGTTAGCATATATTAAAACTGGTAATAAATGGGTTTTTACCATCACTGGTGACTGTAATCGCAATACCTGTCACCAGGCACAGGCAGAAGTATAAGCAGGGAAGGTTCATACTGAATGTGTTTTGTTTTCAATGAGAGAGACGCCTTTTGTGTGCTGTTTTAGCATCTTTCAGTGGTCAGTGTTCTACATCATGGGCATTTTCTTTGCTGGCCAGTCAGATCAAAGGTAAGGCAAGTTTTCAGTTATGGATGTAATGGCAGAGGTATTAGTAAATGCAGTCCTTCATGGATCTAAATCATGATATAAACAAAAAGCAGCTCTTTCGAGCTTGTTTTTGCTAACATCACTGCATGTGCTAGTAACAATTTACCATTGTTCATTTTATTATTCTATGCTTTGTTTGTATTGTTACACAGGCCACAGTTTTCAAGCTAGAACGACAAAACTTAGCAGGATCATAGAGCGCATACAGGAATAATGAGCTTGTGCTTTTGGGACCGAATGCACATTCAGTTTTTGCACAGCGTTCTTTCAAACGTGAAATATTTCCCCGTGAATTGAATGGCAGAATGTTGAGAAAATTCAAATCTAATGGGCACAAATGATGTCATAAAGGACATCTCTCACACTGTCCTTCATAGACATCACGTACAGACTCACAAGCACATATATACCTGGGATACCATAGCAACAGCCTAGTATGCACCTGGGATATCGTAGCAACAGCCTAGTAACCATCTGGGATATCACAGCAATGGCCTAGTAACACACTGACAACTGGTTGGGATTCCATAGCAATAGGCCAGCAACACCTTAGCATCCAGCTGGGATAACATAGCAAAGGCCTGACAACACCTTAGCAACCACCTGGGATAGCAACATCGTCATCAAGCCAACTTAAAATTCATTCCCAAACTTTCTCCTCCTAGTTAATAGTAGTGATTTTAGCTTCAATCACAGTGAGAATATTTTCAGGGCAGCAAGTTTATCGTTGTTTCGTTATGTTTTCTATAATTAACAAGCAAAAAGGTTGGCCAATTTTAGCTAGCCACTAGTAGTTGCTTAGCAACCAGAATAAGCACAGCCCAATGCAGCCATCCGAAGCCATAGTGCGAACCCCCCAAATTCGGCCTTAAACATAGCAAATGATGTAATCTCAAAAGAAAGTGAAGCAGTTCATGGTGCTTTAAGCCGGGTCACTGCTGACAGAACAATTAGCTGTGAAATTTTGACTCTTCACAGCCTGAGCAAGCTTCATAACTACCGTCATTATTTCTACAACCAGAGGTCAAAAGCACCAAACGGATTCGAGTGCAATCAACACGCTATTATTGGAGGAGTGTGTGCTCATCTGTATGTGTGCTGTGACCGGATGTTTCGGGGTGGGTGGACAATATGTCCGTCCAGAGGAACAGGGCAATGCAGTTTGACAGATTGACATGTTAGTGTTTACTGCAGCCGTTAAATAGCGGAAAAAAAACCTCAGTGTCATTATGAGTCGTGTAGTTCAAATGAGAAGAGCCTGAGCACTGAGCTCTGCTGTGGTCATGACAATTCTGAAGCAAATTTGAAGTGATACTACGGGTAATATATCTAGTTTCCCAGCCTTGTCCCAGACACAGTGCATAGGCCAATATATCTTTAGTGTCTCAAATCTGCTTCTTTAGTTTTAGCAGCCAGGGCTACGTTGCTGATGTAGCTAGCAATAATGGAAACTGATGTGTATCAGTTAGCATGGAGCTAACTGCATGTCTAAATCATCACATTATAAGGAAGTATATTAGAGATCACTTAACCAATCGACACAGTTTGAGGCAAGAGAGTGAGGCTGCTAGCACTGTGCCAAATGGTGGGGTATAAGCTTCCATAACTGATCTGCATTACAGCTCCAGTGTAAAAGTAAAGAAGCAGAAACTTCAGATACCTACGGAGCCCTGCTGGCGACATCTCTTCTTAGAAAGAATAATGCGTGGTCACCACTTAGTCAAGTCATGGCCATGACTGTACTATCAAAACTGAAGCATCTCTTTCCCACGTCCTACTTAGTTGTGGCCATGACTTAACTGGTCATGAGTTATCTATCAAACTAAATTATCTCATTCCAATGCCTTGCTAAGTTGTGGCCATAACTTAAATATACCTCTCCCATGACTTACTAAGTGGCCATGACATAAATATCTCACTCCCAAGCTTTATTAACTTGTGGCCACGACTTAACTGGCCATTAATTTTTTATCAGACTGAATTATCTCTTTCCCATGACTTACTAAGTTGTGGCTACGACACAAATATCTTGTTCCCTTGCCTTACTAAGTCATAGCCACAACATAATCTTATTCCAATGCCTTACTAAGTTGTGGCCATAACTTCAATCTCTCATTCTCATGCCTTACTAAGTTGTGGCCACAACTTAACTGGCCATGACTTATCTATCAGACTGAATTATTTCATCTCAACGCCTTACTAAGTTGTGGCCATAATTTAACTGATCATGACTTATCTATCAGACTGAATGATCTTATTTCAATGCCTTATTAAGTTGTGGCCACAACATAAATATCTTGTTCCCATGCCTTACTAAGTCATAGCCATGACATAACTATCTCACTCTTAAGCCTTACTTAGTTGTGGCCATGACTTATCTATCAAACTAAATTAACTCATTCCAATGCCTAACTAAGTTGTGGCCATAACTATTGCTTTCCCACGCCTTACTTAGTTGTGGCCACGACACAAATATCTTGTTCCCCTGCCTTACTACGTCATTGCGATGACATGAGTATCTCGCTCCCATGCCTTACTAAGTTGTGGCCATAACTTAACTCTCTCATTTCTAAGCTGTACTACGTCCTGGCCATGACATAACATAACTATCTCACTCCCACACCTTACTAGGTTGTGGCCATGATATAACTCTCATTTCCATGCCTTACTAAATAGTGGCCACGACAGAACTATCTTACTCCCACACCTTATTCATAAGTCATAGCCATTACATAACTATCTCACTCTCACGCCTTACTAGTTTGTGGCTACTACTTAACTATCTCATTCCCACACCCTCCTAAGTCTATCAGCCAAGACATGTTTGGGGTCTGTGAAGCCACGGCTGGTGATATCCCTTGAAAATAAAACGAAAGTGTGACCACAACTTACTAAGGCTTAGGAATGATAAGGCAGGGCACAACTTAGTAGGATGTGGGAATGAGATAGTTAAGTAGTAGCCACCACTTTGTGAGACATAAGATTGAGATAGTTAAGTAGTAGCCACAAGTTAGTAGGATAGTAGGTTACTACTTATCTCGTTCCCACACCCTACTAAGTTGTGGCGCCACGACTTAACTATCTCGTTCCTAAGGCTTAGCAAGTTGGGGTCACACTTTAGTTTTATTATCGCAGGATATCACCAGCGGAGCTCCACAGACACCAAACATGTATTGGCTGATCAACCACCTTTCGGGAAAGTGGAGGTGGGACTGTAAATGAGATTTTTGGCTGAACTGTCGCTTTAATTCCTGTGAAAGAGATCACAGGGCGTTCAGTGTGAAGTGAACATGTCAGGCTGTTCATATTTCCTTCTTTCAAACATTATTTGCCACCCTGGGAGCCACAGCATGAGCTCACAACCACAAGAGAACACAAATAACGTCCTACAAAAATAAGTATTTCTTCCTCTAAAGCGCTAAAGCAGCAGAGTGTGAAGTGACAACAACTTTACAGCTCTGTTGATGTTTTTCAAATATTAATGTATCCCACATTTCAGCACTTTGACGTTTCCTTTTCTCTCTCCTTTCAGAAGAACACACAGCAGGTGACGTTTTGGAGCAATCAAACGCCGTAACACAGATTTACCTAGCATGTCAGCTCCGTTTTAAAAAATTCATGCCTTGTCTTTGTTTTTCTTTTCTCCTTTTTTTCTCGTCTGGCTTCGCCTGTGTAACTGCTGTGAAGAACATTTGTTGTGTATTGCACTTTGAACGGTCCCTCAGGGCAAGGCAAGCTGCTGACTCGTGGATTTATGTGCCGCTTTTTTAAAATGGTGCCACTTTTCAAAACCAGCCAACTTCAAAAATTACTCCCCCCCCCCTTGGCGTGATTCAGAATTTAAGAGGTGCTTAACCATCTGTAGATGGCATTGTTCGCGGCCTCTTTCAGTGCTACCTCTGCGTCGTGTAGTGTCTCCTCTAGAGCAGCACTCTAGTACAAAAATAAAAGCTTTTACTGAAATAACCGCGGCTCGATCATATGCAGAATAAAATGTTCTGTAAGACGGGATCCAAGCGTGGCAGAATTAAAACCAGACAATGGCCTGAAGTAACAACAAAGACATTTACACAATTAAAATAGTGCTAAACTTGTTATGGTGTGTTTATAAAATGTGATCCAAGTCAGGCAAACCAAGACAAGAAAGGAACAGTCTTGTTAATTCCAGATTGAATCTTCAGTCTCTAAACTTTCATCTGTGAAGCTTCAGTGAGTCGGAATGAACCCGTGCTGTGATGTGGTGAGGCCTACGTAGCATGCTAAGTGTGCTAAGCTACTGCTAAGCTACTAAGCTACTAAAACAGATCTACATCATATTAGAAGGTTATGGTAGATAATTGAGGGGTATAAATTTGACACGATTGTGATTTTAATAACAACTGTTTATCTATTTTGACTGACTGCACAGTCCAAACATCAAACAAGTTAGCTACGTTAGCGCAGGCTTGTAGCTGTAAGCTAGTTTCCTGATGCTATGTTGTAATCCTCTTATTTGCATATTTTAATATACTGAACTGTGATTGGTAGCTCCTCATGAGTCTCTTTTTTCAGACGTACTAAGAAAGTCAGAAAGTAAGAAATGTAAATTCTGCACAATACGCTTAAAAAAGGTTCTTCAACAAAGGCCATAGTTAAACATAGAACAATGACTTCTATATAGAACCATTTCATGCTTAAATGGTTCTTTGCATGGTAAACTGGTTCTTCAGATTAATGGAGAATGTGTTGTACATGGTTCTATACAGAACCTTTTTGAAAAGGGTTCTATATAGCACCAAAAAGGATTCTTCTATTGTATGAAGCTTGATATTGTACATTTTGTAAAAAATATGGTTCTTATGAACACTCAAAGAACTTTTTGCATAATTAAAGGGTTCTTCAGATTGATGGAGAATGTGTTGTGGATGAGCTCTATATATAGCACCAAAAAGGGTTCTTCTATTGCAACAAGCTTGATATCATAGCAATCAAAGAACCCTTTTGGTGCTACATAGAACCCTTTTAACAAGGTTCTGTATAAAACCAACACATTCTCTATCGATCTGAAGAACACTTTCATGATGCAAAACACTCTTTAATCATGTAAAGGGTTCTTTGAGTGTTTATGGTTCTATATAGAGTCATTTTCTTTACTAAAGAACTCTTGAAGATACATCTTTTTTAAAGTGTGTGTATGGAAACACATTTGACACAAATATCAGTCTATACAATAATAAATGCCACCCAATGAGAGTTCAACGCTAAAAAACCCAAACTGAAGTGAGTCTAAATGGTCTAGAATATACTGACAACATTTAAGAAAGCATTTCATTTTCACCAGGGAAGCTGGTTAGTGGAGGCAGATGAACATAAAGGGGAAAAGCTGGTGATCAATGTGAGTGCAGAGATTCAATTCTGTTCTTACCTCATTTCCTACTGCACTCAGAGAGAGTGAGAGAGAGAGAGAGAGAGAGAGAGAGAGAGAGAGAGAGAGAGAGAGAGAGAGAGAGAGAGAGAGAGATGGATTACATCATTACTGCATGCAACAGAAAGACAGAGAGAAAGAGAGAAAGGCAGCATGCGTGTGAGCTTGAGGTCCGAGGAAGCTATTTTTCCACCAAAAAGCCAAAATTTCACCTTTAGGCCACAAAGCTAATGAAGCGTTGAATGCATTAATTAATCACACTTGCAGGCTCTGCAGAATAACACACCCTCATCACATGCAGCGCCGCGCTGTCACAAACACAACAGCACCGTCGGCCGAGCCAGACATTCAATACACTGTCACTACATTTCAACACAATGAACTGGGTTGGTGCTCTTATCACTGAACGCCAAAAAAAAGATCTGAGTTATGGCAGTAAGGCCCACTTCTCCAACACCTATGACGTGCCCATATTCTACTTATTTCATGTTACATTTTCCTCATAAAGTTTACTTATGACATTTGTGTATTTTCTTTTTATGAATTTTTACCAAAAACAGTTATATTTTATTTTATACCTGACCATGTTCCAACCTCTTCTGAATCTGAAACCGACACAAAGTAGACCATCAGCCAAGGACACCATCATTTATTAAGAGGAAGTACAATGTAGGTGTTTCTAATAAAGTGGCCAGTGAGTAATAGTACATGGTAGGTGTTTCTAATGAAGTGGCCAGTAAGTGGAAGTACAAGGTAGGTGTTTCTAATAAAGTGGCCAGTGAGTAATAGTACATGGTAGGTGTTTCTAATGAAGTGGCCAGTAAGTGGAAGTACAAGGTAGGTGTTTCTAATAAAGTGGCCAGTAAGTGGAAGTACAAGGTAGGTGTTTCTAATAAAGTGGCCAGTGAATAGAAGTATAAACTGCCTTAGTGTATAATTACCAAGTAGAGATGTGAGAATTTACCTTGCCAGCTAAAAACAGTAGTAGTAGCCATCTACATGCCTGAACTTTGTCTGTACTTTTGTTCGTGTTTATAGACAGAAATATGTAACACAGTGTCCGAAACCATAAAATCACGTCTATTGAAGATTAATGAACAGGCTGAGGCAGTTTGAAGCAAGTGCCCGGTGATTCAGGCCTGCAGTTAACATGATGCTAACACAACACATAAGCTTTCATTGCATGTTAGCTATGTTAGCTTTGATTCTTAGCCTAACTTCAGACAGCAAACATGTCATAGTTGAACAGTTTCATTGTGTGAATCTCACTTGCCAAACTATTCCTTTAACACAACCTGGTTCAGTGGTGCAGCGTCATCAGGTGATGCTGCAAGTGATTCCCAAACCCAGCTGAAAGAGCAAACAGCACGGCTAATGCAAAAACAGACACTTCAGCACATTTTAAGAATGAACTGCTCAAATTAATCACAGGCAGGAGAGATCTTGGCTGTCTGACGTTTCCTTTGGGGGCATTTAGCATAACGTGGTGGGCTTGTTAACTGCTGTCTTCCCTGCACAGCAAAAGATGGAAGCAGCTGGAGTGTTTTGTTCTAATATTTCAATCTGTAGAAATAAAAAATCTATTCGTATACAAGTGACATAGCCTAATTTTGCAGCGTGGTAGGAGCCTAAAGGTTCTACAAGGTCCTAAAGGGCCACAGCGGTGCACAGTTGGCTGTTTCTCCTGATGTACCACACCTAATTCAGCTTAGATCATCAGCAAACCCTTTATGAGCTGATCTGCCTGCATTATAGCAGGAGAAAGACTAAACTCAGTCGTATTGCAGTGATCCAGGGCTGGACATTGGCACTGCTGCTATATATAAACGCTACTATTTCTGTCAGACAGAATTTATAGGCCACTGTAGTCGCGCGTCATTCTGTGGTCCTCGTAATGCCCATATTAGGAACTCCGGGTCTAAGCCCCATTTCTCTATGGCCAGAATGAATAGAGTTTTCGAAAAATCGCCTCTATCGCCCCCTGTGTTAAGTAGAAATGTTCAGAACCCAATACGTTCTGTCCTGTGAACATTTTTCTCCTGAATACCACCGGATCCTCCGAATTACGAGGTCGTTAAAGAGCTATAATACTAATATTGCTACATACGAGCTAAAGCTACTGCGCATCAATTTGATGTCACTAAGCTACACGACACTAAGGCGGGCTGTGCTACCTTATCAAAATCTTCTAAAGTAGGGCATATTCACAGGTATACCCCTAAATAAAACCTCTAGGTAGGATATTTTGAATAAAATACTACCCGTGTTAAAACTACGAGGCTGAGTTTACCTTTTTTCGCATCTTCTTGTTTGAATGTTCCCGTTCCACCTTAAATGGTGCAGCAGCTGTGAATAGCTATCACAAACATTAGCAAACGAGACAAAATACTGACCTGTCGGTTCTGTGAAACGGCAAAAATAAGATAATGTTACTCAGCTGTTCAGCGGAAATAGAGAACCCTTCTCGTATCAGGCCTTTCCACCCTCCATGAAGCTGAAGTCAGCTGCTTTCTCGCCGGCTGCTTGTTCGAATTTTCCCGTTCCACCTTAAATGGCGCAGCAGTATAGAACGTGACTGCTGCAACACTTAAGGTGGACCGGGAAAAGTAGCGAATTTCCTGAGAAAATGTCCTCAGAAAAAAATGTTACCAGCGTTAAAATAAAAATTAGGATATTCTGAGAGCCTGAATCAGTTTATCAGGGGGTGATAACCTGCTTAAGGAGGCTGTCAGTCTAATGACGAGCAATATTAATATTTCAACTTTTTAACGACCTTGTAATTCGGAGGATCCAGTGTTATTCGAGCGAAAAATGTCCACAGGACAAAACGTATCGGGTTCTGAACATTTTTCGATTTTTCGAAAACCCTATTCATTCTGCCCACAGAGAAATGGAGCTCAGACCCGGAGTTCCTAATGTGGGCATAAGAGCATGGCGCCGTCTACAAAAGTGATTCCATATACATGCAGGATTGACAACGTAAACCAGAGGAGTTATAAAAAGTAAACTGTACCAATTATAAGTAGTATAGAGTACAAGAGTATTAACCGCTAAAGTGTTCTTTGCATGTATTTTTTTTTTAAGTAAACTAAATTAAACTAAATTCATAATAAAAGTCATCTTGTCTAGTGGACGGCCCAGAGTGAGGCTGAAATTACAAGATAATTTCCTTCTTAAATATATATATATATATATATATATATATATATATATATATATATTATTATTATTATTTTAACTGAGTTACAGTCAAACCAATACAAAGAAGCATGAGGTTGGGAGAAGTTACACAGCTACATTAAGAATTAAGTGAAACACTATACATTGTTTTTATTTATGTTTTTATAGCTTTTTTCTTCTTCTGATTTTTAATTGCCATCATTTATTGTTTGGATTCAAAGAAGTAGACTGAAAAGGCCTCTTGTGAGTATTTACACTGAATTTGCATTCGTGAAAACAGAAAAACGTTGTACAATATAGCCACCATCCCAACAGACGTCATCCGCTGCGTGACTTTTATTCTGTGACGGAGGCGGAAGCGGAGCTGCGCGGAGATGGCGGGTGTAGAGAAGCAGGGTGCGGTTTCTCTCCCCAAACATTCATACTGGTTCGACTTCTGGGTGTTTGTCTTATTCGACATCGCGTTTTTCCTCTTCATGTACTTTGTCGTTCCTTAAGGTGAGTTCAGAGAGACTCAGAGTCTACAGAGAACCGCTGAAACGCACGGCTGCCCGGTTAACGGTGCTGTGTTGACAGTCAGCTCAGCACGTTCAGCTCAGAAGTTAAGGATTAACAGCACATCACATTACTTCACCGTCTAGTTACACAAGTAGCCGCATATTTTAGTGTTCAGCATCCAAACTGAGTGTTCTGGGTCATTGTGGTCAATAATAGATGCTGTGTAGTTAACCAGACCCTCCCAGCTGCTGTCTACGTGACAGATTTCACGTCGTCACGTTTTACCCCTGTTTTACCATATAATCCATTCTAAAGGATGTGTACTGTGCACCATCTGTATAGTTCATCAGAAAGCACTTTTCTGAGCTTTATAATGCGCATACAATGCTTCACATGACAAATAGTGCCTATTTTTTAGGTTCACTGAATGATATTGTGCACACAGTGGATCAGGGGTCCTGGAGGGCCGGTGTCCAGCACAGTTTGGAGGTTTCCCTGCTCAAGCACACCTACTTAACCTGGCAATTAACAGGTAAGTGTGATCAGGTGTGTTGGAGAAGGTAAATCACCCAACTGTGCTGGACGGTGGCCCTCCAGGACCGGAGTTGTGCACCCCTGCAGTGGATCGTATTTAGTTACTACCTGTGATTTGTGTAATAATTTAGACTTCTATAAGATTTCCTTAAGGACCCTGTAGTAAATTTTGGACAAGTACTGCAGTTTATAACAGGATACAACAGATGTTTTCTCTGTTACTGGATAACTGCTACATTAACATGATACAGAGGCAAAAGCTTCATAGTATATACTAGACGTATTATAGCTACAGTGTTAGTACTGTATAGTATATACATTATATAGATAATATTAAAGGGGAAAAAAATCACACAGCCCTTATAAATAAAATAATACAATAAAACATTAAAGTTTTTATTGTGCAGTATAGTCTAAATAATTAAGGAGGCCCCAATATGGGGATTGTGGCCAATGATATTTACATAACTGTTAATTACAATAAGGGGACATTTATAAAATGTAGCAATTACTATAAAATCTACCTGATTAGCTTTGCAGAACAATGTAGTTCTTATTTAATAACATCTTATTTGAAGTGAAGTAAAATGGTTTCATTGGTTTGAAACATCGGTCAAATCTAAATATATTTAAAGCAAACTTTTACTGATGAGACATCCCTATTACCAATATCCCTATTAATAATCTATAATATTTTTACTTACCTATAATATTTCTCCAGTACTGTTTTACAGTAATCTGTAATACTTGTGTTGTATAGATTAACTGATGTAGTTGTCTCAGTTTACTAAGAGATTCCTACAGGGATGCAGTGGGAATTCTCATAGTGTTTTTTAGTGATGTGCACGGGTACTTAAGTAAAAAACTTGTTGATTTCTCTCCGCTATTTCTAAAAAATAAAACTAAATCTTTGTGAAACACCAGTGCTGTTACCTAAGAAGTAAGGGGAATTCCACCAATCTTTCAGAATTTCAATATAATTTGATTGTTGAGGTGTAAACAAAGTCATTCAGAGTGGTTTGGTGTGAAATGGTTCATGGTAGAGACTCAGATTTCTTTACAGTGGTGTACATTTTAAGCCAAAACCTTTGCAAAACTGTTGTAAAACAATGTCTCAGACATCAAGCAGCGTATCTGTAATTTTTAATCTAATAACTTTCTGTGAAAGAGCTTTTAGAGGTGGACGTCTGGTTCCTATCACCACCACTGTGAACAGCTCTGACTCCTCTAGAATGGAGCATTTCACACCAAACCGCTCTGAATGACTTTATTTATATCTTAACCGTTGAATTATGCAGAAATTTTGATTTATTTTTGTTACTGTTATTGTTCCTTTCCTGTGGTTAACCAGTTATGTGTTCATTAACTTTTATGAATACTCGAATATGAAAGTTATTCGGAATGCACATCCCTAGTAGTTTTTGTTTTAAACAGTTATTATTTATAAGGGGTTGAACTTGCTCACCAGTTTATTCTGTGTTGAGCTGTCCATAAATTCTTCTCTTTTGTGTCCTGCAGGATCCACCTGTGGTGTGTGAGGACGAGGAGCATGGAGATGGTAGCTGACCTATGGAGTAGATGAGACTCGTAAGTCTTTATATTACAGTTCATTACAGTATATTACAGACTTCATTTCCCTGAAAACAAATTTACTGTAGTTTCCTTGTGAGAACATGACTTCAGTTTCATAGACCCGCATTATAACTAGCATAAACAACAACACTGGCCACTTAAATTCACTGATCAGTGCTGTCACTTTTAGCTTTATCTTATTCAGAGCATTTCAACTTCATATAAGAGCAGCATGAACACAAGCAGAATTTCAGGAACAGAGACTTTATTTCATTCAGTATTTTTTATTTGTACCACATACAAATAAAGGGAATAAATAAATTACTATAATCATCACTCATGTTATCAAGTGCTTTGGTTTGCACTTAATTAAATCTGCTAAATGGGTTTAGAATTTTGTTGACACAACAAAAAAGGGGAAGATTTTTGGCAACATGCTGTGTTAAGAATATGAATGCAGATCTTAGCTTGGTAGTTGTGTTTTTAAAAAGACTCAGTTGTTCTTTTCCTGAAATCCTTAATCAAAATCTAATAATGTTTGCTCTGCCGCTGAAACCTCTTCAGATTTTTGATGACATCTTTGTGCACCAGCAGGAGGGGCAAAATATATTAACCCATAATATCATGTATCACCTCTCCCTCCCACCCCCACCTATCATGGAGGGAAAACTTTAGCTGAGCGGCTGAATCAGAGATGTTTCACGTTTTAAATGAAAATGCAGCAGTGACCCGATCACCTGTCGCTGTCTAGTCCAGTTCATCTGAAGTAGTTCACTATTTTGGTTCAAGGCAGCTGACATAAAGGAGTGGCCGGTCTTTTGGGGTTAGCCCTAGCCTAGCATGGACACTAGGGCGGTTGCTTTGCTTCTGTTTCCACGAATAAGACGTTTGCTTCTTTTTGGAATTTCCTGGTCCACCTTAAATGGTGCAGAAGTTACAGTTAGGTACCTGTATAGGTGCCAGAATGTAACGGCTACAACATTTAAGGTGGAATTGAAAATGAGAACACGTATGTACATATATAGATATGAAAATAAAGTCAGCTTCAGCTTTGTAGAAATTCAGATGTGATTAATTTATCACTGCAGGGCTAGCGTTAGAAAACAATACTGACATGTAGATATTTTGGAGTTTTGTTTTTAATATTTTTTGCAATTAAAATAGTTTAGGTTTACTTTGATTGTTAAAAATGTTTCTTATTAAAAAAGTGAAGGAATGGCCCAGAATAATAAGCTATTTTTATCTAACAAAGATAATTTAAGTATCTAAAGTGGAATTAAGATGAGAAAAAAAAATAACGCTAAGAATAGTGTATTAAAGTTGATTCACATGCTTTGACACCTCTACAGAGAGAAATTCTCTATACATCTTGTAAAATAAAAATTCATGTTCTGTAAATGTTTGTTCTTTTGCAGGTTGGTAATGTGTGACTCCCCCAAAACTGCACTCCATGGCTTTGGCTGATCTCATCCGTCCACCAATTCAGAGTACTGCGAGTGCAGTGCCTTGTTTCAGGCTCTTTTACACCCCTGATTCAAACAGCTACGCTTATCCAAAGAACCAAAAACACGTTACAGATAACTAATCATTCCTCTACAGGCTTCACGCCTCTACCTGAATTGTAATTCATCTTAAACACTGTGTGAGTTAGAGTTAGACTGCAGGATGTTAACACATATGTTAACACATATGCTACATGAAGAAGTGGTTGAATTAATTGTCATTATGAATGAATGAACAAGGTTTTGTTTGCTTTAATCTCAATCATGTGATTCACTGAATACTAAAAAATTAAAGTCTCTTAATATATTTTTGAAATTTGGTTTGGAAAATCGATTCTTGTATTGTTCAATACTGTATGCAATTGACATATTACAGGTGTTAACTGTTTAACACATTGTGCAGTAGTAGTCAGAACCCAGAAAAATGAGTTGTGATACAAAGATGTAACAGGTCAGCATGAAAATCCTGGAAAAGTCATGAAAAAATAAGTTCTGGAAGTTCTTTTTCCCCATGCAGATGGTCATCTCATGACATTCAAAGTACTAAAAAGTCTAGAAAGCAAAAAGCACAGAGACCTGAGATTAATGCATCTGCACTTAGACTAGCTTTACCAACATGTTGTTAATGTTAATTTCGGCTGGCAAAGGTGTGGCATTCAGGACGTGTGCAGTGGATGATGTTTTGACATTTGATTACTGAGGTCTGAGTGCAAGTCATAGAATTCAGTCCTATATTATTTTAATCTCCCTCTTGTTGGCTGTAATGTAGCACCATTTAGAAACAGATGAACAACTCACAGTGAGAGCTAGTCAAGCTAAAGTACAGCCTCTGCGCTGCTGGGTTCGTTTTTATCAGGGTTTAGAAAAAAAGTGACGCCCCAAAATGAGAATTCTTGGCTAAAACCAATATTCAGGACACACTGGGCCAAAACACAAAATCAAAAAAGCAGACAAGAAATCAGCTAACATAAACATACTACAATGATTCCAGTATGTAGGCTACAGAATGGCCATGAAATCCAGTGTCCTCCACAACAGAGAACAGTTGGTCATGCAAGACATTCAGTTCCATTATTTTAGATATACTTTGCACTTTGTGTGTCATTTGTGAATTTTTGGGCTGAAAGATGAATCGTTTTTATACGGAAAATTGCAATTTAAAAGAGTGCAATTTTCAAACCGCATGAGCTGCAATTTTTGAAAATTAAAGCCTACGTTATCAAAGCTTGAACCTAATAACAAAGAGCTTGTTAACTGCCTGCAGATAAGTTAGACCAATCAGAGGCCTCCAAACCTCTATGTGTTGTGACATCACAACCACAACTTACTGGCAGTTTGGCACACTGCATTCAGGGTTCAAGCCTCAAGCCTAAGAAAGAACTTCTTAGCCAAGAAAAAGCCTGAACCTTATATGTTATAGATAATAATCGCAATTTAAATTGCAGTCGCAATATTAGAAAAATTACAATTCGATAATTTCCCCAAATCATTCAGCCCTAGACACCATGACGTAAACGTGAAAATGTGATTTAAGGTTATATCAATGCCAATCAGCAGGGCTGAAAGATTAATCGTTTTATACTGAAATCGCAGTTTGAAAGATGGCAATTTTCAAATCGCAAGAGCTGCAATTTTAATTACAGTCTATATTATCAACAAGTTTTGTGGGGAAAATTTGGATGAGACATCACAGCCACAGGAAGCAAGACAAAGTGTAAATGTTGGTCTTCTTGATATAAAAAAAGCCATGGACTTATAAAAATTATAAATTAAATATAAATTTTTATACTGGTCAGAAAAATTGTGTGCTCACAGGGATTTTCCTTTCTGCTTCTGTTGTTTTACTGTTCTGTGTATCGAGCAGGACGACAGGTTTCCAGATGGTAGAGGTTCTAGATGTTTCTGTTCCAGAACAATTAAGTATAATTACGTTTGTGGTTATGCTTTTCCTTTTTCGGAGCCCTGGTTTTAACACAACGTTATGACTAAGCCTCATATAGTCACCTCATATAGTAAGAGCCCACATTTCCCCCCAACATAAAAAATTCTAAATATTTTATTCACTGATTCAAACTGAAGAAAGGCTACAGTTCTAATTGGCTTAGGACTGTTAATGATTAATGACTGTTAACCGACAAAAACGTTCAACCAATGCATTCGATTAATTTCTGATAATATGATATAACTGATACTTGAATAGGCAGGTTTTTCATTCAACAAGTTGTTGGCTGCGCAAGGCCGAGGGTTATACCGGCAGCCCTGCATGGTGATGCACAACTCTGGGTTTTTGGAGTCAGACTCCTCGACTCGACTTACCTGATAGCACTAGAGCTTAATAGCAACAATCAACCCCTTCCTAAGTGTCGAAACTAGGATACACAGTCGAAACTAGGATATTCATGTATGCTAATGCTATGCTAGGATACAAATGACTCTTTTAAACGCCATATTGCTTCTGTTGAGATCAGCCTTTAGCGAAAGCATACAAATGTGGTTACTAGGTAACAGTTAGCCGATGTAGTGGCAGAAAATGCTTAATGGCTGCAATATCAGCTTTATGTTGATTTGGGTGTCATTTGTGAATTGTTTAAATTAAGCACACAGATTTTAAGTTGGGACCAAGCAGGTTATATATGTTGGTTATTCATTCACTGAAGCCTAAAGCCTTGTTTATATAAATGCTGGGGTGTGCTTGGTGGTTTGCTGGATTGTGTTTGTGATTTTAGGTTTGCCTATTGACAATTTTTTACACACTAATAATGGTCAAAAGAATGTGCCACTATCCCTAAACTGGCCAAATGATTAAGATAAATAAACACAACTTTGAGAATCAAAAACCAAAACTTCAAGTGCTCTGGAGCCCAACTCTCAACTCCTCGACTTAATTTACTTGATAGCACTTCAATAGCAGAATATAAACCAGTAAGTGTAGTTTACAGAACTATGGCAACTAGTATATAAGCTACAACTGATTGTTTTTAAGCATCATGTTGTTTCTGTCAGGTTCAGCTTTAAGCTATAGTCTACTAATGTGTTTGTAGTTGTGCCGTGACAAAAAATGCTTAAAAGCTGTGATACTGATCTGATTAAAAGCTGCATGATTTCAGGTTAATGATCAATTACTGACTAATAACAGTCAAAAGAATTTACCACAATTCACAATCCTGAACTGACCAAATGTATAATTATTTAATTTAATAATTGATCTAAAAGAAAAGAGACACAAATCAGTGCTGATCTATAAAAAAAAAAAACAAACAAACAACCTGCGCTCTCCTCCAGTCTTGAAGCACTTGTGCTCTCAATGACAAAGGCAGCCGTCTGCGGAGAGACAAAGTGCCTCAAATTACCCCCCATTCTTCTCCCCTTCACCTCAGAGAGCCAGGGAGGATCCTGAAGAGCGCGCTGCTGCTGTGACCTATCGTCTTGTCTGGAGTCTCCAGGGAACAATTAGTCTTTTCTGCTTTTCTATTGGCCGCAACCTAAACGACTGCCAGAGATTTGGAGGAGACGAATGGGTCAGGAAGAGCGGAACATGAAAATATAGAGTGGAACGCCCCTCCATCATGGGCCAGCGTGTTATTGGGAGTGTCAACAACAAAAGAAAAACCATTTTTCCTCCCTTTCTTCCAGGTGGAGGCAGGAAAACGAGAAGCTTTTAGATTCTCCTTCTCGCCGAGAACCTGCAGTTGAACGTTCGGAGGGTCCTACATCTTGTGAAATAAATAATCAATGGCCTTCCTCCTGGCTGCCTCCAGGCATTTTGGAGGCACGCTGAGAGAGGCAGAGAATGTTTCATGTTTGCTTATATAAGCAACACACTGATCTTTTCCCCACAGGACGCACAGGAAGTGCTTTTTGTGTCCTCTTCTGCCAACTTCCTGTCATCTCCTCTGGTGCTGTGGACAAAAACGTGGAGAAAAGCTAAACGAAGTCGACGTACATCGCGTGCGCTCCTCGCCAGCAGAGATCGCCCGCAAATGTTTATTCAGGTTTTTCTTACAGTGCCAGTTGCTTCATTTAGACGAATCTGGCACCCGCCAGCTTCCTCCGCTTTCACAAATCTAGGTTTTGGACTTCCTGTCGTTCACATTTTTGCGTTTTTTCCTGCTCTAACAAACCTGATTCAACTCAGCACCTCATTCATATTGTATCAGACTTTTTATTAGAGCTACAGTACAGTGCAAATGTCAGAGACCACCCTTCACTTACGTAATTTTCTTCCATAAGAAGGGAAAAAGTCAAACGAGAGTATGTGAAAAAACAGGTGTTTCCAAAACTGGAGTTCAAAAAATGAAAGTTACAGAGAAAATCTGACTCCTAACAACCACCTGCAGGAGCTGGTAGACACCAAAACTGACCCTATCAGATAAACAGCACTTAAAGCTTTCATCTCTGAGGAGAGGAGAAAATCAAGCTCCACTCTGGATTCAGATCTGAAAACATCCACAGGTGGTTCTGTCCATCCTTCCACCGTCAGAAGACACTCAACACTGTGAAAAGGAAACAGACAAACCAAACAAAGAAGCTGCTGCTGTTCTCAGAACAACGAACTGACCACCTCAGAGTCCAGACTGAAACATCACTGAATGTTACTGAGTGCAACCAACTTCTATGACTTTGGAGGTGTGGAAAGATACCTTTGCAGATTTCTTTGAGAAACTGAAAGTGAGTCCTCTGATAAGAATGGAAGCTGTATTAAAGGTAAAGAGTGACGTGTCTTTTTCCAGACGTTACGGTCATGGTGAAAGGAATTTAAATAAATGGGTGGTTGCTACTTTTTGTCTTGAATCTGTCATAAAACACTTATTAACCATCTTATTAATTATTCTGTAACTACACTATATTCTTGGGTAGATATACAGTTCTAGGAAAAACATTGGTATTCAAGATTCAAGAGTTTTATTGTCATACGCACAGCAGAAACAGGCAGTTACACTGTACAATCAAATTCTTACTTTGCTGTTCCTCCATTCACCAAATATACTCTTAATATAATCTTAGAATAAAAAATAGAAAAGTAGAGAAAAAAAAAACAAAAAAACAATGGGTCACTAGGAACCAAAGTGGTTCTGCTCTTGGCATTGCCCCAAAGAACCCTGTTTGGCACAGGGCTTCCTCCATTTGTAGTAGTCTGTAACAGACAACATTCCATGCACACTCATAGTCCACATAATGTAAAGCTTCTATAGCAGTTAAAGGCTTTTTCTATAACTGTACATTTCAAGCAAAGAACAGTTCATTTTTGAATGTGAACAAAACTTGGAAAAACTTGATTTTTAAACCTCATTTTTAAACGTTAAATTGCAAATGTAAATGAGATTTTTAACCAAATTCACATTAAGACAGCTATAGTTTGGCCAAAAACAGCTAGTTTGTGGCTATGCTAACATATTTTTCTCCATGTTTATAGATTAAAGTGTCACTCAGTGTCAGAAACCACATAATAAAGTCTATTAGAGATGAGTGAACAGCTCCACACAGTTTGAGGCCAGTGTAATGCTTTCGACAGGCAGTTAGCACCATCCTAGCTCCTGCTCATCAGTTTACTTATTAGCTACAACAAATGAAGCAAACTTCAGAATCCAAGCATGTCTTGGCTGATTGACTTCTTTCAGGATATGGGGGGGAACTTTTGCTTTAAACTGGTGATGTTAGAGCAGTAAAACACTAAAATGTACAAATGTACATTATATGACACTCTTATGTATTATAACAACGGCAAGAGAGTCTGAAAACACCCACCACCCCAGCCTGAACGCTCAAGCCGTTTGCATTCTTTGTCTTTTAGGTCACAGGGACAGAAATTAAGCCTGGTCTTGGGCTAAATTCCATCATCAAGGATCATTTTCCATTGCACACTTTGTTTTTGTGGGTGCACTGCATCATTAAGGCTGACCCACTTGACCTCAGCGCTTTAAGAAACTCTGCAGATTCCTTGTTTGACCAAAACTGCGTCAAACGCACATTTTCTCAGTTTACAGCATGAAAACATGGGAAGTTGTTGTTATTATTCAATTTAACATTGTGTGATTTATAGTCATAATCATATATTTCAGTGATAGATAGTCTTTTAGATGTGTGTTTCTTTAAAAGACACTGTATTCTCATCATCAATGATAACTGAGCCTCAGTCTCAGATCATCCGCCCACAGAGGTACTGGGCACGTGTGTCCGGCGGGAAGAAAGAAAAACAGTTGAATTTTCCTCTAAGCTTGTCCGTAGTTGCTTTTTAAGGTTTAGTGTGTTGAACAAAAATAGGCATCAGTGGTACTTTTGAGTTTCCTTAAGTATATTTGTCATATATTTTGCCTTTTTGTATGGAATTATGTAATCTCACAAATGTTGCATAGGTTTCCTAACTGTAAGTTCCCTTCAGAAGAACTTCAGTACAGGACAGCGCTTGCTTAAGATTCACACTTAAGGTAAAAGCTTTTGTTTTATGGAACCGAGCACAGATATCCATTGCCTGCTGAACCACACTGCGAAAAAATGGCATCTTGTCACGTGAAATGATCTTAAATTTAGTCGATATATCTAACACTTCCTATTTTAGGATGGTTGTGCACTTATTATAAGTGCATTTTTTACTAGTTTTAGATCATTTCAATAAGTAAAATATATCTAATATAGTGAGAGAAATCTATATAAATCTAATATAGTGAGATCATTTTACTTAATAAAATTACTTGAAATTAGTAAAAATGACTAAAAATAAGTTACCAAATCTTACCATTTTTTGCAGTGCAGCCACAACAATCAGGATTTTCCTGCATTCTGATTGGCTGTCCACACTTCAGTGCACTGGTTTTAATCTTTAAAACTTTTTTCACAGTTTTCCTTGAAATAGAGGCTAGAAAGTAAGATATCTTTTCATGGCACACTTGTTTTCTTGTGGGTCTGTTTTTGTCGTTGCTGTTTTGAAAATCGCCAGCCCTACACATCACGTAAAAACAGGAGTCTGCAGTTATTTTGCACATCAGTCAAATGG
Organism: Colossoma macropomum; assembly: GCF_904425465.1. Taxonomy (NCBI): domain Eukaryota; kingdom Metazoa; phylum Chordata; class Actinopteri; order Characiformes; family Serrasalmidae; genus Colossoma; species Colossoma macropomum. The sequence goes on along the minus strand of NW_023494796.1, from coordinate 26,939,293 downwards.
CCCTTTCCTGTCAAAGTGGGTGATACTTCACCATGTTGCATGACAAAACACACCAGACTCTCGACGATAGGCGGAAATCTGGCTGGGAAGCCTTCTCTTGCAGGAGCCTATACACACTGAACATGATTTATTCAGATGTCACTAAATTAATCTGAACACGTGTTTGAGATGATGAGATCTTGCACTCCAAAACTTTATGGTCAATGTTTTAAGCTTTTTCAGGAGCCGAAAAGAACCTTACTTTTTTGCCTTCAGGTTATCCAACTTTGACGTAAACTCATTCAGCCAATCATTGTCTATCTCTGGTGTTTGCATGGCAACAACCAAGCTAATGGACTGTTTCCCAGCAACTAGAACATTCTGACAAATATCAGAAGGGTTAGTTTGTCCTCTGTTTCATGGGCGGTACAACGATCTCCAAAATCAGCTCAATTGATTGACTGATATTACTGATGTTACTGATATTCAATCTGTGTGAAAATGTGCGCTTAAGCTCCTAAATGAGGTCAGCTCTCCATTCTCCTTTCGCTTTTCCAAAGTGGACAGTGGCCTTTGCAAAGTTAACATTTGTCCATATTGATGTTCTGCTGGTTTGATTTTGTTTTGTGGTATGAACAATACAGCAAAGCTGTAATATTTAATAAACAACACAAATAGCTATTTAAAATGTTTGTTCTTTATTTGTATCACATTCAGGGTGTAACCCCCTTAAGACTTATTACTATATAACTACATGGAAAAGAGTCCCAACTAACTGAGTTATTAAGTTTTAAGACTATAAAACAGAAACAGAACAGAAACAGAACAGAAGTTAGGACATCACTGGGGCCCCAGGGCCTTATTACAGGAACATCCTAACTCTGAAATCTTATAAGTTTAGTCACTATGACAGCTTTAGTTAGGTCTGAATTTAGGACAGAAACTATTACAGAACAAGTTCACAATCCTATCCTAACTCCAGATAAGAAAACAGTATTACAGAAACATCCTAACTAGACAATCCCAGTCTGTTCCTACTGTTAACCATTCCAATGTTAACTAGGAAGCACTGCTAAAACCACTTGCTACATAAAATATTACAGCAATGGTGGTGAATAAGGAGGCCAAGTTAAACATGCTGTTTATTTGGAGGAACATAAAGAAAGCCTTAGAACCTGAAATGGGGGCAGTGGCACTGTTAAACAGCAGGGGGCGCACTCACAATATTAACTTTTTCAATCGTGGTCTCTTTTTTTTATTTTTACATGCCGTAACTTACTTTTTTGTAAGGTAGGACATTTGGAGACCACCAGTGGGTATGAAAGTAAACAAGCAGCCCCGGGACACAAAACATGTCTTGGCTGATCAACTACATTTGTAAAACTTGGGTACGTCTGTTTTTCCTCTGAACAAAATTGGTAATACCTCATCATTGGATGCTTATAATAGTGTAAAAAAACCCAGTGAAACCCTACAAATTCCAGAGTCAAACCAAAATTGCGTCAAGCATACGTTCCTCTGTGAATCATCATGCGAGAAACAATGTGACTCTGGAGTTTGCAGCACAAAAGCCGAAGTCCTAATATTGCCATTTCCCACAGGTTAGCAATAAAAACAAGCTCAAGTCATACTGCCCGCTTTTAAAGGCTTGGACTTCAGTGAGGGATCGGAGATTAAAGGACTCTGAAGAAAGAGGACGTGTTTTTGTATTGAGTCCTGCCATGAGAAGCGGTCATTATAGAGAGCTCTCCCAGGCAATGAGCTGTGCACTGCTGTGTTTTCCTTCCATTCATTGTTTGTGCGTGAGGCCTTCCAAAAGCACATTGGGTTTTGGCCTGAGAATGTATGAGCGAGAGGGGCAAATGAAGATGGATCTGTGTTGTGCTCGAGGCTGAGGAAAAATCTTTTTCTTTCTTCCTCTCATAATAGAGGATGTTCAACCCGACTATGACCTCTGTCTGTGAGAGCTGCTCTCAAAATACACACGCAGGCTACAGTGTGTCGTCTACGGTGCCAAAGACTCTTATTATTTAAAAACAAAACACTGCACGGATGACGGACTGTTTGACAGCGCTCCACACATAAACCAAGTGAGCCATAATTACTCAGGGAGAATGATTAGAGCCATAGTTTGGCAAAAATCTTATGGATGATTCCACAACAGCATTAAACTTCATTTTTTATCATTTGTCCTCATGCATTTAACCAAAACATGTGCAAAACCGTGACAGGAGCAGCATCTCTGTTTTTACAGAGCTTCTTAAATAAGTAACAGGGTTGAAAGTAGCAGCGTTGAGTTTTTAGCGCAGAATTACCTAATGGCACGATAAAGGCATGAGAACATAAGGACATTCTGAAAATGTACATGAAAAATAATCATTAATTTAAAATTAAGTTAATCATATCTCACAAAGGCACACAGGTTGTTGTGTTTTTTTATGTTTACATACATACAGTCATATGCAAACGTTTGGGTGCCCCTGGTAAAGCGACATTCTAATTTTAACATACTGGAGAAAAGAAAAAACAAAATGTGGCTCGTCCAAAAGTTTTGGCACATTTTGTTTTACATTATTTTCCAGAATATTAAGCAAAAAAATAAAAATGGTGCACTAACATTTGCAGAAAAATAGGAAAAAACACACGGACACCTCCGTAATAGTGAGCAATATTAAAAAAAAAAAAAAGCACTGCTGTGGAAAATGCCTGTTGCCTTTTACACTGTGTGTAAATTTCATGATGAATTGACCAAAAAATGGAACAAAATTATTTGGACAGAAAGTCTGGTTCTATTGACTTTACAGGAGAAGGAAAAAACATACTTTATTTTTAATGTAAGTCAGTGGAACCAGACTTTCTTCCATGTCATTTTGGGTCATTTCTTTTAGTCCATTCATCATGAAATTTACGCACAATGTAAAGAGCAACAGGCATTTTCAAACTGTGTCAAAAAAACTGAAAAACAACAAAAATGGAGATACGAGGTTTTCTTCTGACAACAGCGATATATGTATATATATCATCACGGTCCAAAGAAAAACAAGTAACCCCAAAATAATAACTTTACAGGAGGAGGCAAAAACACTCTTACCTTTCAATGCAAGTCAATGTAAAAGCATTTTATTCCAAGTGATTTTAGAGCATTTCTATTGGTCCATGCATCATGAAATGTTTAATGTGTAAAGGAAATGTAAAGCTGACAGCTGGTGTGTTGAAATGATGTAGAAAACTAAAAATAGGAGATACATAGTCACCTCTGATCAAATACCTAAGTGTAGTTACACATCCCCTCTACAGAGAACACACTTCTGCACATTTTAATACACAATTACTGTTTATTTGCTGAATTTAACATAGTAAAAAAAAGAAACAAACTGTGCAAAAGTTAATAATGTGTTAATACATAGAAACTGTGCAGTAAAATTTCACTTAGAAAATCAAAACGTCATTTGACCAAATGCACTCTTTGTGCACACTTGTGTTCAACTATATTTTAAAGGGCCTATATAATTATAGAGTTCATTTACATATATCAGTTTTAAAACCAGTGTAGCAAAAACAGCCTGTTTAATTCAAAAGGATAAAGAAAGGTTGGAGGTTTATGATGCTTTTGACTCACAGACCCACACTATAAGTGGACCTCAGGGAAGAAATTAAATGCAATAAAGATAATGTATATGATTCTTTTAAAACATCATATATACTGCACATATATTTTTAATATGAGTAAATATACTGTATATACACATATTTGTCTTCCATATGGGAAATATTGGCATTGTATACAAATTTGCTGAACTATCCCTTTAAATCTCAACAAGAGATGACATTATGATTTTCCATCCTTCCTCTAAGACCAGAGCCAGAGGAGATCCTAACTATCTTCACTTCATCCCCGCCTCTGCTGCCATGTAACGCACACGATCCGCAGCTTGTACCTCCTTGTAAGCCCCGAGAAGCCTAGTAATCTCTCTAAACTCAGCCTTCAGACTGGGTGGGCAAGGGGCTGATAATGGTGGGGATAAATCTCTAAACTCCCTTGGTGGCCTCAGGACGTTGTTTCACTCTTCACTTCCTCTCTCCAGCTTTTTCCCGTGAAAAGTCGCGCCGCAGGACAGCATTAGTGCACAGCAACGTCAATATTACACTCCACTCCCCGACAGTAATTAAGAAGGATCGAGACTTGGAGCGAAAATGAAAGTCCACGGGTCAAAAGGAGCCGCGTCCCCTCAGGTTCAACACACTAGCTCGTGTGGCTGTTTTTAAAAAGGATTCAAAGGACAATCCTGTTATTGAGAATAAAACGTATGTTCCTTTAACATGGTAGTTTACCATATAAACTACTACAAGCACACAAAACCAGTTTACTTCATTTTACCCCAGCTGTAGTTGATCAGCAAAGACATGTTTGGTATCTGCACTTTGCTTCTTTACTTGCACTGGAGTTACAAGGCTAATGTAGCTAACACTGGAAGCTAACACAGCACCAGCTAGCATTGTGCTAAACTACACGTCTAAATCATCTCACTCTTGCCTGTGTGGAGCTGCTCAGTAATCTCTAATAGACTTGATAACGTGGTTTTTGACACTTTATGACACACTTTTATATATAAACATGGACAAAAGTGTGTTAGCATAGCTAAAAACAGTGCTAGCAGCTATAGCCTGAATTTTGTCTGTGCTTTTTTCCCCAGTTTTCTCCCCATTTTAGATGCATCCAATTCCTCGCACTAGTTAGGACTCCGCCAATCACACGATACCACCAGCGCTAGGAGGACGAAAGCTAGCACAGGTTTTCTCTGAGACCACTGCATCTTTTCAAACTGGTGCTAACACAACATCATTGGACAACTGAGCACACTTGAAGGAAAGCGCTAACCACCAGTTCTGTACCTCAACTAATGCCTGCACTGGCTAGCATTGTGCTGAGTGATTGGGGGGATGGGGGGACCATCCTGTACAGTTCGGTTCACAGCGTGGTTTGGACATCACAGTTCGGTACATGTTTAGTACAATGGAGAACAGCAACAAAAACACCCAAATGCATAAGGCCTGGTTTCTTTGCATTTATTTTGAACAGACAGTACTGCAAGTTACATTAGCTAGTAGCATATAGCCCCCCTGAGGTAGCTGGTACAGCCACTTGTATTTGTTATTTGCACTCAACAGGGAAAGTCACTAAGGTTAACTAATTTGTGCAGTGATAGTTCAGTTTCTACCAACCAGATTTATAAGGCTTCATCCTGAATCTCTTCAGAGGTGCAAAAATACTGCAGAATTTCAATTCTTTTAATTTCAACTTGTGTTTTTAGAAAAATCCCCTCCCTTTTTATGCACCTCGATAGCTGCCTTCCTCACCTCTCAATCACTGTTCAAACACCTCAAACTCAGCCTCACAGCTGATCGGGGTCAGGAGTTATGACGCTGCTGCAGTTATGAACCCTCGACAGACTGAATCCAATGGTGCTAGCTGCAGAGAAACGATCCTCCGCAGACCGTCACTGCTAACTTGCTAACTGCTTACAGCTTAAGGTTTCCAGGTGGAAGTCATGCTTGTGAAATTTTGTTTTGCATTACTTTTCATCGATCTTCGCACATACCCTGTATACTCCATAGACTGTACATCTGTACCCTATTTTATAGCTAACAGCTAGGCCTGCAGAGAATGTCTGTAACTTGTAACTTGTTTTTTGTTCATTATTTAATAGAATCATTATGCATGTTGTATTTAAACTCTGCAAGTATTATACTAATATTCTTTGCGGAAACTAAAGTGTGAAATGGTTTGAAACATTCTTGTCCAATCAGGGTTGTTCTCTCTGTGGTATATAGATAGATGGAGTCAAGCGAGCCCTCCCATTGGTTAGGCCTTCAGGAGCTGAACTAAAGGCCTTACATGTTGGGAAGTGACAAAGAAATCAGCCAATCACATGTGGATTTTACCAATTTTGTTTTTTTGTTTTTTTTTAATGGTATGTGCCTTGCAAACATGAGCAAAATACCAAAAACATTTCAATACTGCTTTTTGTGTCCTGTCCACATCTACAACCATCAGACACTGCTGGAATTCAGAAAATATGACAGTCATTCATGCTGTGGCTTATTATTTTGTAATGGCCTTTCACTTTTAGTAAACCCAGGTGGTCTCTGGGTTGTTGTGATGTTGTGAGGACCAGGCCTCAAGATGATATCATCTGATGGAGCTGACCAAGTGAGGCAGTGCTGCAGGCACTGCGAGAAGAAACAGAATCCCAGCTAATGGCTAACCCCAAGAAAGTGGCAATTTTACACAGTACTCTCTTATGTCCTCTGCCTTAAAAAGAATTTGGAAACTGACTACACAGCAGGAGGTAAGGTCACCCAAACTAAAGCTAAGGTCACCCATATTGATGTCATGCTTATAGATATAAGGTTATATTGTAAGAAGACAGTTCGATAAACGTCAGAGGTATAAAACATTTCGCCTGCACGCACGTGTGCACTCGGATGACTTTATTTTCGCCTCCCACTCTGCTTTATAAAACCCTTTTCTCACATTTTTTTTCTGCTCAACATTTAAGTCAAGCTGTGTTTTGGCTCATTCAGATGTGCAGCACGCATCTTTGCCTTCGCTTCCTTTTCCGCTCTGCTCTTACATCCTCTAAAAGTGTCTCCTGCTTCTAAAAAAGCTTCTTTTTTAAAAGGTCTGTTTATGCACACTTAAGATATTCAGAGTTTGGTGCGTCACATCCTGCTCTTGTGTATGAAAAGGCTGATGATATAAAGGAGGTGAGGAAGTGCACTGCCTTGACACATCATGTAATCTCAAGAAAAGCTGAACTGAGCATTATCTGCATTGGGCCTGACAGTTTTAACATCTCTACCTTCAGTCATCTTTGCAGATTTGTCATCAGTAACTCACTGATCTGACAAGTTGGAAGCAAAATAAATGCTTAAAACAAGAGTGATTGGTCATCGTAACACTGAAAGCCCAAATATCTTGTTGTAAAAATTCTACGTGTATTCAAATAGGGGAATTCAGGATACAGTTGGAAGTATTCATTTTGATACTGAGAACAAAGTGAACACTATTTGACTATGTTGACATTAAAGTCCCAGTAATGCCGAGCATAAACACTCTGCTCTGTCAAAGAAATGGAAACTTCAACTAGGCAACACAAAGAAAATGGGCATTACATAAGTTAGCATGCAGCGCTAACTCACTCCAAATTGGCAGCCTAGCTTCACTGGCACTTATTCATCAAAGTTACATAAAAACGAGCACAAGTTTGACCAACGTTTAACTAAGTGCAACCTACTCTGCGTCTGACTACGACGTGGAAATGAGCAGAGATTTGAGGGCAAATGATGAATTAGCTTCAGTGCGTGAAATCAAGTGCCATATCTTTTACATGAAGGACGCCCTAATACATGCAGAAGTTTCAGTAGGGAGCCAATAAAACAGTATTTAGCAGCTCACGAGCCAATGGCTGTGCTAGTAGGCGGAGCAAGAGGTGGAGCTGTGAATGCACTGCTCCCCCTGCTGACCAAACTTCATGGTGTTAAAATGAATAAAACGTGCATTTAACAAAACGTCTTAGTTTAAGATAATAAAACGATGTAATTGCATAGTGTGATTATTTTCCTTAACACATTTAAAGGCTGTATAACTGCAGTGTATTAGATGCTTTTGCACTAGCTGTGTTTATACATGATACAAAAAATACATCCACTTTTGTCCTGGATTACCATGTGCACACATTATTAGTATTCTTCCTATTTTCTATTTTTATTCTTATTTTGGTATTTTAGATGATAAAATAGAAATATTTAGAACGAAAATTGACTCAGATATTTTTAAAATAATATAACAGAAGTTTTTTCCCTGTAACTTTAGGATTATCAAGAACACTGTTGTCGCTCTGGGTGTTAAATGTTAAATGTTGTGACTCTGTGTGCTGAGCTGCTAACAAGCACTGTGGGGTGAAATATATTCTGTTAACGTTGCTGAAGACAAATATTAATAGTTCAACTTAAGAACCTCCAAACAGGTGGAGGCTTCTGTGAAAAGGGATTATGACTTTTTGAGTATAGTCCTATTGCAGTATTGCTAATAAAGCTCAAAGAGTTGCCAATGATATTGTGAGTAGAGTATGAATCTGCAAAGCAAACAAATGAACTAATCAGGCAGCTGAAGTAGTTAGACATAGCCTACGTGAATGCAAAAGAAATGCAGTGTTTTTATATTAAAAATGTACATTTTGTAATTTGGAAAATATATTTACCCACATTTTTGACATATACTGGCACATATAAGTTGACACCTACATACACACTTAACCTACACACAGTTTATGTGCATATATTTTGTTATATTTGTAAAAATAGGCATATACTACTACAGTAAATAGTAGACATTTAAGTGTATTTAACCTGTATACAGTTGTATGCAAAAATGTGGGTGCCCCTAGTTAAATGACATGTATTTGTTGATACATAATCCTCCACAGAGAACAATACTGCTCATTTTAATGCACCATTAATTTTTTTTTTAGTTCGCTGAATTTAGCGTATTTTATGTTTCACGTTTTCCCCCAAAATGTAATATGTTTTCCCCAATAAGTGATTTTTGCATGTAAAATCACCATATATTAAAATTTAGTTCCAGATTTCTCACATGGAGTTGGGACCCCCAATTTACCATAATGAAGTGCTGATTAGTCAAATCAGATATTGGGTGATAACTACAATCAAACCTACAGACTGGGCTTCCTCCAGGACATGTCTGGAAACCATTAAATGAACACACTGACATACATAAATATAAATCACTACTTATTGTATTGACAGTATTCGTATTTGGTCTGACATAAATGTTTTTCTAAACAATTCAATGCTGAATAAATGCAATGTAAACATATTTTCTCTGGTACTGTATTTTGCACATGTATTTATTTGATATGAGGAAGTATATGTACATATATATCTCCTCTGGATTAACCTGGATCCTCTATTTTCGCTAAACTAATTGAGACACCCCACAAACTCAGACGTATATTGACTGTATCAGTGCACCTTCGCTGAGTTAAAACATGTAGCCTGTGGTTTACTCCTGATGCGCCACAGATTTCCTATTGATCCTATCGATCGTTGCTGCTCATGTAAGACCGTCTGTTGGGTTACTGGGGGCAACTTAAAAACCCATCAGACCTTGGAGTAATATATTTGATTTAAGAGGCTAACTGGTCCACCAACAAAAGGAGCACACGCTGCTAAATCAATTTTAAAAATCCAGAGACTGAGGCGAAGTGTTATTGAATACAATTTTGTGCTAGTTTCACTTGGTTATGCTGCTGAATGGCCCTCCACCTTTAGGCTACTACATGGCCTGATAGAGTTGAGAGCCATGCAACAAGGTTAGCCTGAGAAAACATGCAGCATCTGTTCCTTGTTATATTGCTCTGTAAGATATAGTGGATAATTATAGGTGGCATATTGATGTATGAGCGTCTGCTTTTAACCATTCTAGAATTACTAGGTCGAACTTTTGCCGAAGGTATGCTAATATTATTGAGAATAAATTAATTTAATTCAAATATCCAAAAACCCTCACATATATGTCATCAGCATTTGGAGATACTTAATTCTACTGTACACAGACCTGCACAAGCACTGATTATTAGCCATGCTATCATTGCTAAACTGAACTACTGGCAAAGGAAAGCTTAAAATGCTCACTAGATGTATATTTAATTCATGTATCACAAATATATCATCAGTATTTGGACACTGTTTATCACCTTTGTTTACCTCTATGCATACGCCTGTATCAGCCTTCATTGATTATTAGCCATGCTAACACTGCTAGTTTGAACTGTTGCCAAAGGTATAGTAAAATATATTCAGAATATATTCATTTAATCCATGTACCCACGTGAAGAGCTTCACAAATACGTCAAGCACATTTACATGCTGCATATAATCTTAATACAAGTCTACACAGGCCTGCACTACCGATTATTAGCCATGGTAGCATTGCTAGGCTAACCTTCAGAAATGATACATTGGTACTTGGTTTTATTGTTGTACCTCACAAACATATCTTTAGTATTTGGATACTGTATAATCTCAGTGTTACTCTACACAAGCCTGCACTAGCTGTCACTGAGTATTAGCCATGCTAGCATTGCTAGGTTTACCTGTTAAGATATACTAAAATATTCATGATGGACACTTTGTTGTACCTTACAAAGATGTTCTTGGTGCTTGACAACTACATGTTCTTAATACTGCGCTACACATGCCTGTACTAGCCTTCACTGATTATTAGCCACTGCTAGTTTGAACTGTTGCCAAAGTTATGGTAAAAAATATTAAGGATATATGAATTTAATCCGTGTACCCATGTTGTACCCAAGATGAAAACCTTCACAAATGTCATCCCTGGTTGTTAATTAATACAACTCTACACAGATCTGCGCTAGCTTTTACTGATTATGTTAGCAATGCTAGACTGATCTTTAGCCAAAATATATGCTAAAAATGTTCATAATATATGAATTAAAGTCAAATTCCAGTGTTTTATTCAACATTTTATTCAATATGTTCTCCTCTGCCAATGCCTGTACTAGATTTCTAGATTATAAGCCATGCTAGCATTGCTAGCTTGATCTTTCGGCAAAGGTACGCAAAAATATTCATAATGGAAGCATGTTAAATCTCAGAAAGATGCTATTAGTATTTGACAACTACATTTGTTTTTAGTACAACTTTACAGAGGCCTTGCTCTAGCTTTCACTGATTAGCCATGCTAGAACTACTAGGCTAGTCTGTTGCTAAAGTTAGGCTAAAAAACATTCAGAACTCATGCATTTAATTTAAAACAGACATGATTCTGTAGTGGAAATCACTGCATGGACTCAGAAACACTCTGCGAACACAGTTCATCACTGCATCCACGAATGCAGGTTAAAACTACCATGCAAGGAAGGAACCATATACAAACAGGATCCAGAAACGCAGCCACCTTCTCTGGGCCGGAGCTCATTTAAGATGGACTGAGTGGAAGTGGAAAAGTGTCCTGTGGTCTGACAAATCAACATTTGAATTTCTTTTTGGAAATCATGGACACTGTGTCCTCCGGGCTAAAGACCTCTCAGCTTGTTATCAGCACACAGTTCAAAAACCAGCATTGGTGCTGGTGTAGGTGTGCATCTGTGCACATGGCATGGGTGACTGGTATATCTGTGAAGGCACCATTAATGCTGAATGAAATATATGGGCTTTGGAGCAAGACAATGTCAAACCGCATTCTGCCTGTGTTACAACAGCATGGCTCTACAGTAAGAGTTAGAGTGCTAAACTGGCCTGCCTGCCTGACCTTTCACCTATTGAAAATATTTGGTGCATTATCAAACGTAAATAGCATCAAAGGAGACTGCAAACTGTTGAGCAGCTGAAATCCTATATTAAGCAAGAACGTAAAATCATTTAACTTTGTAAACTACAGCAGTTGGTCTCCTCAGTTCCCAAAAACTTAGTGTTGCTGTTCAAAATTTGACATTGACATCATTGCTGTACTATTTTCAATCACATATTGGGTTTACATGGTTTTCACATCCCAACTTTTTTGGAAACAGGGTTGTATGAATTGAGGTACCCATGTTGTACTTAAGCATAACTGCAATACTATTACAGACTTCTCTAGTTTCCACTTATTACTAGCCATTGTTAGATTATGTTGCCAAAAATATGCAAAAAACATTCATAATATATGAATTGAAGTCAAGTACCCAAGTTGAATCACACAAGTATGTCATCAGTACTTGGATACTGCTTAGAATCCTAAAACTACACATGCCTGCACTAGCTTTCTTTGACTATTAGCCATGCTAGCATTGCTAGGCCGATCGGTAGCCAAAGGTATGCTAAAACATTCAGTACCGATACATTTAATTCAAGAATCCGTGTTGTACCTCACAAATATGTCAGCAGTATTTGTAGACGACATGTAATGTTAATATTATTCTTGCGTCTTGTGTGAATAATGGCCGTAAATGTTTCAGCTGCGTGTTCCAAACGTCTGGCGGTTACGTCATTCTTCAGTGAGGTCATTCCTCACTGGAGCAGCAGCAAATAGCATCAGCATGTGTTTTTTTAATCATTTAGATGCCCTGCCCTGCTACTGCCCTGATGGCAGTCCAGCGCTGATCTCTGCTAAGCTATGATGAGTTTGACAGAAGTAGGAAACCAGGCCTAAAACAAAACATATGACAACTTGAATGAACATATTTGAATTTGTTTAATTAGTAACTTCTCTCTGTCTGCCTCACACTGTCTTTCTTGCTTGGAGAGAGAGATGCGATCTTGCGTGTTGACAGTCTGTGAAGCCTCTATCTCCTCTTTTTCTCTCTTTTTTTTGTGAGAACTTCATTTCATTTCGTGCTTGAGATAAGGCGTTTAATTTCAAAGATTACTTTCATGATGGAGAGAGAAGCGAAAAGGGGGGGCGTGGAAGAGAAAACATGATCATTTACTTTGCTGCGGTTCTTTTTTTTTTCTGTCCTCTTCTCTTTTCTCATCAACTCAGTGTCTTCTGCTTCACAAGTGCACTTTGATTTTAAATGCAGAAGGCTGAAAAGGACTAGTTTGCCTCTAAATGGGTTCATTACCATTTTGGTTGGTCTTCTAACAGTTTTGTTGGCTACTTTACAAATGCCAAAGCAGGTAGGTACACCTGATTCCTGTTCAAAACACTGCCTTCTACTTCCACTCTACTACTTACTATAAACCTTTACCATCTACTTTGAATCACTGGCCACGTGGTGGGAAACATCTACCTTGTGCTTCCACACACTGGCCACTTTATTGGAAACCCTTGTACTTCACTGCATTAAGTTTCTCACTGTAGTGCAAAGTGGAAATACAAGGGAGGGGTTTCCGATAAAGTGTCCAGGGAGTTCAGTTTGCCTGCTTTCTGAACAGCAATATGTTTCTGCACAAACATTTAACTTTCTCAACCCCAGATTATGATCAAAACTGGTTCTATGAGAAACACCTACCTTGTGCTTCCACTCACTGGACACTTTATTAGAAACACCTACCTTGTGCTTCCACTCACTGGCCACTTTATCAGAAACATCTACCTTGTACTTCCACTCACTGGCTGCTTTATTAGAAACACCTAATTGTTACTGGCCTTTTTATTAGAAACACCTACCTTATACATCCACTCACTGTCCACTTTATTGGAAACACCAACCTTGTACTTCCACACCCTGGCCACTTTATTGGAAACACCTACCTTGTACTTCCATGCACTGGCCGTTTTATTAGAAACACCTTCCTTATACATCCACTCGCTATCCACTGTATTATAAACCATTGTGCTTCCACACACTGGCCACTTTATTGGAAACCCTTGTACTTCACTGCATTAAGTCTCTCATTGTAGTGCAAAGTGGAAATACAAGGGAGGGGTTTCCGATAAAGTGTCCAGGAAGTCCAGTTTGCCTGCTTTCTGAGCAGCAATACATTTCTGCACAAACATTTAACTTTCTCAACCCCAGATTATGATCAAAACAGGTCCAGAAAAACATCCCCAAGCCAGTTTGCCATAATTGCTTGTGTCTGTCGCTTCCTGAGCGATCACAGAGATATCTCGGAGGACTTCGGATTACCTCACAAAAAATACCTTGTAAATGTTGCTGCCTTCATACAGTAATCACAGACCACAGGCATGTATGGTAAACTTCAGATGGATCAAGTGCCCTGCTCACCAGCCGGCAAGTTACCACGGTTGCCACGGAAACCAAACAGTTTTCTCCACTGGCTCGGTGTCACTCAATGAGTCACATTTAACCATAATTGTAGTTTGTGGTAATGTGTCATTCAGCAAGCGGAGTGCGCGTGAGTGCATGTGTGCGCGTTTCCATTCAAATTCAAGCCGTGCCATCGGAGTCATCGTGGAAAAACTGCTGTGAGGGGTCGCACAGATCTCTTTTACCAAGAAATGAAAAAGAAAAAGATGGTGAAATGAGCGTACTGCCTAATTGAGGCTTAGTTTGCAATGCAACTGAAATAGATGTTTGTACATTTCACCTGCTTTAAATAAACAATAGTCGAACAGCGTGTACACTGCCCATCAAAAGTTTAGAAATGTACATTTTCTCATTGTTACTTTACAGTTCAGTTAAAAAAAATACCTGCAATGGTCATCTTAGCATAAAATAAAAAAAGAAGCCATGCATTACAGTGATTTTACCACTATTTACGGGTGCTGTAGTTAACATGATCACTAATATACTGCCTGTTGTTGCTTTAACAAACAGCAACATGCAATGCGATAGAACACTCAAATGTTCAATGAATAATGACATCTTTTTAATAACGCTGTCAAATGATTCACTAATTTAAAGTATTTAGTCTGACCACTTGCAAAGGAAAGAGAAAGTCCACTGAAAATAAGCGAGATTCCAGTAAGCCTTTATCTCTGAGAGGAGAAAATCAAGCTCCACTCTGGATTCAGATCTGAAAACATCCACAGGTGTTTCTCTCCATCCTTCCACTGTGAGACGACACTCAACACTATGAGTCTGAAAGGATGTGTAGCTGACAAGAAGCTCTTACTGAGAAAAGGAAACAGACAAACCAAACAAAGAAGCTGCTGCTGTTCTCAGAACAATGGACTGACCACCCCAGAGTCCAGACTGAAACATCACTGAATGTTACTTGGATGGCAAGAAACAGAAAGTGCAACCAACTTCTAGGACTGATATTATATTTAGTTAATGTGTAATTTTCTAATAAACGTGTTTCGGATACTTTACCTGAATAACTTGTACTTAACGGATGGTTTTGACTGTAAATGAAAAAAAGAAGGAGGTCTCTGACTTTTGCCCGGTACTGCATGTAGGATGTTTTATTAAGAGGATACGGATTTACATAAATTCACTTTTGCTCTCCTACCAAACACGCAGCTCCTCACAAACATTATTTATCTTTGAAGCAAAGCTGTAAAAACCTACAGGATCCTACTCAATGCCACTGTCTCTCTTGCTCTCTCTCTCTCCATGTGTGGGTCCTGCAGTGTGATGGAGGTGTGTGAGGGGTTTAGCCTGAAGTGTTCTCACCGGGTGCCGTCACTGAAGCTCATTCTGCCAATTATAAATGCAGCTGAAGAGAATAATCACAGAGAGAGAGAGAGAGAGAGAGAGAGAGAGAGAGAGAGAGAGAAAGAAAAAGAGATACAGACAGACAGAAGTTAGACAAAGACAGCAGTGATTTATTTTCGTGTTCACCCCTTAAACTCCTTAAAAAGGGTCTACACTGAATCATTTATAGTAGATACTGAATCATAATTTGTAATAGTTACTGAATCATTTATAGTAGATACTGAATAATCATTCACAATAGTTATTGAATCAATTATAGTAGATACAGAATCATAATTTGTAATAGTTACTGAATCATTTATAGTAGATGCTGAATCATCATTCACAATAGTTATTGAATCAATTATAGTAGATACAGAATCATAATTTGTAATAGTTACTGAATCATTTATAGTAGATACTGAATCATCATTCATAATAGTTACTGAATCATTTATAGTAGATGCTGAATCATCATTCATAATAGTTATTGAATCATTTATGGTAGATACAGAATCATAATTTGTAATAGGTACTGAATCATTCAAAGTAGATACTGAATAATCATTCATAATAGTTACTGAATCATTTATAGTAGATACTGAATCATCATTCATAATAGTTACTGAATCATTCAAAGTAGATACTGAATTTTACATGGTAGATACTGAATCAGTCATAATAATTACTGAATCATTCTAGTAAATACTAAATCATTCTTAGTAGATTTTGAGTAATTCACTGTAGTTACTGAATCATTCATAGTCTGAAAGGATGTTTAGCTGACAAGAAGCTCTTACTGAGAAAAGGAAACAGACAAACCAAACAAAGAAGCTGCTGGTGTTCCCTGAACAATGAACCGACCACCCCAGAGTCCAGATCTCAACATCTCTGAATGTTACTTGAATGGTGAGAAGCAGAAAGAGCAACCAACTTCTAAGACTCAAGAGTTATGAAGCAAAAAAGTCTGAAGTAGGGGAAAAGAGGGAGAGAAGTGTTGGAGAGTGCTAACAGGCAGTAGCGTGTGCGCTGAAAGGATGCTAATTGCAGATTGATTTGAAGTAGCTGAGGCTGTATCTGCAGTGCAGAGCAGTGATGGCGTGTGTGATTGAGCATTGTGTAGCTGTTTATTGAGCTAAAGTGTGGGCTAAATTTCAGCTTCAATGAGCAGGGAGGCTTCTTTCACACTGAAATCCACACAGTGGAGGAATTAGAGACGCACAGACAGATGTTTCTGAGCATAAAAAAGCTAGCAAGAGAGAGAAAAGGAGTGATTTGGTTACTGAGACGCATTAATTCACTCAGCGACAATTAGCATTTCATAATCAGGTGAAAATCTGGGTGTGTAACAACACAGATGTGAGAAATAGATAGAAAGATAGTTATCATTCTGTGTATCTTTCGCATCTACATTGTGCTGTATATCCACCACTACATTGTTTTTAATAACATAAAACCATAGAAAACATTGATTCCAAACTTTTAACAGACGTCTGTCTGTCTGTCTATCCATCCATCCATCCATCCATCCACTGTTCCAAAGTTTGGAGTCAATGTTTTCAATAATATAACACCACTTTAGTTCCATTTGTCAGTGAAAGCCATCTAGACAGATAATGGTGTAACATGCTTGTCACAATACAACAATACAACTGGAATGTATGAAGCTTGTAGGCAGGTCACATGTGCAGAGCAGCTTTATTCAGGGTAATCCAACACTCATGGTCACACGAAGCAGGGGTCAGAGAACAGGCAGGCCGGTATATACAAGGCAAACACATTAGGCAAGAACTAGCACAGAAAACTGGGGTCAAACAGAGGGAAACTAGCGTTAGCGGCTGTAATCAGGCTTTAGAATGAGGTATAGGTGTATAAGTGTAAGTAATGAGGGAGGGGTGGAGCCAGGGAGGAGCACTATTAAAGAGGGCGCAGCTGATGCACAAGTCATTGTGCTCTATTAAAGGACTGTAGTCAGTCACAGCCATTCCAAACAATAAGCAAGACTTCAGGCTAACAGCTCGCTCTACACTCAGCTCACATCTGCACTTTCTTGCTCACTTCCAGTTACGACTAACCATAGTCCTTCCTGTTCTGGAAGGCTAGCCCCGCCTTCACAATAAGAGTCCCTGTTAGAATAAACCCAGAGAATAACTGCTGTAGAACAATAACCCAGAATAAACATGTACACATTTCCTGAACACGCTACACTAACCCCCCTTACCAAAGGCCTCGTCCCTGAGGACCACAAAGTCCTTGAACCAAGCTATTTGAAACAAACATTGTGCCTCAGTGTCCATCTACATAGACAGACAGACAGACAGACAGATAGATAGGTCAGTGCGATGATTTAGGCATCCTTTTTGCATTATGCATTAGGCTTTCTCCATTTTTTAGCCATATTAGCCAAAAGACACAAATTTCAGGCACCAAACATGTCTTGGCTGATGGACTACACACTTTCAAGCGTGTAGGTGGTGGAACGAACTCCCACTGGCTGTCCGAACAGCAGACTCTCCCGCGGTCTTCAAACGCAGACTGAGGACACATCTCATTTTACAGCACCTAAGTGAGTACTGAGGTGAGTGTTTATTGTAATGTATTGTACTGCACTTATTGAAATATATTGCAATGCACTGTGTTTAACTGTTTCCTTTCTCTAGGTATCAACATGGGCTTTTGTTTCTAGCAGTATCTGAGCTCATGACGAGCTTTCTCCCTCTAACCTATTGGTAACTAGCAAAGACACTTTCTCTAGACAGACAAAGCACTTTTTGTAAGTCGCTCTGGATAAGAGCGTCTGCTAAATGCTATAAATGTAAGTTTATATTGCAGAGGATCAGCATAAGACACAATAGAGCAGTGCTGGCTGCAGCAAACTTGGCCCATAGGCACGTTTGATTTGGCCCAACAAAAAGCTTTCCTAAATTCTCTCCCTCACGCAGTGACATCATAATCCCCATTTTCTGCTATATTATACTTTTTAAAGTGTTTTATCATCACGCTTTGGCCTGCCAAGAAAAAAAAGTTTGGACACCCCTATAACAGAGCATCTAAAACACCAACTAAGGAAAAGGGAGGAGGAATAAAGCAGCTCTGCTGATGAGATGGCTGTCGGAGAGAGAGTGAGATGGAGAGAAGGAAAAGATTGTTTAGGCCGGAAATAAGCCGGCATTTTCATAACGGCTTGTCACCTCACGCTTGGTTGGGCGGCTCTAGAAATTCATGACCTAGCTGTGAATTTCTAGAGCGGCGCAGCCGAGCGTGACGTGACCCGGCGTATAAAAAATGGCGGCTTATTTCTCTCGGAGACTGCAAAGGTCGTAATCTCCGGCTCTAAACGTGCTGCTGACACATACAGGCAGAGCTCCAGCTTCATCCGTCTCCATGCCTTTGTTCCAAAGGCGTTAATGCTGCGTGGCGGGCGTCCTTAGTGACCGATTCATGTGTGCTGTACAACAAGGCCAGAGCGGTGAAGAACAATGAAGAGCATCTATTGTGGTTTAACTTCTGTCCATTTATTTAAGTGCGAAACGCTATCAAAACTGTATAGAATGATTAAAAACTATTCCATGGACAGCACAATAAGTTTAAGGACTGCATTAATACAGAATTCAGATGCTGTGTACGGCCATGTGTGTGTACATCAAGTGTAAAGCTATACTGCTCTATAATGTTTATACTATCCACACAGTGTAAGGGGTGATATGGCTTCTATTGTTTTGAAAAACAGCTGTGAGTGATGAGGTGCAGCGCTGAAGTATGTGATGAAACTTTATGAAATGTAAATGATCTATTCTGGGAAAAAAATGGTCAGCTCAACAGAACCCTGTTACACAATACTGAATTAAGTATGTTGTAGCAGATATCATACGCTGACATAAGTTGTAATGACAGGTTATGTTCGCTAATATAACAGTGTCATATTACCCTTTTCCTGTGATTGTCATGATAGACGTTTAATTATGGCATCTGTCATGGCCAGAAATGATGTCAGGACACCACATGAGTGAAGAAAATCTGTTCTGACAACTCATGACAGAATAGGACATCTGCTAAGACATGCTACTGGCGTGGTTATGTCACTGTTATGTAGCAGAGTTTAAGTACTACTAAAACTTGGTAACAAATCAATTCAACTCAGATGTATCCTTTAAGTGAAACAATGCAAAGCAAATTTTAATAGTTTATATGAACACGCCCTGTTCAACGGTCTAATGTTTTTAAACACATGGTCACGTCACTTACGTCAGTAAGCCATGATGTGTTGCCTTTGCTGCAGTCTCACGGCAGTGAATGTAAATATCACGAGTTCTCACATTCTCAAAGTAAAGATCTGTTCACA
The DNA here is from genome assembly GCF_904425465.1 of Colossoma macropomum. NCBI lineage: Eukaryota > Metazoa > Chordata > Actinopteri > Characiformes > Serrasalmidae > Colossoma > Colossoma macropomum. The sequence goes on along the minus strand of NW_023494796.1, from coordinate 26,919,841 downwards.
AAATTCTGATGCGCTATGCAGCAGCCCAAAACTGACTCATCTATGTGTTTGGATTACACTGTCCGGCATTACTGACCAATATAACGTCCTCACATTAAACACCAGGGGCCTTATTACAGTAATCGGTAACACTTCATAATAAGGGTACATGAACTGGCAGTAATTAAGGCATTTACTAATGAATAACTAATCAGAAAGTAATGAGTCATTAATCAGGAACAAATGAATAAGTCATATATTAACAACCACAAGACTAAATTACTAACACATGAACAAATGAATGAAGATGAAGGTAATAAAGGCTTTATTCAGTGCCTGAATTAATTAGGAATTCATGTGTTAATTAATGTTGTCACAAGATACACAGTGCTCTGGAATATTATGCCTATCAAAGTCAACTGTTTTGTTTTGTTTTTTTTTTTATAGCTCCATCCTCTCATCATCTTGTCCTTCTTCTTCATCATGTTGTGTAAGCAGCCCTTGTATTTGCCTGTTTCTATCTGTCAGGTCTTGAGTTTATTGTTTTTGATTTCTTATGTTGTGTTTCTACGCACCTAGTGACTGTTTAGTAAAATTAAAAGCTTACACTGACATTGTTTTGCAACTAGTCCTCATTTGTGACAGTTGCCATAGTTTTAATTCATCTTTCATGTTAATAATATGACATGTTTTAACTCCTGTATTGATACACAGAGCCTCATGAGGGAATGGTTTAGCCTACAGTTACCACTGAACTCAGAAATGAGTTAATTATTGGAGTGTCTTTCTCCTGGGGTCATAAGAATCCTTAATTGTATGCACATTTTTGTGCTTTTCCAGATCTAGTACACCTGATTGAACTCAACTGCTAATTTACAAGCTCCTGTTGTGCTGGTTGAGGTGTGTCAGAGTGAGAAAAATACAGAACTATGCAGTGTCAATTCTCAATTCACTATAAAGAAAGCAGTGATTACTGATGACTCATGATGAATTCATAATGTTTGTGCTCCCTAAAGTAAAGTGATGAACCAGTCACACTTTATTACTCATTAAATACTGATTCTTCATAATGTATTCATGTTTGTGCCCCTGAAAGTGATGAGCGAATCACACTTCGTTACTGATTATATACTAATACTTCATGATGAGTTCATGAGTTCATGGTTAATCATTTTACTTACCAAAATGACCGTCATTCTTTTGCCCTCTCAAGAACAGTGATGAAGGATAAGTAGCTACAATATGGCTCATATGAAAACATGACATTGACGAAATTCACAGTAATAAAAAGCATATTTTATTATCATCTTATGACTTCTACACAATACACAGAACCAGAGTAAGTGAATCTGTCACTGTAACACGGAAAATGAAGAGAAACCAACACATACTGGTTCTGTAGTTCCACAAACATCTGTAAAACGGACAGAACTGCTCGCTAATTAAAGTCACAGAGATGTTCATACTGCAGCGGTGTTTCCACATAACTCACACAAGCTGAAGGTCGAGTCTGAGACTCAGCTTTACTGAAAAACTCAGTACGGAGCACAAAAGAAAAGGGAGAATACAGCGCTAGGTTAGCGCGTTTGGCTAAGCGCAGTTAGCGCCCTCTCGCTGTCTCGGCTCAGTCTGTTTACTAGGCCCTGTGAAGCGCTGCCACCGCACACACAGCCCTTCACAATAAGAGTCCCTGTCAAAGGAGGAATAACGAACCAAGCAGCATAAAATTAACGTGTGATTTTAACCAGACAGAATAGACGCGCCTGACGCCACGTATTACTGCTACAATCACACGACGCTCGTGAGAAACACAAACACCTTACTATTAAAACCAAAAAGGTTTATTGCAAATAACTAAGCACCAAACCAAACATTTAAGCTACTGTATAACGAATTTAGAAATAATAGGTCCTGCAAATCCGTTCTGTTTCACCACAGATAGCAGCTGCATGTTTTACATCTTAGTCTAAAAAGAGGTGAGGCACGAACATACATACTAGCACTCACAACACTCAGACAACAATACACGCGTAAATATTATATCTGCGATGTAAATTACGTATATAATACAGTATGCATATGCATAACTCACCTTTAAAAGTAGGAAAAATGCAAAATATTGCAAAAAGGTGAAAAGAGAAATATTGAATTTTTTTATTATTTAAATTATTTTCATTCGCTTCTCTTAAACGTTGTACTAGAGATATTCACTCAAGACTCTATGGCTGCTTGACATATAGCAATTACTGCCATTTACTGGAAACAGTTTAAGTGTTGCATTGCAAAATGCTGTGTTTCCATTAATAAAACATTTAGATATAGCACATTTTTGAAAAGAATAATAGATGTATAATGGGAAACACATTTTCATTTTCTGAAGGTGGTATTTCTCAGAATAACTGTGGCATATATTAAGATAATTCACAGTTTTAATTAAATCAAACGCCTATTTTCAGTAAATAAACTAGTTTACAATTTATTAAACATACAACAGTTTATGTTTCTGTGGTAACAGTATGACATAGCAGTATGACATAGGTAATCAAAAATTGCATGAATAGAATGAAACTAACAGAGCTTCTGGCAGTTCGCCAATGTGTACTAACATTCTTTTTGTATGCTTAATTAACACATGAATTCCTAATAAATTCAGGCACTGAAAAAAGCCTTTATTACCTTCATCTTCATTCATTAGTTCATGTGTTAGTAATTTAGTCTTGTGGTTGTTAATATATGACTTATTCATTTGTTCCTGGTTAATGACTCATTACTTTCTGATTAGTTATTCATTAGTAAATGCCTTAATTACTGCCAGTTCATGTTCCCTTATTATAAAGTGTTACCCAGTAATCTTATCAGTTCAGTCACCATGACAACTTCATTTAGGACTGAATTTAGGACAGTAACTATTACAGAATAACAGTTCTTAATCTTATCCTAACTCCAGATAAGAAAACAGTATTACAAAAACATCCTAACCAGCCTAAATGTCCTAAATACTATACTAACTTTACTGTGATGGACTGGCGGACTGTCCAGGGTGTATCCTGCCTTCTGCCCAATGACCGCTGGAATAGGCTCCAGCATCCCTTGTGACCCAGAAGGATAAGCAGCTTGGAAAATGTATGTGTGTGTGTGTGTGTGTGTGTGTGTGTGTACTAACTTTAGGAGAAACCTCAACAGTGTCTGAACGTCTGTTCTAGCCATCTGTTTCTACTGTTTTTAGGCAACTGCTATAGGCAGCATTGTTCACTACTTCCATAATGATGCTACATTTATTTATATTACAAAACTGTGTTTTTGCTTGTGAGATGTTTCTTTCTATTGCTTTGTTTTAAAAATCCCAGACACCACATACACGATCCAAACCATCCTCTCTTATCACCTCCGTGTATGAATGTTGAAGTAAACTCATCAAGTAAACTTTTACAGTGATGGTGGTGAATAATGAGGAGACTCGGCTGAACTTGTGGCTGTTCATTAGGAAGAATAACATTTGCGCGGCTCACACACTGGTTAAAGCTTTTGGAAGTGGAAACTAAACCGGGGAGGGGCGACACTCTGATAAACAGATGTCATAATATTCATAACTTTCAGGTTATTGCACTTTAGTTTTGTCCTGACCTTTTTTTTACATTAGTAATAGTAACTGTCTAACTAACTAACTTACATTTTTAGGTTTCGTGTTTACATTTCCGCTGTACACGTATTGTTGGTTGCTTGGGCTCATAATCGACCTCAATCGAGTAGTTTAGGTCCAGGGGAACAAGTCTAGAATGACAATGTGCATTGCTGTAAAATTCACTGCTTTGCAGGCCTCACAGGTGTTTGACATTACAAAATGCTTTAATGCAAATTGAACACATATTGAATAATGCAGCACAGCATTACGATACATGTTCATGCGAATTTGCCATCCAATTCATTTTCAGTGGGGAGCAGTGAAAAATGAGTGGAGATTTCGGGATACCGCATGGCAGAACGCCTGACATTGGTGTTCATAGCATGTTAAAAGACTGAATCACAATCATGGCAGACCAGCCAACCTGTACTGAACTATACTGAGTTCACGAGAGTAGCCTACATGAGAAAAGAATCCACAACTGATTGATAGGTTAATTTATGCACTACATAGAAAAAAAAAGAAAATCGTCCTTATATAAACTAAATACTAAATAATAAATAATACTAAATCATAAAAAAAACAGAGTTCAGGGCACATTATACAGGGGGCCTGGGTAGTAAGTTTTTAATGAAACTCTACAGGTTTTCACCCACCTCCATATTTCTACAAGGATTAAGTTGACAGGTCTGGTGGTGGAAGACCCGTCTGTGTCTATTTGGAATGTGCTTGGCCATTATTTATCCCATTATTTATTTTGAAAAAATAAAGGCAATCAAAAGATGATGTCATCGGTAGAGGACAGGATCAGCAGATTAGATTTGCTACATCTAATCTAGACAGTGTAGATTTGCTAAATTAGAAAATGCAGACAAGCACAGAAACGTCCTATTTCGTCTGTTGACGCTCCTCTGATTTCACATCAGCTTCATGACGACCCGAGTGTCAAACTGAACTCCTTTTAGCTCCACTTTCACGCTCCAAACGGCCAACTTCTCAAACACATCAATGGGATCCTCGGAGCAGTTTGCGGAGTCTAATGGACGACCCGTGTTTTAACAGATGATTATGCTCTGTAATGTGGAACTTTGTTGTCATAAAGAGAGTTTTATTAAAGCACTTCATTCGTTGCCATTATGGCCTATAGTGAGCGCCGTATGGACCCCCGATGAGAAGATTGTCTTTTCTCAGCAGGACGTCGTGTTTCTCAGTAAAGGCCAGAAATTGAAACCATTACCCCATCCGTTTTGTTATTCATGTTTGTTAATGGAACGAACAGAATCCATTTTCAGTCGGGCTGGAGTTTCTTTTTTTCTTTTTTTCACGTTTCTTCTTCTTCTCTCTCTCTGTCTGTCTGTCTGGTGTCGTTTATAGCATTTGTCAATTCTAGATTACTTTAGCTTCCTGGCTATAATGAAATGGATTTCTATGGCTTGTGAATAAAGCTGTGATGTGTTTCTGAATGCGAAAATCCTTCAACAACCACAAACTTTCTCATATTTGCTAAGCCTTACAATGAGTTTTCTCAATTATGTGCACCAGCTAACTTTCTAAGCTTGTGTTTTTAAAGCCTTGCTGATACTAAATGGCTTTTGCACCCAATTAACTTGTTGTATCCTCAGTAGATCTTGTGGCCATTAAAGGAATAGTTCATCTCTACAGTCAGATCCATAAATATTTAGGTGTTGACAAAGTTATTGTTATTTTAGCTGTCCTCCACAGCATTAATAATGAATTTGAGCTCAGAGCGCAGACTTTCGGCTTTCGTTTAGAGGTATTTACATTGAGATCGGGTGAACGTGTAGGAATTACAACCATTTCCACACATGGCCCCACCATTTTTAAGAGGCCCAAAAGTAAATGGACAAACTAACAATTATAAATTAAATTGCCAATTTTAGTACTTGGTTGTAAATCCTTTGCAGTCAATGACTGCCTGAAGGCTGGAACCCATAGACATCACCAGAGTTTCCTCCTTGGAGAGGCTTCACCGCAGCTGTCTCCAGTTCCTGCTTGTTCTTGGGGCATTTTTACTTCACTAAGTCAAATGCAAGAACAACTGGATTGGGGTCAGGTGATTGACTTGGCCATTGTAGAAAACTCCTTTTCTCTGCCTTAAAAAAATCCTGAGTTGCTTTCCCACTATGCTTCAGGTCATTGTCCATCTGCACTGTGAAGTGCTGTCCAATGAGTTTTAAGCATCTCTCTCAATCTGAGCAGATAGTACAGCCCTATACTTCAGAATCCATCCTTCTGCTTTTGTCAGCAGTCACAACATCAACAAATACAAAGGAAGCAGTTCCACTGGCAGCCATACCTGCCCTCACAATAACACTACCTCCACCATGCTTGACAGATGAGGTGTTATGCTTTGGATAATGAACGGCTCCTTCCCTTTTCACACTCTTCTTCTTCCATTGTTCTGGTACAAGTCTATCTTTGTCTTGTCTGTCCATAAGATGTTGTTCCAGAACTGTATAGGCTTGGCAAACACTAATTTGGTCTCTAATCTCTCCAAATTGGTCCTGTTTTTGAGGTCCTGCTCACCAATGGTTTACATCTTATGGTAAACCCTCTGTATTTACTTTGAACTCTTCTTCAGGTTTTTTCTTCACCAGGTAAAGAATTCTACTGTCATCCACCACCGTTGTTTTCCATGGTCTTCTAGGCCTTTGGGTGTTACAGAACCCACCAGTGCGTTCTTTATTTTTAAGAACATACCAAATAGTAGATTTTGCTACACCAAATGAAGAATCTTTGGGCTTCGCATTCATAGTTTACAGTAATGTATTCCAAATGTAAATGCCACACTGGGAATCCACCCCGAACCTTTTATCCACTTACTTGAGATAAGCGAAATAATAACACAACCTTGGACATGGAACAGCTATTCTTTCATGACTAGTACAAACCTATAGACGTTTATGAAAGCTTATTCCAAAAAACATCAGTTGTCATTTTTCCAAATCCTGATCAAAGCAAAGCAGCCTTTATAACCAATAGCTTGTTGGAATAATCATTTTACAAAGATTTAGGTTATGAAAAGCTTACGTAGGTGTTATGTAGCCTAACAAATTCTGCCTTATAAAGTGTTACTAAAAGACATGGGCTGTTTTTGTACTGTGCCTTTAAAACTGATATATGTAAATGAGCCCTTCGCTGATTGGCTGCCCATTCAAAAAGACCTCAGAGCTAACACACTCATGACATCAGTGTAATGGGACGAAGGTAAACTGCTGTAGGCTGAATAGGTGGATATATAATGCATATGTATCTGTAACATCACAAAAGCATTGAGTTCAGAAAAGGCTGTCTTTGCAGTTTAGTTTTGAATTGAAAGGACTGGGAGTGAAAAGTACATTTTGAAAGTTTAACTGTGTTTACAGACTACCTTAAAATCTTATTTCTCCTTTTTGTAAAAAAGGGAGAATAATTCAGTTATTCATGATATGGACCTTTAAAGTTTTAGCAAAGAGCCTAAAACTGTTTTTAAAAGCAGGAGGAAGACCATCTTCTAGCGCTGTTATATAAGCCTTTGCTAAACTGACTCGGTCCCTCCATTCACGTATGAAGTCCGTGACGCTGTATTCAAAGCTGGCTGAAAAACTCCTGCATGTGGGTGTTCAACATTGGGATAGAAAAAAATCTATAATATGGAACTGAATAAAGAAAAAGTGACACCAATTCAGCACAACCCAGTATGGAAAGTCGTAAAACCACCCATGTTTAAGTGCCAAGGTCTAACAGGCACTAAAGACTGAGGCCTTCACTCATATGAAACATTCATAACTACAGCACTGAGATAAAGGCATGTTCCATATTGAAGTTTCATAGAAGTTCCTGAGCAGCACAGCACAAAAGGAAATAAGCTTCTGGGTGTTCTGACTATTCTGTTACACCATATGGCCAAAAGTATGCGGACACCCATCACACCTATATGAGCTTGTTGGACACCACATTCTAAAACCAAGGGCACTGATATGGAGTTGCCCCCCAGTGAGGCTATAGGAGCTTCCATTCTTCTGGGAAGGCTTTCCATGAGATTTTGGAGAGTGTTTGTGGGAATTTCTGCCCATTTAGTTAAAAGAGCATTTGGGAGGAAGAGCCAGTGTTGGTTAAAAAGGTCTGGCTCACAATTGTAATATCATTGTAATATTGTAATTGTAATATAATCATCTGACCTGATTATTACAGCTATAAAAACATTTGGCAGGTCTGGCAAGTGATCCTCTGATGTCTTTCTCATATGAGGAGTCTGTTTTGTCTGTGCACAGCACGCAACAAAAGATTTTCACATTAATCTGTAAACCTGCTCATACTCCACCACCTGCACTCCGATCACATTACTGTTAAGGCCAGTAAGTCTAAAAACAGAATGTTATGCATAACTAAACCATATGGGCTGACATCAATGTAAAAAGCCAATTACAAAAATAATACACATCCTAGTGTTACTGTTGGCTGGTAAATACCAGTTTTTAAACAGAAAGAAAGTATGCAGTTAAATATTCACCCGAAGTACATGAATGTTTTTTCCTTTTTACTAAAGTACATTCATTTTATTGACTGTAGGACTAAATCGACCAGCCACATTATTAAGCACCCCTCCTTGTTTCTACACTCATTGTCCATTTTATCGGCTCCATTTACCATATAGGAGCACTTTGTAGTTCTACAATTACGGACTGTAGTCCATCTCTTTCTCTACATACTTTGTTACCCCCCTTTTACCCTGTTCTTCAATAGTTGGGACCACCACAGAGTACAACATGTGATCACTGGTGAAGGACTAGAGGTTGACTAACAGAAACTGTGCAGGTGTTGTCTCATACTTACATCTACAAGGTGAACAAGTGTCTAATGGAGTGGACACAGTGTTTAAAAACTCCAGCAGAACTGCACTGCAGTGCTGAGAATGATCCACCACCCAAATAATACCTGCTCTGTGGTGGTCCTGTGGGGGTCCTGACCACTGAAGAACAGGGTAAAAGGGGGCTATGCAGAGAAACAGATGGACTACAGTCTGTAATTGTAGAACTACAAAGTGCTTCTATATGGTAAGTGGAGCTGAAAGTAGTGATTTTCACAAATTGTTCCTGTTTTATTAAAGCCATTTTTCTTAGCATTTGAAAACACAAAGGACCAGATTCATGAATGCTTAAGTAAAAACGTGCAAAGGTTTGTAAGAATGTCCTTAAATGCAATTCTCGAAGAAAATTTAAAAAGTTCTCAAATATATTTTTTTAAGAAGTCTAAATTAGTTCCTTAGTTTCTTAAGAAAATCTTCATTGTTTTCTTATGTAGGCTATGGTGCACTTTACAGCCTTCCATAAACACTGTGAGATACATTGTAATGTGTATTAACTGTTATTTCCACTATGTAATCCACCCAGAGGAGCGAAATGGAGGAAATACATCAAAATAAACATGTTTTTAAAAATTAACAAACAAGAACTGGAGGTGATGGTGGTTGAAACAGTCAACAGGAAAAGAATCCTTCTTGGAAGATATGATAACTGTGGGGTGATGGCAGAAAGCAAGAGATGGGGATGGGCAGGAGTAGCAGAGGCAGCGTCCAGGTTTGATAAATTTAGACCTCGTCAGCTCTTCCAGCCTAAGACAAGTGTGAGGCTGTCGTAAGGTTATGAAAACGTTTAGGAATGTAGTGTTTTCAGGAATGCAACTTGTTCTTAGGAAAAGGTTAAGAAAACTTAAGATATTTTCATTCTTAAGGCACTTTTATGAATCTGGACCCAGCTGTCCTTCATACTGTGAACATTTCATAATAAATGCACTGATATGTTCTAAAATTACTTGGAATAAAATCTCATCACCGCAGTCTCTTTTTGCAGACCTGCTAGTGGCAGAATAGAATTTGACTTGGATATTATAATTAATATAATCAAATAAAACATTTTGTCTATGTAACTCTGTATTGTTAACTTTGTCTACATTATCTAGAACACTTTTCCTCTCTGTGTGTGAAATGTTGTGACTGTGTTGAGCTGCTAGCGAGGAATGAGGGGTGAAAGGGGAGGGGTGAGAACCTCCTGCTGTGAGAACTATTCACACCTCTCCACAAAAATGTTCTGTCTGTTTTATCTCAGCACAACCAAGTGCAGCTTTCTTTATATCAGACAATCCTGCACAACTGACACAATGAATAATAGAATTTCAACACAACAAAAATAATTCATACACAAAACATGTTCATAACATTACTGAAGAACAAGAACACAGTTCAACTGAGGCCCAACCAAAACAGGTGAAACTGCGTTTTACGGCTACAGTGAAAATGGGTTAGCTCACATTAAAACTTAAGAATGTTATTTCCTCCTCCTGTAAAGTTACCATTTCAGAGACCTGAGGTTTGTTACGAGACTGACGCCATGATGCCACGTTGCTTTCTGGTGTTTTACCAAGGAAGCCTATTGAACATTTTTTGATTATTGAATATTATCATGCTAAAAAAAACAACAAAATTCTACCCATTTATCTGGCTTACCAAACCATTCCTGGACAAACTGACTGGCAGCAAACTTTCTGATCCCTAGACTGCATGAACAGTGGGAATCTCTGCTCTTGTCAATGGTAAAAACATCTGGTCATACAGAAGAGACTTCTATTATTCCTTGCTCAACTGCCAATCCTGACCCTGGAATTCCTTTATACTGCATGGTTTGCTGTTTTTCTGCTTTAAACCCACATTTCAGTTCACAAATGCTGTTAGCATCATGCTTTACAAGACTTTTAAACCCGTAAATAAGCACATAATCCATAAATAACGTTGTTGTAACTCTCATAACTGCCAGTCAAAAAAGATGTTTATGGATTTCATTTGTAAACTGTTATCACAATGGCTGTGTCTCATTTATGGGGCTGCGACTGACCTTCATAAACACAGTCCCTTGAAATGCAACCGAAAAACGCACCCTTCTTCTGATGTAGGCCTTTGCGACTACAAGAAAAAATGGAGCAGTTCTGAGTTTGGTTTTTTTTTTATATATGTTGTCCCCATTTGTTGTGCAAATCATTTACAGTTTACCATGTAAATTAGCTGCAAAAAATATTATGAACAAAGCGTTCTTTAGCTCTTCGATATTATGTTATGGACCACCAGCTGCATTATAGCATTGCTGTCTGACGTTATCTGCATATCAGTTTAGTTTGCATTGATGTAAGTATTTAAGATCCTTGCGTAGCGATGATGATGAATAATAGGCAAAGCTACAGTTTAGAGCTGAAACAGTTTCAATGTCAACAATAAAAAGTTTTCATATACATTTTCAAAAGTAATGTCCATCCTAAAGTGAGTTAACGGCTTAACCTGAAGAGAGCAGCAGAAGAGTGTTGTAGCTATATAAGCAGATAGCTAAAAAAAAAAAAGGACAATTATGATGTGGAGTCTAATCGTACATCCCTGTCCTGATTTTACTTCTCTTGGTTTCCAGTCACTGTTTTCTCAATGTGATTGGATAATTCATAAATATCAGAGCCTTCATTGAATAATTCTGGGAGGAATCTCAAAGGCATAGGTAGATATGCATGTGCCTAAATCACTGTAAACCTAAATATATTTATAAATAAATGAAAGAAAGCTAGTGCACAACTGAAAATCAGTGAAAATTTATAGAGGTAACTGTAATGGCTAGTGTGGTAATAAAAAAGGTGCTAACTTGCTAACTGTGTCTGATTGTCTTTGGGAAGTAAAATCAGGATGAAGGTGTGAGATCAGACGGCTAAAAGTTAAAAAAGAAATAAAATCTGGGAGCATTTTCCTAAAATGAAGGACAAAGTTGTCACATACAACATACACAAGTCTGACTCGTTTTCTGACTCGTCTTGTCACAGAAGCACAATGTTACCTTCAACCACCAGAAAAGAAAACAAGCAGAAGCAGCAGAACGATCAGTAAACAGTAGCTTTCCCTCTGCGCTGGTGTTCTGACAAACCGAACTCCTCCCAGAGCATGTGCAGTTTGCACTGTGTAAAAGGAGCTAATTTTACCCTTAAAAACATCACTAAAGCTCTTCATCATGTTACATTACTAACATTAGTCACTGGAATATTCCAGGTCAATTAGAAACAGGCTACTTCAAGAACTATTGAGCATTCAGCAGCTCATCACGTCACAGCATTACATACGTTAGTTATCTAACTACGTACAACTTGCCAACTAGATTAAAACTACACTATATATGTTTTGGGGATCTGGCGACCTCTCTGGTGGCAATGTGTATCAGCATGAATTCGCACTGAAAGAGCATTCAAAGAGAACTCGAAGGACATGTCTTCCGAGGATGTGTGTAAATGATCTACAATTGTCATCATATCCTTATCAGTATTATGCTAATTTAGCATTCGAGATATGAACATAGAGCCGGGCCTTATTTTTGAGCCCCTGTGTGTGACATTAATACGTAAAGACGTATGACGCGGTCTGAAAAAACTCCCACAAAATCTGACCAGTCCACTCTGACTTTCAAAAGCTTTACAGGGTTTTCCCCCCATTTAACTCAGTAATGCTACTTTTTCCAAGTCTAACAAAAAACAAATATGGCTCCTTTAAAATACAACTCATTTTATAAATATAGTTTCCATGTGAAAAACATGTCTGCTCAAAAATCTGCTTGTGTAGAGCATATTTAGCAAACTAGAATGTTAGAATGTCAAACCAGTTAGCCTGAATGGCTACTATGTTAATCTTCATATTTATTATTATATTACTGATTTTTAGCAATAACACTTTACTGCAGGGTTCTGTTCATAAGGCTACATGACACTTATATAAGCTTGTCATGACAACTTACATAACGCAACAAATGTTTATAAATGCTTACTCCAATAATATAATAAGTTATATTTGCAAATTTTGATCAAAGTTAGCTAAAGCAGCCTTTATGACAGGCAACGCCTATTAGAATAAACATTTATGCACATTTAATGTAGGGTTATGTCTGTTGTCATGACAAGCTTATATATAAGTGTCATGCAGCCTTATGAAAGGAACCTTATAGTAAAGTGCTACCTTTTTAGCTAGTAGTAGCTATTAGTATTACTTACTGTAGCTCAAAATTGTGGGCTATTTTTCTAAGTGTTCCACATTTCGTCTGTGGTGGTAATTGAGCATTTGGTGAACCTCATTTTGTCAGAACATATTTAAACATTTTGTTGTTACAGCTCTTCACAGTTACAGGCCACAGTCACAAGCCGAATAATCGATTATTAGTCTATTAATTCACATGAATAATCAAATAGCAAACCATTTGGTTTTTGTAGCCCTACTACAGGTAAGACTACTGAACATGCAGGCCATAAAAGGCTGTCTAAACTATCTAGCTGAACATGAACTTGAACCACTGGAAGTCACAGTATTAACAATCTTCAACTAACTGGGCAATTATGGTTTAATATCTATCGCCAAAGCTCTATGTTGACAATCCACCAGTACAGAATCCTTATAGTTTCTATACTGTGAAAAGTATACGGCCTCTATAACTTTACTTTATTACAAAGATTCTAACCACACTGCACTATTTTTCAGCTGTGTTTTTGTCAATCTCTGTGTTGTGATTATATCTCACACAGTCACACAGTTTGACAAACTGTGGGCAGGCTGCCTATGTCCACAGTAATAATACAATTCATACCAAACAGCAGCACAATTATACATAATTATTACAATTAGCATGGGTGACACCATTGTCTGCGAACTGAACAGACTGGTGTAGACTAAAGCCTTACATTTTTCAAAGGAAAAGGAAAAAAAAAAACTCTTTCAGCAACTGGGAAAAGTCTTCAGTGTCCACTGAGGTTAATTTGTTTGTGTTGGTATTTTTAGTAAAGTGGAACATATTCGCTCTTTCTCGTCAACAGAAGTGGAGAAATCACCATGACAATCTCAGCACGCTTGAATACAGGCCATATCCAAGAACAAAGACACATTTGAAGTCATAGTTTTGTACACAGTTTCTATTGTTCTCCAATGAAACTACAAGGCTAATGTACACTATATGGTGAAAAGTATGTGGACACCACTCCTAATCATTGAGTTCAGGTGTTTCAGCCACACCCATCACTAATAGGTGTATAAAATTAAGCACATATTCACCTCCATAGACAATCAACGGCCGTAGAATAGGTCACAGTGAAGAGCTCAGTGACTATGAACACTCTCATAGGATGCCACCTTTGCCACAAGTCAGACCATGAAATATCTGCCCAGCAGTCAACTGTGAGCACTATTACTATGATTTGGAAGCATTTAGGAGCAACAACAGCTCCACAACGAAGCGGTAGAGAGCGAGGCCGCCGAGTGCTAAAGCACGTGGCATGTAAAATCGCCTAACCTCTGTTGCATCACTCACTATAGAGTGCCAGACTGCCTCTGGAAGCCACATCAGCACAATAACTGTGTGTTGGGAGCTTCATGTAATGGGTTTCCATAGCTGTACAGCTGTACACAGGCCTAAAATGGGGCTAGTGTAAAGCACGCCACCACTGGAGCAGTGGAAACGTGTTCTCTGGAGTGATGTATCACACTTCATTATCTAGCAGTCTGATGGACGAATCTGGATTTGGTGGCTGCCAGGAGAACGCTACTGTCTCGTCTGGAGCTGTTTTTCAGGGTTTGGGTTCAGCCCCTTACTTCCAGTGAAGGGTGATGTTAATGCTACAACACACAAAGAGATTTTAGACCATTTTATGCTTCATTGGTGCAACATTGTGGCAACAGCTTGCGGAAGGCCCTGTCTCGTAGCAGCATGGATGTGCACCTGCGCACATAGCCAGGTCCATACAGACATGGTTTTATGATTTTGGTGTGGAGGAACTCCAGTGGGCTGCACAGAGCCCTGACCTCAACCCCACTCAACACCTTTGGGATGAATTGATGTATCAGTTTTGAGCCAGGCTTCTTCCAGGTTTTCTCATCTAACCTGACCTCACTCATGTTCTTTTGTTTGAATGGGCACAAATTCCCACAAACACACTCCAAAGCTTTGTGGTAAGCCTTCCCAGAAGTGTGGACGCTGTTACAGCCACACAAAAATATGCAATTCGTATTAATGCTCTTGGTTTTGGAATGTGATGGTCAGGTGTACCTAATAAGTATTAGAATGTTATGAATATGGAAAACTGATGTAAAATATTTATTATTCATTTTAAATGATTTAAAATGTGGCTAGAACCAGGGCACCATAAGAGGATGGAAGATTAGGATTCCAAGGGTCATGAAGAGGACTGGTTAATCGACTACATTTGGGGGACGAAACAATTCCTTCAAACTATTCCTCATCAGAAATCCTTTTATGGCATTTTCCAAAGGCCAGCTTGGCAACCATTTCCTACAACATGAAGGCTAGTTTTCAGGCCTGCATCAACAGAAGCGTTCCAATAACAGCAATGCACCAAATAAAAAATGTAATAGGTACGTTTACCACGCTTTATATTAGCATGCCAAGGACCAGGCCTGGGGTGGCTTTCACAACTTCCTGATCAATGTAACCTCATCTGCACCCGTGTGAAGTCGACATCCAACACACTTACATCCAAAAGCCATTAAATATTCCCTCATGTTACAGTCCAAACGAACTGACTGACCCATCTGGATTAGCGTTAACATGCTAACAAAAACGCACTACCAAAACATCCTTGGTGATGAAGCCACTCTGGGCTCCGCCAGGCGTTTGAGGTTTGGGTTCCTTCTCTAGTGTTGCACACTCTTTTCTCTCCCGTGTTTGGACGCTGTGGTCAAAGCCTGGTGGCCCAAACCACCATGATGTCAACCCAATGACACTGCTCTGCCCGGTAAACACGTGGGCTAATGCTGTTTGGTAGTGTCACACGTTCCCTTCTGAAGGAAAACAGTCGGGGGGGCGGCTCACGTGTCCAGATGCGCAGGCCAAGGTGCGGAATAAATCCACACACGTGTCCAGTTTAGTCTCTAAATATAACCCTGATTCCAGTCAGTATGTGGGAATAGGCGGCTATTTCTACACATATGTATGGAAAAACTAGTCATGAGCTGAACATAGAAGAATATTATCAGTATTAATAGTAGTAGTAGCAGCAGTAGTAGTACTAGACAGATGTCTAAGATATTTTATTTTTTACAATTTTTTGTTTTCTTGTCTACTTCTACTGATATAGTCATGTGCAAAAGTTTCAACACCCTCTGGTCCAGTTACGTGTTTTGCTGGTTTGAAAATAACACATCTTCCACAAAGAACACACTTAAATATGGCTTTTTTTCCCCACCGATATTAGCATACAATTTCTTTCTATTTGAGTTTCAGATATCTCAGAAAAATGTGCCACAACGTTTGCATGGGCCATATTTCACATTTTTGTTTCCCTAATATGTTAAATGTAGCAAATAAACAGTAATTGTGCATTAAAATGTGCAGAATGTGTTCTTTGTAGAGGATGTATTAACTTACTTTTACGCAGAAAATTATATAATTTGACCAGGGGCGCCCAAACTTTTGCATACAATTGGATAGTATGGTGTACAGAATGTGTGAAGCATGTTTAATTGGTGCAACATTGTGGCAACAGTTTGCAGAAGGCCCTGTCTCGTAGCAGCATGGATGTCCCCCCCTGTGCACATAGCCAGGTCCATAAAGACATGGTTTTATGAATTTGGTGTGGGGGAACTCCAGTGGGCTGCACAGACCCCTGACTTCAACCCACTGATCACCTTTGGGATGAACTGATGTATCAGTTTTGAGCCAGGCTTCTTCCAGGCCTTCTCATCTAACCTGACCTCACAGACGCTCTTTTGTTCAAATGGGCACAAATTCCCACAAACACACTCCAAAGGATAATTGGATAATGGGCTTGTCAGCAATGCAAATCATTATAAATCTATTCAGTAGCCATCGATTTAAAAATAATTGTTTATCCAATTACTCCCATATGGAAATCTGATTTATAGCAGTATATCGATTTCAGATATATGACATGTATTAGCATGTACGGATTTCCCTTTTATCCACCTTATATTAGTCGCATACAAAAATATACGTGCCATATGCCAACTTATTTGAAATTGTCCATTTTAAAATATGGGACATATATTTCAGCCGTATATTAACATATACAAACATTTAATAAAGTCACATTCTGTATTTGTATGTTGCAGGGTTACAGTAAGTGTGTCACCTTATAGCCTCACTCTGAACATTACTGGAGAAGTCAGTTAGCTTCTAGACAACCTGCAGAGCTGTTAAAGAAAGCTGTGTTCTTGCGATGATGTGTTTAGCACAGCTTCAGGCTACTTACTTTGTGTGTAAGCCATTTAACTTCAGACTGCAGATGACGGCCCACCAATACCAATACTGATTTTGAGGGCCTAAAAACTCTAATAACAAACATTTTATATTTAGATTTCGGATTTTAATTTTATACTCAAAGTTTTAGTAACAGTGCTTTACTGACAGATATGACCAACCATTCTGAATGGTCACACTACTTAAACTCAAATAAACAGGACTGTATTGTAGCACTGGGGAGTGGAGCTAGTTAGAAATGTTAGAAAATGTATTTATTGTGTTATAACATGTTCTTTTCATGCAAAACATTAGGTTTAGATGCACTTTGTATTTGTTACTCTAACCACATTGGTGTTTTGTGTCCATATTAGTCTGTATTACTGTCATATATTTAAAGAGGGAGTGACTTTTACTGGTGAGCTGTGGTTTGTCTAAGGTTTTGTCTTCTTGTTGGTCAAATGTTGTCTTCAGTCCCCAAACGTTTATTAAATGCTGTTAAAAGGAAAGGTGATGTAACACAGTGGTAAACACACTCTCATCCTGTTTTGGGATTGCAGACATCAAACTGTTTATTAAATTGTAAACAGTTAAACTATATAGTCCAAGTGTAATTTATGGTGTGATCACTGCTTTTTATTGGTATTTAAACTGTTTTTACTGGTATTTCACATACTGTCCAAACTTATTTGGAACTGCATTTATATATGCCTTCATTAGATCCTGCTGGTGTGGGTTTGTGTCCACTGAGCAATAAATTCCACCCACAGTTTCTACAGTTTATTGTGAAAATCACATTGCAAGAGTCGCGTCTCACTGTTTGAGGCTTTCTGCCACAGTGAACAGCTGAATTTGAAATACACAGACAATAGCGGTTTGTGTTTGTAAGTCAGGGTTAGCACCCTCAAGAGAAAAGACGCTAGAATCTGTAGCGCTGAATTCATTATGGCATTTTCATTAGTTTGTTTTATCACTCTAAGAGTCTGCACACATATAAGGCGAACTGTGTCACAATTCATTCACACGCACACCTACACTCACGCATTAAAAATGAAGGAGGGAAGCAGGAGTAGTTAAGAGACTCTGGAGAGCGGCTGTTGAACACCTGTTCTTTCTGCTGTGGGGAAGATTTAAGAAGATGTGCTTTGTGTGTGTTTTCTGAGATGAGGTGGCTGACATGGGGGCCGTTTTGGACAGCACTGTTACTGTGGTGGGCTTCTCTTTGTGTGTATCTGGGAAATCACTGCAATGGGAAATACTAAGTGGGGGAAAGAGCATCGTTAGCCAGAGGGAAGCTGACATACATCACCTTGAGCTTTGTGTTTACAGCCATAGCAGGATCATGTGCCTACAGGCACTGTGGAGGAGATCACTGTATAGGTTTAGAAATCACACGTCTATTAGCCAGAGCTAAGCTGTGTTGCATAGGTGGCTAAACATTGCTACTTATGACCAGTGCCGGCTCTGACAAGAAGCAACATAAGCAGCTGCTTAGGGCCCTGCAGCCACCAGGGGGCCCCCTAACAACTTTTGTGTTATTACCGTACTGTTAGGTTGTGTAAGACACTGGAGTGAGGGGGGGAAAGCAACCGGTTAATCATGTTTCAAAAAAAAGAAGAAAAAAAAAATGTGCCTCTTAAGCCGAGAGGAGGAGGAACCCTAAGATCAAAGGCTCGAATATAAAGGTAGAGTCGTATGCAAAAGTTTGAAAAACCCCAGTAAAATGACGTTTTGTTGATTTTCTAAGTAAAATTGTTATTCAGTTTATGGACACATTCAGTACAGGCACAACAATTAACAGTGGTTACTGAATAATTCATAGAGATTACTGAATAATTCATAGCAGATGCTGAATAATTGATAGTAGATACTGCATAATTGATAGTAGTTGCTGAATAATTCATAGTAGATGCTGAATAATTGATAATAGATGTTGAATAATTCATAGTAGATGCTGAATAATTGATAATAGATGTTGAATAATTCATAGTAGATGCTGAATAATTGATAATAGATGTTGAAAAATTCATAGTAGATGCTGAATAATTCATAGTATATACTGCATAACTGGCAGTAGATGCTGACTAATTGAAAGTAGATATTGCATAATTGACAGTAGATGCAGGATAATTCATAACAGATGCTGCATAATTCATAGTAGATGCTGAATAATTCATGGTAGATACTGAATAATTCAAGGGTGATGCTGAATAATTCATGGGAGATACTGGATAATTCAAAGTAGATACTGAAAAATGAATAGTATAGTAATAGTTGCTGGAAGTCTCATAGAAGATGCTGAATAATTCATGGTAGATATTGAGTAATTCACAGTAGATACTGAATAATTCACAGTGAATAATGAAAAGCAGACAGCTGTCCTAAATATAGCCAACAACTTCATCATTTTTAGTCAAAGTGATGAAAGAAACGAGTGGCCTGCTCTAAAATCAAATACTGCTGCTATATGAAAACAGAATACTTTTAAAGGAATAAAGTTTCACAACAACTTCATTGTGCTGTATAAGCATTACTGACGTTGTAATTGGATCGTTATTGGAATAATATGCTGGAAAAAGCGGTGAAGCTGAAGGGATGGTGTTTGAAGGCAGAATTGCACAAGCAAGCACGATTTACCAGAATATGATACAGATGCCTGAGATAATATCTCTCCTCTTCTTTCATCTGTCAACATGGACCACATTTTACCTTTGTGTGACAGACGTGCAGTCATTATCACAACACTGCTTTACCTACAGATTTATTTTACATTTAGATTGCGTTTCTAGGCTGCACATTTCCTACTGCCAGTACACACATAATTTTACATCTGCAGCTGGACTTTAGGGAGCAAACAGTAAAACTATCAGAGCTAAAAGGAATAGAGATTTCAGATAATTACTGTGGTCTAATATCCAAGCAGGATTAAGCATTAAGTTTTTTCCCCATAGGACTGAATGGTGGATTGCTCAAAAATGGCCCTGCAAATGTTTGTATACCCCTTTCCTCACCATGATACAAGTACACTAGCACCCATAGCAACACCCTAACAACCACTTAACAATACTCTAGAAACCAACTAGCAACCCTGAGGGATACCTAAACATCCAGCAATACCTCAGTGATCTCCTCCAGCACAATAGCAAATAGCCAAGATACCACAGCAATCACCTAGCAACACCCAAGCAACTATCTAACAATACCTACGCAACAACCTAACAATCCCCCAGCAAACCCCAAGCAACCACCAAAGCTACCACAGCAACCACATAACACCCTAGCAACCACCAGAAACGCCACAGCAATCACCTAGCAACATCCAACCAACTACCTAACAATATCTAAGTGACCACTTAACAATCCCCTTGCCAACCCCTAGCAACCACCAAGGTTACCATAGCAACTACGCTAACACCCCATCAACTACTGAAGATACCGTAGCAATCACCACCAACACCCAAGCAACCACCTAACAATACCTAAGTGACCACCTAACAATACCTGAGAAACCAACGAACAATCCCCTAGCAAACCCCTCACACCCACTACAGATACCATAGCAGCCACCTAACAATCCCCTACCAACCACCAAAGATACCATCGCAATCACCCAACAACACCCTAGCAACACCACAATACAACAGCAACCATAGATAGGTGGTAGGTAGAGGATTGCTGGAAAAACGAATGAAACCACTTAGCAATATCCTAGCAACCACCTAAGATACTACAGTGCTACGTCTTGAGTTATACTGAATCTCAAATTCACTTAAATGCAAAATTATTAAATTATATTTTAATATCAGTAAAAAAAAACATTTAAACATAAAAGAACAACTAAATCTAACGCATATATTTAAACTGTATTTTTAATACAATGTTAAAATATAAATGTCTACAAGTGCCATTCAGCTCCATATGGAAACAATTTGTACTGCAACTTAAGTAAAATTAATAACTTAAGTTGACTTGTTAAGATACAATTTCTAAAACTGATAAAGCATGTATACTCTTGGGTGAACTGATCTGATACCTATACTTGATTGCTAGCTAGAGTTATACTGCGCCTAAAATGTAACTAAAATGCAACTAAAGTATACTTTAGAAGTCACTGCTTTAAAACATACTTTGAAAAAAAAATACACTTATTTTGAGGACTATTAAGTACATTTTTGTTCAGGTATACTTTAGTATGGTAAGAAATACATTTATTCAAGTATATTTCTTTACTGCGTGCTAAACTTTGTGTTTTAATGTTTTACTTAAAAAAAAAAGTCACTTTTAAAATAAATTTAAGTAGTAGTACATTTTAGATGTATTTCCATAAAATACATGAAATGAAAAATGAACTTTTAGTATTCTAATATACACTCGCCTAGCACTTTATTAGGCACACCTCCTTGTTTCTACAGTCATTGTCCATTTTATCAGCTCCACTTACTATATAGGTGCACTTTGTAGTTCTACAGTTACAGACTGTAGTCCATCTGTTTCTCTGCATACTTTGTTAGCCCCCTTTTACTCTCTTCTTCAATGGTCAGGACCCCCACAGGACCACCACTAAGCAGGTACTATTTGGGTGGTGGATCATTCTCAGCACTGCAGTAACACTGACGTGGTGGTGGTGTGTTAGTGTGTGTTGCTCTGGTATGAGTGGATCAGACAGAGCAGTAGATTTCAGGTGTACTACTGATGAGGAGAGACATGGATTCACGACCGCAACTAATACATATATTTATATACAGGGTGATTCAAAAACATTAATCCGATTTCAAAGCGCCATATTTTACAACCGTGACATGCCTAGGAACCAATCACATACCAATTGAAAGAGGGGGTCATAGAGTTTCTGAATGTCACTGGAAGACGGCTCCCTTCAGTCTGCGAGGAGATGGAGACCCCTGAGCAGAAAGCATTTTACGTTCTCCACTTTGAATCTGTCACTGTGCAGCGTGATTTTCAGAGTGTTCGTTGTTGGTTCCACAACACTGGATGATCTTCAAATTTGCATTGAAAGAGCTGTGAGTACAGTGACACCAGACATGCTCAATCGAGTATGGGATGAATTTGACTATCACATTGAAGTTGTCTGTATCAGCTGGAGGAAGTTCATGTTGAGCACTTTAAAAAATTCCATCATAAACTTTATGCTCACTTAAACCATTTACAGTTTACGGCATTGTTCTGTAATGATTTACAAGTGAAATAAATCATTTTGAAATCAAATGAATCTTTTTGAATCACCCTGTATAGCAACTGTTTGCTGTTGGACTTCAGAGAGCAAACAGTGAAACCAAGTACAGGCAAAATATGTAAGATTCTGTATCATTTCTTTAACGTCACACCGAATAAAGCATTATATGCCATTCTACCTAATTAGTTACCCAATTAGTTCAACTGCAGTCTCACTGTAAAATAAATAAATAAATAAATCAAAATTAAATGAATAATAAAGCATTCAAACATTAGATATTTGCAAGGAATATGGTATGATCATTTATAGGGTACTTCCTGTTGGGAGGTGTCTGTCCCAAACCCTAACCTCTAAACTTCAACTCTTGCATTTTTTTAATGTTATTTTTTTTAAAAATCATGAATTTGAATTTAAAAAACCTAAAAAAAAACCCAAAAAACACTTTGTTTAGCTGTTTTCTCTGTGTTTTTTTTGTCAGTACCAAAACACAAAGGGTTTTAGTCAATATGTGGAGCCTTATTTTAGCCACGCCCCTTCATTTTAAAGCAGGAAGTAAGACTGCACCCATGTTTTGAAGTAAATGTGTCCCAAACTCTGAAAATCAGTGTGTAGCATTAAGAACTGTCATGACCGAAACATACAGTTTCTGCACTGATGTAAACGTCTTTGTGTTTTAGTGAATATATTCTGATTTTCGAGTGTATAACTGTTCAAAGCTGTGTTTACTAGTCATGTCCTGGTGTTCTTGAGTTATGCTCAAAAATAGTTAAAATGGTCACTACTGAAACATTCACTACTGAAGTATATAGTACATTTTGGTGGTGTTTTGGTATCAACCGAATGGAATGTATCATTTATTTTAATAAAATAAACAGTTATACAGCAGTTTAATTTCGCCATAACATCACAGGTTTTTCACAAACACTATCACTCCGCTGAGACGGCGTTGCTAAGCAACGAGTTTGACAGCTGTAGGAGACGCTCAAGCCATTTGAACGTTTTTACTTCTTACTTTGCCACAAAGAGAAAACGGACACTTTTAAGATCACGTTTGACCGACAGCCGATTTGGTCAGACTCTGAAGATGAGACTACACTAAATTCCCAAACTGTCAGTTGGTCTGTGTGGAGCTGGAGAACGAACTGCCGACTGTGCAGCGAGTGAGCGGGGCTCGTTACTCTGATGTAGCAACAAGCTGCTTATTAAGGAACTAAAATTTGGCAGAAGGAATTGCTAAAATAAAAACATTAAACGCCGCGTTCACGGCCCAATTTATTATTTTATTTCTTTATTTATTTAACTGTTGTATAAAAGCAAAAGAACACTCGAGGTCATTATTGCTTTATAGCAATTGTTATTATCGTGATGTTATTCCGCAGTAACACACTCCCTCTCCTGCTCTATTCTTTATTTAAGGTACGGGGTCACTTGAAGCAAAAGGATTTTACAGCCCAAGTCAGTTTTCAGTTCTGACTCTGAACCAATTCTGTAAAATGATCTATAGAGTAGAAACAGTAGTGATTATTTAAGCATGATACTGTTAATAAAGGCCTACTGTAACTAACCCTTCTTAAATATCCAGTAAAACCATGTTTTACACACTGTATGCAGTGCGTGTTTTTAAGCAATAAATATTAAATAACCACATGTGACACATTCTCAGTGGATAGAGGGAGCTTACGCTAAAGTCTTCTATGATTTTTCCGTTCTGTGGATGATCTGGGTTTGCTTTTTTTCCCCCCCTCGGTGTAGATTTCCTGCTGTGACCTTGGAACGATCATATTCTGCTGTGGTCAATGACCATGCCAAACTGCTTATTTCTCTGATAGTCAGTTTTGTGTTGATCACTGCACATCACAGATGCTGCAGAATCTGATTTTCTGAAATGCGATGCTGGGTTAAAGGTCGCATGACCATCAGTCTGGCCCAGGCTGAACCACATGGGACAAAACAACATATGGTTCAAGTCTAGTTCACCCACTGCTCCAACCACCCACACAAATGGAAAAGCTGCCAGTCCAAAATATGTACACTGAGTTGCCACTTTATTTTCCCTTGTACTTCCACTCACTGGCCACTTTATTAGAAACACCTACCTTGTACTTCCACTCACAGGCCACTTTATTAGAAACACCAACCTTGTACTTCCACTCACAGGCCACTTTATTAGAAACACCAACCTTGTACTTCCACTCTCTGGCCACTTTATTAGAAACACCTACCTTGTACTTCCACTCTCTGGCCACTTTATTAGAAACACCTACCTTGTACTTCCACTCACAGGCCACTTTATTAGGAACACCGACCTTGTACTTCCACTCTCTGGCCACTTTGTTAGAAACACCTACCTTGTACTTCCACTCACTGGCCACTTTATTAGAAACACCAACCTTGTACTTCCACTCACTGGCCACTTTATTGGGAACACCTACCTTGTACTTCCACTCACTGGCCACTTTATTAGGAACACCGACCATGTACTTCCACTCACTGGCCACTTTATTAGGAACACCTACCTTGTACTTCCACTCTCTGGCCACTTTATTAGAAACACCAACCTTGTACTTCCACTCATTGGCCACTTTATTAGAAACACCAACCTTGTACTTCCACTCACTGGCCACTTTATTGGGAACACCTACCTTGTACTTCCACTCACTGGCCACTTTATTAGGAACACCGACCATGTACTTCCACTCACTGGCCACTTTATTAGGAACACCTACCTTGTACTTCCACTCTCTGGCCACTTTATTAGAAACACCTACCTTGTACTTCCACTCTCTGGCCACTTTATTAGAAACACCTACCTTGTACTTCCACTTATTGGCCACTTTATTAGGAACACCGACCTTGTACTTCCACTCACAGGCCACTTTATTAGGAACACCGACCTTGTACTTCCACTCGCTGGCCACTTTATTAGAAACACCAACCTTGTACTTCCACTCATTGGCCACTTTATTAGAAACACCGACCTTGTACTTCAACTCACTGGCCACTTTATTGGAAACCTCTACCTTGTACTTCCTCTCTCTGGCCACTTTATTAGAAACACCTACGTTGTACTTTCACTCCACTTTATTAGAAGCTCTTGCTTGTTTACAGTTAGGGACTAATTGGTGAGGCTGTTCAGTTTACCCAACCTCCCCCTTCACCCCACCCAGGGAGTGTTATTCAACAGCAATGAACATTCATTAATGAATTTTCATTTTCTACTGTCTGCAATCAAATCTTTTAGGCAGCAGTTGTAAATTGTAAAAGCAGGCCAAAATACACAATTTCCCCCCTTTTCAAGTACAGCTTTTAAATGGCATTTAAAGCAATGCCTTCCACAGAAAACACTGGACAGTACTCACAGGAGAACTATGGATAAATCAACCAGCAGCAAAATAACAGCTACAGCAAAACCAAAAGGTCTAGTTCCCCTCAAGACCTTCCACTGAAAGAATAGTCAAAGGAAAATAAGAGCAAAAACAGCAGCTTCCAAAATTTGAGATTAAAAAAAAACAAAAAAAACAGAGAAAGGCTGCGTTCACATTACCAGGTTGAAGTGGCACAAATCAGATTTTTTGTCCTAATGTGACTCAGATCTGATGTTTTCAGGGCTGTGTGGACACACAAATCTGATCTGTTCAAATCTGACCTGAGTCACTTTCATATCTGGTCCTAGATCGGATACGTATCCGGTTCGTGGCCATGTGACCTTAATTTGACGCTCAGATCCGAATTGATGTGCTTTTTCTCACTGCGCGTCCGACATCATTCAGTGTTACCATGGCAGCAGCGCCGAACAGAAGTTAAATCCTGTAAACGGTGGAAAAGCAGCTCATCTCACCTTTTTCTCCTTCGTCTCACTCTAATAATGAAGCTGAGAGCTGATCAGAGTTAATTATCTTCTCAGCGAAGTTCGTTCTGCTCGTTAGTTTGTTGATGATGATGTATGTGATTCATTCACGTGACATTACTGAGTAGGATGTGCGCATGCGGGTCATTTCAGGACGCCGGTTCGTTCACATTAATGACAGATTTGAATCACTTACCTAAACAAATGTGAACCATCGAGTCAGAGAGAGCGGATTTGAGCATTGTGGCTTGTAATGTGAACGCAGCCAAAATGGAACTCCTGACAACCGTGCAAGCCTTGCTAGACCACCAACACTAAAGCCATGAGACAAACAGCACTTAAAGCTTTCATCTCAGAGAGAGGAGAAAATCAGACTCCACTCTGGATTCAGATCTGAAAACATCCACAGGTGTTTCTGTCCATCCTTCCACTGTGAGACGACACTCAACACTATGAGTCTGAAAGGATGTGTAGCTGACAAGAAGCTCTTACTGAGAAAAGGAAACAGACAAACCAAACAAAGAAGCTGCTGCTGTTCTCAGAACACTGAACTGACCACCCCAGAGTCCAGACTGAAACATCACTGAATGTTACTTAGATGGTGAGAAGCAGGAAGTGTGACCACCTTCTAAGACTGAACTTTGGAGGTGTGAAAAATATCCCAAAGTGAGTCTTCTAAAGGAATGGACGCTGTAATGAAGGTAAAGAGTGGACACTGTAAACACTGAAACATCTGATATTACATTTAGCTGTTAAGACTTCTGTGTATGTTTCTGTTAAATACATGTTTTCTGCCACTCAAAAATGAATGACTTGTATGTAGTCATTGTTCTGACTAGAAATCACATAAATACAGGCTGGTCTCTGACTTTTGCACAGCAGTGTGGCTACGACAGAATCTTTCTTTAGTGTCAAATTTGAACAGAAATGTCCTCTACAGGCGTGTGTTTAGGCCTACAGAGGACACATAAAGGCAGTGTAAACTGTGCTGAAGAAATTCACACGCTCTTTTAAAACGAGGTATTTTTCTTGAATGGTCATCATCTTGTTGGCCCAGCTTCATGAGTAAGAAATGTTTTAGCCTGAGGAGGAAACGCTCTGTGTCAAATAAATTTGAGAAATTGGATGCAATTACAGTTTAACAATGACATAATTCATCTGACATCATTTCATATTTTCCCTCGGCTGAAACGGTTGCTAAAGCGGTTACTGTTTCACTGGAGCTGTGAAGCGTTCCGGCCTGTGTGGCCTGCGCTGGACTGTCTGTTTGGATGCCATGAAAACGGAGGAGATTTTAACTTCAGCCTCTATTCTGAGTCAATATTCCATGGAAAAATTCACCATTTCTTTCACTTTTATTTCAGGTTATTATTATTTATCCTCTTTTTTCTGCAGTTCAGGACGGCTGCTTTGAAGTCACTGAGGTTGTAAACTCCATGTAGCGTAGACTATTTACTTGAAGAATTATTACTTTTTCCCTCCATATGTTTTTCTGTTTGTCGAACTTAAACTGACCAGCACCGAAGGCGACCGCAGCGGCCGCTCGGTCAGCACTTTTATAGCTCTTCATCTGTAATTTTCATCGCAGTTGTGCGGAGATCGCTCTTGCGTTTTTATTTCGGAGCTTCAACATGAAACCCACGCTTCTTTCCCGCCAAACAAAGCAGCTATAGCGGACATTGACGTTGGCAGACAGGGCGTAGATGATGTTATGGGGTTTTATGAGAGATTGTGGTCATGTTGGTGTTCCTATACGACGTCTCGAGAACCTTCTCAAGCTTGTTTGATGGAAAAATGCTGCAGGAACGGAACATGAGAAAAGCTCATTCAACGTCCATGACGGTACTCATCATTAGAGAATAGTTTGGAGAACATTGTCTCAAATGCAGTCCATCAGCCAGCTGTGAGGCTAATGTAGCTAACAAGTAATAAAAGCTTATTAGTGAACAGCAATGTGTTTTGTCCTTCCTTGTGCAGGAGGATTATCTTATATCTAATCTCCTCAGAAACATCTCCAAAAAGTAACTTGTACTCAATGACTGTTTTGACTGGGAAATTAAGGAAATGAAGGATCTTACAGGAAAGAAAATAGTATTATTTGAGCCCTTTTGTATTGATAAAGGCCAAAAACCTCATAGTCATCCATCTGCCTTAGATGTATAATGCAGTGCTCCCAGCTTTGGAAGCCCATGATTTATACACAATAAAGGCCTTCATTAACTGAGTCAGGTGTGTTGGAGCAGGGAAAACCCAATTAGCAGTGAATGGAGTCCCCAAGACTGGAAAACCAATCTAATGAGTGTGGCTCGTACAGCAAACCTGTTCCAGGAGATCCACCATCCTGCAGTGTGAGATACAAGTTAAATTTAACACAGCTCACCCAGCAAAGCTAATGACTGACTGCCTTTGGGGCGTCTGAGTTAGAGCCGAACTCGCGGATCTTCAGGAAAACGGTTGAGAACAAATGATGGATCTTTACTAGGTGCTGTGCACATCCATGAACAGCTATACAGATAAACTGATAAAACATAGCAATACTATTAGTAAAATAGTATACTGAATAAACAATAGATAGTGATTTGAATAAATTTGGGTAACACTTTCTATGAATGTCACCTTTGTAAGCATCTATAAACACATTTATAACGTTATAATGTATTCATATAGCATTATAAACAAGGTTATAAATATTTATAAAAAACGAATTACACTGAAATACACTTTATGGCCATGTTTATTATACATTATGAATAATATAATGCATTATAAATAGTGTTAATAACATGTTATACTGTCAGTGCCAAAGAAGTCAGTCCCAGCTTGGAGAGCGTAAAGTAAAGACAAATATAAAGTGTGTTTACACTCTGAGATTTCCAGTATTTTGTTTCTCAGCGCTGGTGCTGTCAGGGCTGCGTCTTCGGGGTTTCAGTCCTGTATATTCAGATGCTCCAAACAGGCTGTCCAGCCTAGAATTACTGCTACAGCGTATAATGTAATGTGGTTTATTGTGTATGTTTTAGTGTTTCAGTAAATTCTTCAGTAAATACTTCAACTTGAAGCCTCACTCTTAACACAGAAGGAGGCTTTAGTACAGTACGCTTCACTTTACATATATTTACATTTATATATATAATGTGTGTGTATATATATATATATATATATATATATATATATATATATATATATATATTATATATTATTAATGTAAAATTAATTTTTGAGATGAGCTAAACTTGTCACTTTCGGTAGCATTTTGATATATATATATATATATTTCTACTCCACAAAAAGATCTCTAAAAAATACCAAGTTAAAGTTCAAAGGTTAGGATTTGGGACAGACACCACCCAAGAGAAAGTACCCTATAAATTAATAAATTATGATTTTGTATATCTATGTAGCTTATTACTATCTCTATCTCTTAATGGCTTGGGTAAATAGATGATAAAATTATCATTGTAAATATCTGAAGTCTGAATATTTAATTTATTAATAGATTCTTTACTGTGGGACTGCAGTTCAGACTCATTCAGCAGAATGCTCCATATTCCAACAATATTTAAACTGCGAGTGAGGACTACATTTGGTAAAGCGTGCTGGTTTGAATGGGTTATGTTCACAGTACATAAGGCAAAACGTATCAGGGTGAAACAGCAGCAACTTTCAAAAACCCCATTCATTTCTCCTACAGAAGCTGTGGGAGAAGTACTTCTCAAGTATGTGTGAGAAGGAATTCATCCAAAATTACAGCATGCTTTTGTCACTGCTAACTGTGAAGTGTCTGACGCCCGTACAGGTCCATGCAGAGTTGTCTTGTGTTTTGCTCGGCCTTCAGATCTCACCATAAAGCCTCCCTTCAAAATGGCCACCCATATCTGCCTGCGCTCGCGCCTCTCTCCTCTTTTTGACGGCCTTCTGCTGCGCTGAAAAAAAGCCCGGCCCCCTCCATTCTGCCAGCCACAGAAACTCCATAATTACCACGTTAATTTTGGAACGCACACAAAAGGATGTTCTCACCAATCTATCAGACTATCAATCTACCTATCAGCTCGGGCCACTCGTTATTAAACGAGAAGCATAATTGAGTGTAATTAAAAGCCGCTCTAAGTGCTGTAATTAATGTCAGTTGTCGAGCGCTAAAAGGGGCCGCGGGAAGACTAATGGCTCCCCGCAGTTTGAAGATGAAGACCCAGGAAAACTCGGAGATGTTCAAGAGCAATTACTGGACAGACTGCACAAACAACGCCAGTGGACAAAGGGGGGGAGAGAGAGAGAGAGAGAGAGAGAGAGAGAGAGGAGAAAGAGAGAGAGAGAGAGAGAGAGAGAGAGAGAGTGAGAGAGAGAGAAAGAGAGAGAGGAGAAAGAGAGAGAGAGAGAGAGAGAGAGAGAGGAGGGAGTGAGAGAGAGAGAGAGAGAGACAGAGAGAGAGCAGTGTGCATGAATAATTGCTCCAGAATAAAATCTCCTCAAGAGGAAAGAGTCGAGGGTATTAATTCAGCATCCGAGAGGGGAAAACGATGCACTCGAAACTGCCCTTTAGATTATTATCCTCAAGAGAGGCTGTAAATGTGCGTGTGTCCGTATTTATCGCGGTGTTGACCCAAACTGTTTGTAAATAAATCAACAAGTAAACGTGGAATGACGTTAAAATTAGCATGCGGCGGCTGAGCGGTTTCTCCTACGGCTTATAACCGAACATTTTCCACATTTCACACTTGACACCGGGCAATAAAAGCGCGAGTATGGGACCATGTAGGTTTCTGCAGTTTCACACTGTTGTTCTACTGGGCTGGACTGTGCTTAGCTCGCTTAACATCTGTTTTTACCGTTTCAGAACCAGCCCGCTGAAGAGCTCTACTGGAACAGCATTAGTTTCACCAAGTGATGTGCAGGGAGTTTGACTGGCCGACTGGCGTGGGATCAAAACATCTGTGTAATTTTCCCAAATTCCACACATATTAACCAGATAGAAAAGTAGTACAGTGATTATCACAAGGAAGGTACGCTCAAACAGTTGACAATGCAGTAAATAGAAGTGGCAAACCTGGACGAGTTCCATGTCTGCCTAGATTCATACCGGGTTAAAATGACTGTGTACTTATGACAGTCAGTCTGTTAAAAACTACACTACTACTAGACTCATACTGGATTAAAATCACTCCACAATTATTACTGTCAGACCGTAAAACTACACACACTGCAGATTCATACTGGATTAAAATCAGTCCACAATTATTACTGTCAGACTGTAAAAACTATGCATGCTTCAGATTCATACTGGATTAAAATCGCTCCACAATTATTACTGTCAGACTGTAAAACTACACACACTGCAGATTCATACCAGATTGTATTTCATTCCACTTTTCCTGTACAGCACTCATACAGAACCCTGTACTCTATTGTCTCTTTTATTTCCTTCTTCTTCCCCTCATCTGCACTGTTTCTCAGCTCAGAGTGCCTGTGTGCGCTAACTTCAGAGACGATTTACGCTGTGAGAGTTTAACTTTGTCAGGAAAGGTTGGACGGAATGAAAAGATGATAAATCATCGCTGTGTTTCCAGCTCAGCATCCCTATTGATAGCTGCAGGAAAAAACTAAAGATGTTCTCTTGAAACTCGGCAGCACTGAGACTCCTTAAAACAGACAGTATAAAGGCGAATGAAAGTTGTTTTGCAGTTCAGAGACCTTCAAGGTTCAGAGGCTAATCTAACCTTCACTGTTATGAGTGTTTTAAGGCACTTAAACAGAACGTAGTGAACACAGAGTCGACATGCTATGCTAACCCTTGGCCCGTGCATTGTTCCTTTGTTGTTTAACATAAAAAAAATCAACATCATTACAGCAGTAGAGTCTCAGTGGTTATTCATTTCTCCATTCATTTATTATTTCAGCCACCAATTCATCCCTACAGTCATTAAAGCCTTGATCAGAAAGGAAAAACTGCATAAATGAAAAGTCATCAAAAGACTGTGATGGAATCTGTAAGGAATGAACAAATCGGAAGAACCATTCTGGATTCATTTTCCATGGACAGCATGGATCATATGAACATTACAGAGCACTTTATTAAATGAATAAACAGAAGCCATATCGCCCCCTACACTTCCTCTAGTGTATTACAATCTGTCAGAATGACTGTATATATCATATGAACATTATAGAGCATTATAGAGCATTATATTATATAATATTATATTAAATTATAAATTAAAACAACAGAAGACATATTGCCCCCTACACTTCCTGTAGTGTATTACAGTCTGTCAGAATGACAGTGTGGATCATATAAACATTAACGAGCATTATAGAGAGTTTTTTAACTAAAACAACAGAAGACTTGTCGCCCCCTACGCTTCCTGTAATATATTACAATCTGTCAGAATGACTGTATATATCATGTGAACATTATAGAGCATTATAGAGCACATTTTAAATAAAACAATAGAAGACATCACCCCTACACTTCCTGTAGTGTATTACAATCTGTCAGAATGGCTGTGGATCAAATGAGCTTTACAGATCACTTTTGTTTTAAAGTAAATGATGCCTTTTCCAGTTATTGGCAATGTTGACCAAGTATTGCAGACAGTATCAGCTAATAATGAGGTCCTGAATCCCTTTACAGTTGCTTGATCTTCCATCTAGAATCTCTGCAGAACCTCTGCAGAGTGCTGGGCAGCGGTAAAAGAGCAATATTCTGATGTTTGTTTTGCGGTAGCTGAGTGATGGTAGACTTGTTTTACTCATTTTGTCCTTTGAGACAAACAGGAAAAACATCCCTGTGGTTTTGTTGAAAATACATTTGTATGAAAATACATTATTGTGCAGGGATATTGAATTATCTCTCTCAATAAACAAACACCCTGACGGAATATGAGCGTAATCTACGTGCGTAATCGCTGGCCTTTAGCATGTTTGCTTTCAATAAAATGCTGCTTTAGACGGTTAGAGAGTGGAGCCCCATCACTTTGGGGTTTTACTTTAGTTTAATGATAGTGATCTTTACAGCCCAGGCCTGTTTATTTAACTATATGGTGGAAATGATGGTTTTTCACTCAAATGCTTTAGCTGGTAGATATAATTTGATGGGAAACCCATTAACAGCCATATTGTATGTGGCAATAATTTCTTTTGATGGAGAAATCAAAACCTTACCGTTAAACTGCCAATGGCTATAATTTCAGCTTAGCGAGTAAGCTTATTTTGGACAGCCAGGTGGGTTTGCTTGACAGATGGCTGTTTTAAATTTATTAAGCCCGTTTAAGTCATATAAAACGTGGTCTGTGCAAAAGTTATGGCACAATTTATATGTATTTTTTTCAATACATTAAAGTCATCAAATAAACAGTAATGGTGCATTAAAATGTGCAGACGTGCGTTCTCTGTAGAGGATGCACTGACTTATTTTCACTTAGAAAACCAATAAAACATCTGATTTTACCTGGGGTGTTCAAACTTTTACACGTCTATAAGTAAGACTGGGTCATGTTTTTAGCCAACATAACTACTTGGTGCTTTTTTTCTTATTTCCTATGTGGCAGTGGAGTGTAAGTTAGTCTTATTGTCCTGAAACATACTGAAACATATGAATCATATCACCCAAAAATAATGATCTAGTACTTTAAAATTTCTACCTCATGCTTACCTGGTTAGTACCTAGAACCTCCACCATTTTTATGATTTTGCATAATTAATTCATTCTGAGAAGGAAAGTAAACAAAGTCATTCAGAGTGCTTTGGTGTGAACTGCGATGCTCTGGAGAAGCTTACAGATTCAGAAATGTTCACAGTGGTGGTGATAGGAACCAGACGTCCACCTCTAAAAGCTCCCTCACAGAAAGTTATTACATGAAATAGTTATGAATATGCTGCCTGATGTCCGAGACACTGTTTTACCATAGTTTTGAGCAGGTTTTGGCCTAAAACGTGTTTTGTTATGTATTTGTACAGAGGCACATGCAGGGAGTTATAAAGACAAAACAGTCCCCAAAGAAAACTGATTTCTTGTATTTACCCCTATTTTACCATTATCAGCATTACAAATCTCAGAAGATGCATACGTTCACTGGTGGTTTAGAAATAATAGTAGATATTAAACAAATTGGCAATATTTGCATAAAACAAATTCCTATCACCACCACTGTAAAGAAAACTCTATGAGTAAGTTTTTTTTTCTATATTCCATCATTTCACAAACACTCCCAATGACTTTGTTTACATCTCAGTGTAGGAATTTTGAAAAATTGGTGGAATTCCCCTTTATAGGATTGCAAAAGAAAGCATTACCAACCAGTTTAAAATAATATATGTTATCCACGTGGTAATAATGCACACTTGTGAACCAAGTAAATTCAATGCAGCACTTTTTTCACTCTACGATTTGGAACCATTATCATTAGCATCCCATAAATATCAGCGGCCCTGGTCTTGACATGTGGAAGTATTTATCAAACATACATAAGCACGACTCGTAAGGGTCATGTGAAAAACAAGAAAATGCTTAGCCTTTACTCCCCAGTGTGTAAAGCTTTCTCCACGTTGGCTAAAAGGGGTGGGGGGGCGTTGCATGCCTTTGGAAGTGTGCATGTGCAGGTGCGGTGCTGCAAATCAATCATACAGTGAGGTAATGCTAAATAAAGAGGAAAGAAATACAAAATTCTCGCTCGCGCACCGATTCTGTTTCACCATATGGGGTTCACTTCCTTTGTATGCCGTAAATACGCTGGTGTGTGATCATTTCTTCCAGATGCTGGTCTTCTGCTGTTTCTTCTCTGCTAATATTTTACCCTAGACTCCCTAAGGCTGGAGCATGACTCAGCTCAGTGAGACTTTACTGTGACCTTACTGTGGGGAAAGAATAATGCCCACGTTACTATTTAGCCCAAGCTAATGTAATGAAAACACTGTAATTAGCTTAGCCGTGGCACTAGGCAGCGTACGCTGCACCAGTTTTAGATTAACTCCTACAGACATCAGCCGAACTACATTCTAACGTAGGAGTAAGCTAAATTAAACTCCGGAGGCCTTAATTCAACTTGGGCGACTCCATTGTGAATTCAACAGGGGCGTCCGAATCTGCACTGCAGAGTTTAGCGTTTTCCTCACATAAGATCCTCAACCGCTAATTACCAAGCCCTTCATGAGGGTGTATTAAAGGAGGATAAGGATTAACGCCTACAGCGCTATGGCCTTACAGGACTTCCTCGGCCAGTGTACAGCACTTGAACCCTGCTGCATACACTATGGCCAAAAGTAAGTGGACAACCCTTCTAATTATTGAGCTCAGGCGTTTCAGTTCAGGTGTTTCAGTATATAAAATCAAACACACAGCCATGTAATCTCCACTGGCAGTAGAATGGGTCAGGCTGAATAGCTCAATGACCTTCAACACTGTCATAGGATGTCACTTTTACCACAAGTCAGTTCGTAAAATTTCTGTCTTGTGATCAACTATAAGTGCTACTATCACTCACCAGAGAGTTCCAAACTGCCTCCAGAAGCAACATCAGCAAAAGAACTGTGTGTTGGGAGCTTCATGCAGTGGGTTTCCCTGGCCAAGCAGCTGCACACATATCCTAAGATCACTATGAGCAATCCCAAACATCAGCTGGAGTAGTGTAAAGCACACCACCACTGCATTCTGGAGCACTAGAAACGTGGTCACTGGAGTGATGAATCACACTTCACTATCTGATGGATGAATCTGGATTTGGTGGATGCCAGGAGAACGCTACCTGTCAGAATGCGTAGTGCCAACAGTAAAGTTTGGTGGAGGAGGGATAATGGTCTTGGGTTGTTTGTCAGGGTTTGGGCTCGAACCCTTAGCTCCAGTGAGTATTATTTCCAGTAATCGTGACTCTACAGAATACAAATATATTTTAGATTATTATATTTGCTTCTGGATGGATGACTTGCAAACAGTCAACTTGAAAGCAGCTACGTGAAAGTAAAGGTATCAAAAAATGGAAATACACAAATAAACTATAGATATATAGATACTCATAACTGTCTGCCATACTGTAAACAAACAGGTGTGCCAGACTAGGTCTAGACCACAATCCTAGCCTCATCTAGAAAATGATTGCAGGTAGAGGTTCCCAGGTTCCCTCTGCCTCTGTTTTTAACCTGGTATTGTCGTTCGCTGAAGTGCATCTGCCTTCAACGTGATAGATGCTAATCTCAGCTTTGCTCTCATTGAAGACTGGGCTGCTCGTGAGCTCCTTTAGATCATCTCCCGAGGGACAGGAGTGTCAATTGGAGCTGAACGGATGAAGAAAGCCCTGAGGACACTTAAACGGCTGAGAGAAACGAGAGGAGACATAAACACACCAGTCGTCCATCGATCGAAGTGAATCCCAGGGCATTAGCCGCTAATCATCCAAAGGGCTAGCTTCTGACTGCAAATACCCACAGAGACTCGCTCGACATGAGCTTTCTCCCCTGCGACATACAGAGTGGGATAGATAGTCTTTTTGTGAAGGATTCTATGTTTAGAGAGCAAAAATAAACGGCACGACACTGAACAATGTCCTCTTAACTGTACACTGTTGAATGGGTTGTTGCTAGTATAGCCTGTGTTATTGACATTTTAGCCCCTTAACCCATAAACCTCTATAAAATAAATGATGACTGTCTCAACTCAAACAGAAGGACTGAAGGATATTCTGGAGAAAAGTTATCCATATGGTCACCAGGAATGTGAACTGGCCTAATAATAATAGACTTGACCTTAATGTTGACATGAATATCCTTCTTTGTTTCTGGCCACAGTACATCAAAATTGATGTAGTATGATGTAAAGAATGACTTATTTTTTCAAAATAATGACTTTTTTTTTCAAACATTTGACATAGAATCTCAAAATAATGACTTATTTTCTCAAACATTTGACACAGAATCTCAAAATAATGACTTATTTTCTCAAATTATTCATTTAGCATTCCAAAATACTGACTTATTTTCACAATATTTTGAATCAGTATGTCAAATTAAAGACTTGTTTTCTCTATACTAAGTCTATATTATTATAAGCCTATGAGCCTATATTATCAAGTTGAAATTCTGACACGTCTAAAGTATTAGTTAATAAATTTGATTTAATTATTTCAGTATGTAAAAGTCATTGTTTATGGATTTAATTCAAAATTATTTTGGCATTGAAAGTCAAACTTTTGAGAAAGTATGTCATTATTTCAGCATGGGCAGTCAAAATTTTGAGGAAATGTATTTTACACATAGCAAAAAAGTAAGTCATTATTTCAACTAAACCATTTTAAATAACTCATTATTTCGTAGCCACTTAAAATTATTCATTATTTCAACATTATAATTCAATTTTCTGAGAGAATGAGTCATTATTTTGAGATACTTTTGCCAGAAACAGAGAAAGAAAAAAAACAAATGCATTTTTTTTTTCTCTTTTACATTCTATAGGCTTATATTGGGAGGGTTTCAGAGTTAGCGTATTTTCTCAATGATACATGTGATGAAACTTTTAAAGCGATAATACAGGCAAATGAGGTGTTGATATGGATGTTACTACTGTTTATTAATATTTAGCTGCAGTGCATGAGTAAGGAAGCAAACTCCAGACACCAATCATGTCTTGACTGATCAACTGAATGTGCAGTACGAGGGATCCTGTGTTTGTTTTGCCTTTGCTTTTCAACCAAACTTTCACTTTAAGCCCCTTTTCCATAGATCTTCGTTGGATTCCTGAGCAGTGCGTTCACACTGGTCAGTTAAGCAGCGGTCCAGACCGGTATGATGCTCATTCCACAACCGTACAGTCATAACACTCGAAAAGCACACGTCTCGGCCAATTGGGCAGAGACATGGCAGACTTTCCGCGACCTTCCAGAACCTTTTCCGCAACCTTCCACATCCCTCCGCTCTCTCAGCTAGCAGTCAATGAAAACATGACATCATAGGGCCTCCTGCCCAGTTTCTCACTGAAAAAAAGAGAAAAGGAAACACATTTTGAGCTCTTTCTCAACGGCCACCTTCACCGCTGACATCCTGTACGCCTCACAGCTGGACTCCACCTTTCTGAACCTGACTGTTTTTCTTCTCTCGCTTTCTTTTCTTTTTTTTCAGGTGGCCAGATGTTTTGGCATGGTGAATGGAGCAGAAGTCTCGGGGCTGTATATTATTTTGTCAGTGCCTCATAAGGCAAATGCTTGTCCAGGTGCAGGTTTAGCTTAGTTGTGAAATGTGTGAAGCATTTTTAATGGAGGATTATTATCAACAGACACACAAAGTCCAGGATCTGCATGTAAAGCAGAATAACATCTAGCCTTTCACATTTTGACCATTATTCTGGAATAGTTCTATAAACCAAATTAGAGTTAGTTATATATACTCAAAGCTTTAAAGGGGAATTTCACCAATTTTTCAAAATTTCTGCATAATTCAATGGTTGAGATGTAAACAAAAGTAAAATCAGCTGTTTTTTGCCTTTTCTGTTTCTGACAGCAGTATATTAGAATTTTGAGTTAGTAATAGCTTTGTTTTCTTAAAATATTGACTTAATGTTTCAATGAAGTATTTTCACAAAATTTTGACTCTATCCCAAACAATGACCTATTTTCTGAAAATACTGACTCATAGTACCTCATAAAATTGACTTATTTCCTCAAAATATTGACTTAGTGTCTCAACACAATGATGTATATTGACAGTGTCTCAACACAATAATGTATTTTCACAAAATTTTGACTTAGTGTCCCAAACAATGACTTATTTTCTGAAAATATTGACTTAGTATCTCAATATTGACTTAGTACCTCAAAAAATTGACTTAGTACCTCAGAAAACTGACGCATGTTCTCAAAATATTGACTTAGTGTCTCAACATGATGTATTTTCACAAAACATTGACAGTTTCTCAACAAAATGACATTTTTACTCAAAATATTGACTGTCTCAACACAATAATGTATTTTCACAAAACTTTGACTTAATATCACCAAACAATGACTTATTTTCTGAAAATATTGACTTAGTATCTCAAAATATTGACTTAGTACCTCAAAAAATTGATGTATTTCCTCAAAATATTGACTTAGTATCCCAAACAATAACTTAGATTTTAAACATGTTGATTTCTGCATAATTCAATGGTTGAGATGTACACAAAGTCATTCAGGGTGGTTTGATGTGAAATGGTTCATTGTAGAGAAACTTGACCACCAGTGAACCTTTATATGTAATGTACCTCTCCACTATGAATGGCTTTTAAAATTTTGATTTTATGCCAAGACCTTCTTAAAACTGATGTAAAATAATGTCTCAGACATCAGGCAGTGAATTCATAACCATTTCATGTAATAACTTTCTGTGAGGGAGCTTTTAGAGGTGGATGTCTGGTTCCTATCACCACCACTGTGAACAGTTCTGACTCAGTAAGTTTCTCTGCAACTGAGCATTTCACACCAAACCACTCTGAATGAGTTTGTTTACATCTTAAACTTAATTATACAGAAATTCTAAAAAGAATCAATGGCATTCCCCTTTAAAAAGTCCCATGTCCTACAGTTTTCTTGTATTATGTAATCCACATATGACATACTGGTTTGGTTCATAGAACTATTCCAGAATAATGGTCAAAATGTGAAAGGCTAGATGTTATTCTGCTTTACATGCAGATCCTGGACTTTGTGTGTCTGTTGATAATAATCCTCCATTAAAAATGCTTCACACATTTCACAACTAAGCTAAACCTGCACCTGGACAAGCATTTGACTTTACAAAATGTTATACATGCAGTGGTTATGAACACACTGCCTGAGGTCAGAAACACTGGTTTATGATAGTTTTGATGTATAAAATCTCATTTTTAATCCATTCATGGTGGAGGCATCAGTATTACTTGTAAACTCAGAAGACATGTAGGTTCACTGGTGGTTTTGGAGAGTAAATAAAATGTCTATATTTGTGTTGTAGACATTGTGACTCCTGGTTTCTATCAGCACCACTGTAAAGACAGAGTCTCTACAATCAACCATTTTACACAAAACTACTCTGAATGACTTTGTTTACATCTCAACCACTGAATTATGGAGACATTTTGACAAAATAAGAGGAATTTTCACTAATCTGGCTTGTTATGATGCAAGTAAGTGAACATGGCACTGAATCTGCTGATGAACTGTGTCTGAGGTAAATCTGACTAACGACTCAATAACTCACACCTGAAGCTGGAATGGAGCTAAACAGATGCATCAGTCAAACGTGCAGATAAAACATGAACAAATGTCTGTAATTCTTGTTACAAAGCTTTGCTACAACAATATTAATACTAATAAGCAGCAAAGATCTTTAATTAAGATATTTAGATACTTATTTAATGTAACATCTGATGTATGGAAGCCACTCCTTCGAGGGAGAGCAGAAAAAAAATCAGCTGTTTTTTTCCCTTCTCTGTTTCTGACAGCAGTGTATCAATATTTTGAGTTAGTGTCTCAAAAAATGGCTATTTTCTTAAAATATTGACTTAGTTTCTCAACATAATGATGTATTTTCACCAATGTTTGACTCTGTATCCCAAACAATGACTTATTTTCTGAAGATATTGACTTAGTATCTCAAAATATTGACTTAGTATCTCAAAATATTGACTTAGTATCTCAAAATATTGACTTATTTTCTCAACATAGTGACTTATTTTCACAAAAGTTTGACTTGGTATCCCAAACAATAACTTATTTTCTCAATATATTGACTTAGTATTTCAAAATATTGACTTAATATCTTAACATAAAGATGTGTTTTCACAAAATTTTGACTTAGTGTCTCAACATAATGACTTATTTTCACAAAAGTTTGACTTAGTATCCCAAACAATGACTTATTTTCTGAACATATTGACTTGGTATCTCAAAACATTTACTTAGTACCTCAAAATTTACCTATTTTCTCAAAGATTTCACTTAATCAAAAAATAAGACTTATGATCCCAACATAAATACTTAGTTTATTTGAAATCCATGGTTCATTATTTTGACATAAGACAAAATTTGGAGGCATTTTTTTCTTCTCCAGCTGCCAGGAATGGTCCTCCATATAAAACAGTGTTGTGTTGTCATTTTATATGTTTGCCTGGGAAAAGCCAAAGTCATCCTGCATTATTGCCCATATTATCCAGTCTACATGCTTAAGCACAGAGATACACAGTGATCCAACACACGCACACACACACACACACATACACACACACACACACACACACACACACACACACACACACACACACTCACTGCATTCCCAAAGTTATTACATGACCCGACCCACTCAATGTGCTCTGAATGTTTTAATGGAATCCATGCATCATTAAAGATAATAGCAGTCTATTCATCGCCGGGCCAACATCAGCACCTTCCAAACCCCTCCCACTCTACAGTACAGAGAGAGAGAGAGAGAGAGAGAGAGAGAGAGAGAGAGAGAGAGAGGAGAACAGAGAAAGAGGAGAAAGAGAGACAGACAGAGAGAAAGTGGGGAAAACAGGGAAGGAGAGACAAAAAGAGAAAGACCATCTCACCAATCTGCTGATTTTTCTCTCTTCAGTCTATCCTAGGCTTATCTTTCTTTCCCTCTACATTTCTTTTGTCTCTCCATCACTCTCTGACTCTCCTTCTCCTATCGCCCTTATCCCCACACTTTCTTCTCTTTCTCTCATTCCTCTTCATACCAATCTCTCCTTCTCCCCCTTTTCCCCACTCTGCCTTCTCTTTCTTCCCTTCTCCTTTTTTTCTCTTTCACTCTCTCCTTCTTTTTTCACCCTATTTCATCTCTCTATTTCTATTTCTCTCTCTCTCTCTCTCTCTCTCTCTCTCTCCGTCTGTTAGCTCTTTTCTTTACTCTAACAGGTAAAATCTCTTAATAATGCCACAATAAAAGGGGCTTAAAAGTCTCTCCGTCTGTCCCCTCTTTCCTCCTCTCTGTCTCGCTTTTTCTTTCCGCTCCCTCCTTTGCCTCTTTCTTTTCTGTCTCCTTCCTCTTTCTCTTTCCCTCCTGTCCTCTCCTCTATTATCTGTCTCTGTCTCTATCTCTCTCTCCACCTATGATTGGTTGTCGTTCATGCAGGAGTTACAGGAGTGCTCAGACAGACAGATCAGGGGAAAGTTTAATGAATGTCAGAAAGTGAGGTAGAGAGGTAGAGAGAGAGAGAGAGAGAGAGAGAGAGAGAGAGAGAGAGAGAGAGTGCGAAAGCGTCACTGCCTCATCTCCTCTGAACCAGAAGACACTGCAGTCAATGAAGTGAAAAAGGCCGATTCATTCTGTCTGTCTTTCTTTCTCTTTGTCTGCTGCTCATTCTCTCTCTGTCGCTCGCTCATCTCTCTCATTCTCTTTTTCTGCCAGTCTCCTGGTCACTTCTCCTCACTCGTTCTCCATCTCTTCTCCTTCTTTATTTCTCTCTGACACTTTCTATCAGTCTCTCGCTGGGTCTACCAATGTCAAATACCGTGGGGGGCAGTAGACAGTAAAAGAGAGAGTGAAGGAGAGAAAAAGAAGGAAAGAAGGGAGAGTGAAACAGTGTAAACAAGAGAGAAAAGAGAGAAGAAGAAAGTCCTTCTTTCTTCACTCCACGTCTTTTCTCTCTTGTTCACACTGTTTCAAGTGTAGAGTAAAAACTGTTGACTGTTTCAAGGGTGAAGAGTAAAAGAGAGTGAAGGAGAGAAGAGGGAGAGAGAGTGAAGAGGGAATGAGTAAAAGAGAGTGGAGAAGAGAAAGTGATGAAAGGAGAGAGAGAGAGAGAGTAGACAGTAAAAGGGGGAGTGAGAGAGTGGGAAGGAACTAAAGAGAGTGAAATAGTTTACATGCAAAGATTTTAGCCAATCTGATTGAACATTTTCTGATTATAGATTAAGACTGAGGTGTTTATCTGCTCGCTCTATGCAACGGTCTGATGGAAAACCTCTGTTTACATGCTCACTACAAGTTATCAGATCCAAAATACGTAGAGTACCACGTTACCATGACAACCAGCATCACGTGAGTCCAGTCAGAGTGAGATGAGCAGCAGTGAGCAGTGTTTGTGTTTTCAAATGCTTTAAAATGATGTGAGACTCAGGAAAACGTGCTTCACATGTCCTTATTAAAGAAGGCAGAGAGGAAGACGTTGTGTTCCGAGACACATAAGCTGGACGTCCGTCCCACCGCCATCTTTTAAAGATCAGAGCATAAACTTCGTCTCTTCTGCAGACCAGTTTCTGCTCCGCCATGTTAAGCGTTATAAACTTTCACTATGACTTGACGAACATGATCAGAACGGACTTACACTCTCTGATTAGGAATGTAATCAGATACAGACGTTTACGCGGTTATTATTCATCTATTTAATGGATTATTTACAGGATTGCCCACCTCGTTCAATCAGTTAGAAACTGTATTCCGAATGGCCTCAATCGGACTAGACTATTCCGACTAAGGTGTTTACATAGACGTATTCTGTTCCAATTGACTTAAAAATCGGATCATTAACGGATTATCAGGCTGCATGTAAACGTGGCTAGTCTGAAAGAGAGAGCAGAAGTAAGAAAGAGGAAAGGAGAGTAAAGGAGAGTAAAAGAGTGAGAGAGAATTGAAAGAGAGAAGATAGAGAGAGAGAGAGAGAGAGAAGGAGAGAGAAGAGGGAGGGGTGAAGAGGGAACGTGTCACGCTTCTGGATTCACCCTCCATCACTAATCACTCTCTGGACTCCACTTCCCACAATCCCTTTGACCAACATGTTGTCACCCCATCATCCAGTCCTGGACAGCTTCCTAGAAGCACCTCACCTGTGTTTTCTCTCTGTCACCTGTGTTTGCTTGTCTGTGTTTGTATATGTACCCCTTGGTTTGTCCTGCATGGTGTGAAGTATTGCCATCGTTATTCGTGAGCATGCCGAGCGTTCTCTTGCATTTATCTCTAACATGTTTGACCTGTTTTGTGTTTATTGCTTTTCTCTTTTTGCCTTGTCCTTCTGTTTTAGTCCACCTGCTTTGCTGTGTTTTACTTTTTGACCCCAGCCTGTTTTCACCTCGTCCATATATCTGCTCATTCTACTCCGGGTTCTGTTCTGGCCCGACTTTGGTAATTTGCCTTTGAACTGTTCTTTCAATATTAAAGCCTTTTCTTTATTTTATATCCGCAAGTGTCTGGTTTGTAGGAGCCGTGTTATAGAACAAGTGAGAGAGTGCAGAAGAGAAAGTCACGAAAGGCATGCGACATAGAGAGAGTAGCTAAATGGAGAGAATGAAGGACAGACGAGTGTGAAAGAGAGAGAAAGCTATAGTATATAAAAGCTACATATGTAGTCAGTTTAAATTAAGAAATCATTGATTCAGACTACAAAATGACACTCAACATCAGAGGTCATTCACCCACAAATGTGTTCTTTCATAGCTACTGTTGCTAGAC
Source organism: Colossoma macropomum (assembly GCF_904425465.1). Classification (NCBI taxonomy): domain Eukaryota; kingdom Metazoa; phylum Chordata; class Actinopteri; order Characiformes; family Serrasalmidae; genus Colossoma; species Colossoma macropomum. The sequence goes on along the minus strand of NW_023494796.1, from coordinate 26,875,526 downwards.
TGGACAAGCATTACAGAAAAAAAAAAAAACACATTCGACGAATGAAATGTAAGAAACTGTAGAACAGACTCAGTTTATATCACAGTACCTACATTTAGAGTGAGTTATTCATTCAACCTAATGAGAAACTGTAGAACACACTCAGTTTATATCACAGTACCTGCATTTAGAGTGAGGTATTCATTCAAACTAATGAGAAACTGTAGAACACACTCAGTTTATATCACAGTACCTGCATTTAGAGTGAGGTATTCATTCAACCTAATGAGAAACTGTAGAACAGACTCAGTTTATATCACAATACCTACATTTAGAGTGAGTTATTCATTCAACCTTTTTGTTATGTAATAATAAACTAATGTCAGTGCAACCCAGTTGAGAACATTTTTAAACACATTATGTAGTGACTCTGTAACCTCAGTAGAACATCTGTCAGTTGATTATTTAGAAAGCCTATAGAAATTCTTGTATTATTACTATATACACACACTGTATGGATAGATATTTTTAATATAATTTTTTATTGAAGAGAACATGGTTCTCTGTGGTTTCCTCTGTTGACCAGCCACCTCTGGTGTTATGGGATATGAGCTTTGGGTCCCACAGTGTCGGAAATAGTCTGAGAGAGTTAAAAAGAGAGAAAAAGATTCTTCTTTTTTTTCCCCGGGATTTCCGCCAGCCGTGACAGGCGCTGAAACCGCTATGAATTTATCTGTGGGCTGTCAGAGGAATTAACAGAGATAAGGGGGGAAAAATGTGACAAAAGTTTGAAAGTCTGAAGTCCGAGAGAGAGAGAGGAGGGAGAGAGAGAGAGAGAGAGAGAGAGGGGGTGTATATATGTTTGAAGTGGTTTTGAATTCATCGACTTCCATTCTGGATTTGGTGCCCAAGGCCAACTGTATCTTTGCTCTACCCCAAATTAATCTCCGCCATTGGCTCTCTTTTGAATTTTCCCATTTAAGAGAAAAGAGAGAGCGCGAGCGAGGGAGAGAGCGGGTGAGGGAGAGAGAGGGAGAGAATCAGGAGGTCTGTATCTACACTATGCTCAGACCAAAGCTCTGAAAGCTTATTCCAGCCCGTCAATCAGAGCCGGGGCCGTGTTAACAGCCTTAAACATTTCAGTGCGTAACTCCAGCTATAAAACCGTTCGGCACATTGATGTGGAAAGGCTCGGAGGCTGCGCGCTTTTACTGTGAGAGATCTGTAACAACGACAGGCCTGTTTCAGCACCGTAAACTATCCTGCCCTCAATACACCACTCTCCTTTAGCACTGCGCTGCTAACAGACTGAATGGAGGGTTTATTTTACAAAGAGCATTTCACAGTTAGGAAGATAACCGGAGTGTTTTTCAACCTAATTTATAGCTGCTGCATTTGTAGGACATAGTAAATTACCATGAACCCTTCTCCCTGCACTAGAAGCTCTTCACCTGTTTATGTGCATGTGAACCGAATTCTCTGATGCTTCTCTGCATGCAAACAAAATTTTTTGATGCATTTTCTTGTGTGAGAACAGAAAGTTTTGGCACATTTCAACAGAAGCCCTTGATGGATGAGATCAAATAAAAAAGTTGAAAGTGCCTTCCTGAGTCCAAGTTCCACTTTATTTATTTTTTCTGCCTGTAGAACTCTTCAGAAACAGTTGGAAAAATATTTCTAGCATCTCTTGTAAAATTTCAGCCATTAAAAAATAAAATTTTGTAAATGATGCCCTGCACAAGAACAGGAATTTTTGAAGCGTTTCCCTGCACAAGAACAGGAATTTTGTAAATGATGCCCTGCACAAGAACAGGAATTTTTGAAATGATGCCCTGCACAAGAACAGGAATTTTGTAAATGATGCCCTGCACAAGAACAGGAATTTTGTAAATGATGCCCTGCACAAGAACAGGAATTTTTGAAATGATGCCCTGCACAAGAACAGGACTTTTTGCAGCATTTCTATGCATAATAACAATTTTTTACATGATTCTATGCATGACAACAGAAATTGTGAATGCATTTAATTTTATTTAAACTACAAGCAGCTTAATGGAAACCATACATACATATATATATGATCTTTGTCTTAACATCGATTCACTATGTCAAAAAACTTACATGGTCCCCTGGTGGCCTGGAGGCCCTAAGCAACTGTTTACACAGCATATAAGAAGCATCTATGCTACAGATTATAACATCTATAAATAAATCCTTATCAAAGAAGGAATATATTGAGAACATACTTCAGTGTTTTTCTTAATTTATATTTTGGACTATTTTGAAATAATAATAGGAAAGCCACAGTGTTTTGGTGGACTTGTTTGCCGTAAGTACACAAAGCTCCCAAAAGGCTTGAATAATTTGGAGCGTATTGAAATATTTAGCTTCCACAGTGGAGTTTTCTCCCAGTGAGCAGGCTTACATCATTACCAAACCCAGCCATCTGGGCCCAGCCTCCTCCAGTCAAAATAAATCATGGGCTTGTGTCTACAGCACAGCTTCTGAACGCTGGGACGTCTAAAGCTGGATGACAGCACATATGTCAATGAGGAACCCACACCTTACCACCTCACAGCTAAAATGCATCCAAACAGCTTCTCAGATTAAAGCAATCAGAACAAAGAGACCAGAGTTATTTTAAAATGTGCATTGTCCTTCAGACTATATATAAAACATAATGCTAACATTTGAAGACCTTTTGAAAGCTTCTTCTCTAGGCAAGTGGTTTTCACCCACGTTGAAATGTCTGGTGTTCGATTTCTACTGTGTTATTTGCATAACTATAAGATGTTCTACAGTACGAGGTAAGAACATGTTGAGAGCACGTTTTAAAATGGCAGGTGATAACCTGCTTTATGCAATTTCCAGAACACAGTGTACAGTATAAGAAAGAGACAAATTCACTCTAAACACAATACCAAACCATAATTATATAGAAATACTGGACGACTGCGTAATAGTTCATTGCAAGTATCTGCACCAACTGAATTTTGCTCAGTAACAATAATTTACAATATACAATAATTTACCAACCATTATACTATGCATGTTGACTCTTTATCATCATGCAAAATAGTGTCCATGTCTTTTATATTCAAAAATCTCCTCCTTTTGAATTAATGCTAATCTATATGGGTTGTGACAAGGTACGTTGAGTTATAGTGCAATGACAAAGACAAAGGCTGCTACTTCATATATATAAACATATAAGCTACATACACTAACATGCCACTGTATTAGGAACTTCTACCTTGTACTTCCACTCACTGGCCACTTAAGTGGAAACACCAAACACCTATACCTTGGCCAGTTGAAGAGCTCCACCCACACTACATAAGTGTACAACTACAGACTGTAGCTCACCTGTCCCAGCGCAATTCAAATCAGCCCCATCTACCATCAGACATCAGAAACATCCAGCAAACCTACCTGTACTCCTCTAATGAAAGGATCCTGGAGTCTCCACCAGTTCTGTTCCATTTGTGCTTCAGCTTGGCTAATCAGCAGGTCTCTGGAGGAAATAAACAAAAAAAAAAGGGCCATGATTATTTTCTGTGCCTTTCAATAACTTCCTTTTTCTTCCTGTACTGAATGAAAGTTCTTCTTTGATTATTCTCTTTAAATAAGCCCCCAGTCACAGCTAGTGCCCCCTTTTGGCCCCAACCTGAAAATGTGACAAGTCACAACAACAAATTGCATTGTTGGCTGGACGCTGTTGGCTGGATATTTTTGGTGGGTGGACTATTCTCAGTCCAGCAGTGACACTGAGGTGTTTAGAAACTCCAGCAGCACTGCTGCGTCTGATCCACTCGTACCAGTGCAACACACACTAACACATCACCACCACGTCAGTGTTACTGCAGTGCTGAGAATGATCCACCACCCAAATAATACCTGCTCTGTGGTGGTCCTGTGGGGGGTCTTGACCACTGAAGAACAGGGTAAAAGAGGGCTAACAAAGTATGCAGAGAAACAGATGGACTAAAATGGACAGTGAGCTTAAAAACAAGGAGCTGGTTTATATATATATATATATATATATATATATATATATATATATATATATATATATATATATATATATATATATATATATATATGAAACAGTCATTTGTATACATTGTGTTAACTGAAGCACCATCATTTGGCTTTGGGGCACTGTTTGCCAGTTCGGTCTACTACATTGCCATGGTAACAGAGAATGTTCTGGCTGATTATTTGGCACAACTTGTGAACTCAGGTAACATGGAAACTGTCCAGTTCTAACTCTTGTATTTTCAACTTTGCCTGCTGATAAACTTGGAAATTCACAGGGATAGTTCTTCAGAAAATCGAATGCAGTCGAATCAGCCAAGATATGTTTGTTGTCTGAAGTTTCCCTGATAGCAGTCCTGGCCCAAACTTTCTACTTTCATCTGGCCCATACACCACTGTGGAATGATGTTGATGGTGCAGCGCATAGTAGCTTTGTGTAGTATCCTCTTACAGAGCACTGCTATATTACACAGAACGCGTCACAGTGAGAGCGCTGATAATGAAGTTCAAATTCATTTTCACACCTGACTCATACAACCCCAATTCCAATACAGTTGGGACGCTGTGTAAAATGCAAATAAATGTAAATAAAAACAGAATGCAATGATTTACAAATCTCATAGACCCATATTTTATTCACAATAGAACATAGAACACATATCAGGTGTTGAAAGTGAGACATTTTACCATTTCATGAAAAACATTAACTCATAGAACTTGATGGCAGCAACACATCTCAAAAAAGTTGGGATGGAGCAACAAAAAGCTGGCAAAGTAAAAAATAGCTAAAGGAGCAACTTGCAACCAACTCACATGACTGGGTATAAAAAGAGCATTTCACAGAGACAGAGTCTCTCAGAGCCAGTCTGCAAAAAACTGTGTTTAAAAACTGGGGAACAATTTCAGAAAAATGTTCCTCGACATAAAATTGAGAAGACTTTGGATATCCCGCCATCTATATTACACAATATCATCAAAAGATTCAAGGAATCTGGAGAAATCCCTGTACACAAGGGACAAGGCCGACGGTCAATATTGGATGCTCATGATCTTCGGGCCCTCAGGCGGCACTGCATTAAAAACAGGCATGATTCTGTGCTGGAAATCACTGCATGGGCTCAGGAACACTTCCAGAAATCATTGTCTGTGAACACAGTTCACCGTGTAATCCACAAATGCATGTTAAAGCTGTATCATGCAAAGAAGACACCATATATAAACAGGATCCAGAAATGCTGCCGTCTTCTCTGGGCCAAAGCTCATTTAAAATGGACTGAGGCAAAATGGAAAACTGTTCTGTGGTCAGATGAATAAAAATTTAAAATTCTTTTTGGAAACCACAGACAGCGTGTCCTGTGGATTCAAGAGGAGAGGGACTGACCAGCTTGTTATCAGTGCACAGTTGAAAAGTCTGCATCTCTGATGGTATGGGGTTGCATTACTGCCTATGGCGTGGGCAGCTTACACATCTGGAAAGGCACTATCAATGTTGAACAGTATATAGAGGTTTCAGAACGTCTCTCTCAGGGAAGGCCCTGCATATTTCAGCAAGACGATGCTAAACCACATACTGCATCCATTACAACAGCATGGCTTCAAGGAAGAAGAGTCCAGGTGCTGAACTGGCCTGCCTGCAGTCCAGACCTTTCACCAATAGAAAACATTTGGTGTATCACGAAACAAAAAATCCAGCAAAGAAGACTCAGGACTGTCGAGCAGCTAGAATCCTACATCAGACAAGAATGGGACAACAATCCTCTCCCAAAACTCCAGCAGTTGGTCTCCTTACCTCTCAGATGTTTACAGACATATGGGTCTATGAGATTTGCCAATCACTGCATTGTTTTGATTTACATTTATTTACATTTTACACAGCGTCCCAACTGTATTGGAATTGGGGTTGTATAATTTTAATGAATAAAACTTTCAGTAATAGTAAAACGTTGAGTGGTTTGCTGTGATATGCTGAGAATTTGAGCAGTGCTTGGATTTTGCGAGTGCTGCTGTGAAGACTTTCATTAAAAAAAATGGTTTTCATTTTTGAACACAGTGTTTGGTGTGTAGTGACTTAACATTTCATGTAAATCACATGTGTCAGTCTCCAGTCCCTGCAGGTCAAAACACTACAGACGTCAGCACACTGCCTCATTAAACTCACCAGATTCAGCTCAGCAGATAATTACCAAGGCCTTCATGAACTGAATTCAGAGTGTTAGACAAGGGAAAACGCTAATCTCCACAGCACTTTGGCCTGGAGGGTCCCCAGTTTGATATGCCTGATGTAAAAAGCACAGAATTCAGCATCACTTTGCTCTTTTTTCTATAAACCTTGTTCAGTACCGTTGTTTTGGTATGAGTGGTTTATCATCCAAATTCAAGTAGTAGTTTTATGTAATGTTCATGAATTTAATGAAATTGTTACGAGTTACATGGAAATATGCAGCATTTTCACTATAATTATTTATTTCACTGTGTTACAAATCCCAGAGCAGCACTGGGTACTGCTAGCAAGCTAAGCTAATAGTCAGCTATGTTTATCCTGATTACATAGCTATCACATTTTTGAGCATGAGCATTGTTTACAACTCAAAGTTTAAGACTCAAGACTTGAGCATCAGCGACTTGTTCCATCTCCATAAACACTGTTACGACCCCCAGTCGTCCTAGCTTTTCTGTCTGTGGCCATTTTGTGTAGTTCCCTGTGTTTTGTTGCATTTTGTGCAGGTCCATTATTCCACATGAGGGCACCCTCATGTACAAAAGAGGCCACCAAGTTACTACCAGAGAACTTGCAGAGAGGAGAATGACCACTCTGTAATGTCTTCCAGGTTTCTCAAACGCTAGAGGGCGCTCCTGAGCGAGTCCAAAATGAATGGGTTAATATGGAGCATTTGAGTAAAATCATAGTTTATAATTGCTTAACTTTGAACTTTGCAAAATTGCTTAATTGCTTAACTTCCTGAACTTTGAACAGGCATAAAACATTTTAATATTTTATTTTTGAGCTCATTTGAACCTTTAAAGTCGAGTTATAGGACTTTAAATCGGCGCCTCATGAACGCCCATGATGTCTGTGAGCACGAACAGCCAATGAGCTGCTCGGGTTGCCACCCAATCAGCACTCAGTAGCAGAAATGTTAGCGTGCTGCTGCTGAAAACCAATTTGCTGTAGAAAAAAAGGGAAACATACAGGCCGGTTTACTTTGCTTTTTTAATGACATCCTTCTACTTTCTTAAAATAAAGGAAAGTTCTGGGCGAGTCCTAATTCACTGAGGACTCGCTCGCGGGCACCCTCTGGGGTTTTGTAGTCCTGTTTTTGATATAATGGGGGAAATAAGAAGAGGCCAGGCTCCTCATAAACCAGCTCTGCTACTACCCAGGAAATGTCAAAGTCATAAGAAAGTCTGTTCACTATGTGGCCATCTTTGCAACACTGCTGGGTGATTATTTCCAGTCATACAAGACCAGACTCTCAAAAAAGACTCTCAAAATCTCAAAACTGACGGCCAAATTACCATTTCAGAAACATGAAATCACTAATAAAATCTGAAAAAAATCTCATGAATAGTTTGTAGCGTTTTGGCTCAATCGTGCACAAAAAGCATGCTGTTTCTAGTTATTCTGGCTACCACACTTGCGCAGGTGTCCACAACTGGGCGTCTTTTCCCGTTTGCGGTGTAACCAGCAAGCTGATTGGCTGTTTTTACTGAAGTGTGGGACTTTCCCGATAAACAGATGCTAAGTTGAGCATTACGAGCTTTCCTATTCATATTTCAACCAGTGACCTGCCTCCACCTTTATAACATCTCTGGAGATGTTCAGGGCCCTCTCCGCTCTGAGCTGACCTGGAAGTACATCTGTCCAGCACTCATCGCTTCAGGAGACGAGTGCCATTTGTTTTTAAAACTCTTTTCTCCTGTTTTAAGTAGGGAGTTCTATATATGCTCTATATATGCTCATCCCTAAAGCCACTATTCCACTGAGACTTTTAAAAAAATCTAAATAAATCTTACCTGTTTTCTACGTTAAACAGTGTTCGATATTTGGCCTGGCAGCAGGTCTTGGGGGAGAGCACACTCTCATTTCTGACCCTAGACTGGGTCAGAACAACATGGACTAAAGTACAGCGCATAATCCGAACGCACCGTAAGAACCAAATACAGTAGAAATGTAAAGATGGCGTCTTTAGTGTGGTTATTAAATTCAGTTAGTTCTATATGTCACTTCTGTAGTTTTGCTGTGCTTTTCTTGGATTTCAGATATTTCGAGTGCATTTGACTTGAAACTGTTTGCACACCTACACAAGTAATGCTTGACTGCCAAACGCTGAACCTGAATTTTCATGCATTGAGACTTGAGCAAAAATGAAGAATTGCCCACATATGGCATCCATCAAACCACACAGTAGGTAGCCTTCCCTAATAAACCACAAACGCCGAGCATATTCGTAGGCAGGCTTCTGTTTCCTCCCAGCCAACCAGTCATCACGTTTCCTGCTCGGAACACGCGGCTGGCACGCGAGAACACTGGGAATAAACGGCGCTGTAATTTGCATTCATTTATAATCAGAATCATTCTCTTCTAGTAAGTCATCTACAATCACTATCGATTAATTCTTCACCTCCTAATACATATCACTCTTACGCGAGCGCCTGTGGGCACTGACAGTCACACCAGGCATGTAAATGAGTGTAACTCTGAAAGAAGCAGACGAAAAGTACTGACTGCAAGCGTATTATTATAAGACCATCTGCAGCAAAGCTTGGCTGTTAACCTGATGCGTTCGGATTCTGATTATATCCGACTCGGAGCTCACTTAACAGCAGACAGTGGGTGCTAAGCAGCCACATTTACCCACTTCCGTGCACTTAAAGGCCATGTATTCTACATATTGTGCATTTTATTGGATTTTATTTGTTCCTCTGAAGTGTACTTATGATGTAGGTGTGGTTTATGTGCAGTTTATTCATTTTCACGTGACCGTTGTCCAGCCTCTCTTTATCCCTTAGAAATAAACAGGCTACTTTTGTTACAGTACCTTTAAGATTGCCATATGTAAATAAGCTCTGTTCTCTACTTCGCCTCCTTCAGGCTGAAACAGTCCTTATAACTTCAGTATGAATGGCCGGGGCTAAACTGATAGACAACTTCTCATTTAATTACCCCAAACGACATTGCTTTATTCAAAACAAGTAAGTTTTACTCCATGATTTTAAGTCTAAATCACCAAAATCTGACTAGGCCTCATCACCAATATCTTGAGTGGTCCGAGAAAGGTCCTAAGAAAAAGTCTACGTCTTTGTAAAAACTACGTAAGTGGGTTTGAAGAGACATTTCTTCTTAAGAATTGTTGATGAATGAGGCTCATTATTCTTTCTTATGCAGAGTCATGTCTACTTGAGTGGGTTGAGTCTATTAGCTGTTTTCCGTCGAGTCTCGTGGAGCCAGACGTGATTTTATATTGAAATGAAACATATGGGGACAACCTGTTAAACTTTTGGTGCTGGACTGTGACAAAATCCACCACAAACAAGGATACGCCCCCCTCCAAAAGCCACCCCCAAATTCCTCTGGAGTGCACTTATTAAAAGTCTGGAGGAAAATCAATAACACAAGCGAAACAGGCTAGCTGTCGTTCATTCTTCAACATGAAGCTTTCAGAAACGCCCTCCAATTTAGTTTGGTCAGAGATGGACTCCATGCAGGAAATCGATTCAATGGAACCACTTTTATAGACATTAACTCAGGAGAAAAGAGATGTCTTGGCTTGTTTGCCAACATGATTTGGTAAAGGCGTAGTCTACCAAGCCTGGCCTACGCTCTCAAAGATGGTTCTTCAAGGGTTCTTTAGTAAAGGGAATGGTTCTATTTGAGAAGGGTCTGACTGCAGAGCCAGAGATTTACACCTACAGTTTCACTCCAGTGGTTTCAGGCCAGTGGAGCACAGGCGCAGTAGGACAGCCACCATAGACGATTGTGCCATGGAAACAAAGTCCTTATAGGAAAGTTGACCGTTATGGGTGTCCCATTCTTATTTCACCCAGTGGCCGATCTGCTCATTTATAACGTCTCTGATGTAACAGTGACTGTTTGTGCTGGTAGTATGCATCACCGTTACCGTTCAGGAAGGGATCCCGTTGCTAATATATGAATCAACCATTGGTAACCAGTTAAACCACAAGACAAAATACATTACAAAACCATCAGAAACAAAAAGAAACACTTAATGGTTTCTTAGCAGGGATACGTTCAAAAGCTGAAGTTTGTTTTAGCCTGAAGCTTAATGTTAGGCTCAGTTTAAGCTGCTTAAGGTAAAGTTTTATTCCTGTAATGTAAGCGTACACATAAAGCCCCCTCATTAGCTTACCCAGGCTACAAGCTGTAGTTTGTGTAATAATGACCCTGTGAATCTCTTTGTGTTCAAACCAGAGTTTCTTTTAGCCTAAAGCTTAAAATATAATGTTAGCTCAACACACTTTTATAGGAAACCCACACAAAACCACTAAAATGTCAATTAGCCTAGAACTCGCTAAGAAAAACCAAACCAAGTGTCGGCGCATGCGCTGAATGCCACTGGCTTGAATCTGCTGGAGTGAAACCGCTGGTGTGAAACCGTGGCTCTGCCGCTCTGCCGACATATTATTGTTCTATTGAGAACCATATGTTCTATATAGAACCATTTAATGCTTAACTGGTCCTTTGCATGGTGAAATTCTTTTTCAGATTGATGGAGAGTGTGTTGGATATGGTTCTACATAGAACCTTTTTGAAAATGGTTCTATATGGCACCAAAAAAGGTCCTTCTATTGTTACAAGCTTGACATCGTCCAGTCCAAAACTTTAGACACTATATATGTCTTAGCTGGTGAACTACAGTCAAGGGGGAGACTTTGGGTGGCGCGTTATGTTAATAGTCTACTACAGAGGATCTATATCACTTTCTGGTCATGCTCAGATTATGAACAGCGTTATGGTCAGGGTTTGGATTAGGAATATTTGTAGATTTCACGTTGAAGTGAAGGTTAGGCCTAAGTTTAAGATTAGATTTAGTAGAATCTGTTGCTCAAGTTCAGTTGTATTTAATAGCTGTTTAGTTGAATGTTACTCACCACAATGTGGACCACCACAATGAAGGGTAACTGTATGTGGTCATGTGAAAGTAAACTCCATATCTCCAATAGCTGGATACTGCGAAGTGATGGAGCGAGCGGTTACTGTCGTTTAATCTCCGCTGCTCGCGTTAAAACCGTTTTGACATCGACTGGCGGTCTCCGTGGTGATAATTAGTGAAACTCCCACCATTTGAAGGAACAGTTGGTGGTATAAGGCCTACTGGAGCTGTGAGAAAAAGATTTTATTTCCAACTTGAAAGCAGCTGCCACATCTAGACATTCCAATTTATCGCCCAAATCCACACTTCTCTAAACTCCGACTATTTCATATCCTCACACAGGACCAGGGTGGCGAGAGAGGCTTTTCTCTTTTTCAGCATTACTTGAGGTGGTGGGAGTGAGAAAGAGAGAGGGAAAAAGAGAGAGAGAGAGAGAGAGAGAGAGAGAGAGAGAGAGAGAGAGGGAAAAAAGAGAAAAGCATCTTTAATCCAAATAATTTATCTAGCCGTTCTCAGATGAGGAATTTCAGAGGAGGGTTGCCAAAAAAATCTATAAAATCAAATCCTATTAAAGCAACTAAACACAGAGACAGCAATCCATCCTACACCTTCTACTGCTCTCTCTCCCTTTTCTCTCCCTTTTCTCTCTCTCACTCCCCCCTTATCCTCTCTACTTCTCCCTCTCCCTCTCTCTCTCTCTCTCTCCCCCCCGTTTTCTCTCCCTCTCTCTCACTCCCTTTTCTATCTCCTTTTTCTCTCTCTTTCTCTCTTCTCTCTCTCCCTCTTTTCTCTCTTTTTCTCTCTCCTCTCTCTCCCTTTTCTCTCTCTCCTCTCTCTTCCCACTCTCCCTCTCTTACTTGCTCTCTCTCTCCCTCTCGTGCCCCTCTCCTGCTCGCTCTCTCTTCCCCCTTTCTCTCTCTCACTCCCCCTTATCCTCTCTCTACTTCTCTCTCTCTCCCCATTTTCTCTCCTTCTCTCTCTCTCTTTCCTCTCTCTCTCTCTCTCTCTCCTTTCTCTCTCTCTCTCTCTCTCTCTCTCTCTCTCTCTCTCTCCCTTTTCCCTCTCCCCCTTTTCTCTCCCTCTCTTGCTCAATCTCTCTCTCTCCCTCTCTTCCCCCTCTCTGTCTCGCACTCCCCTTTATCCTCTCTCTTCTTCTCCCTCTCCCTCCTTTATCTCTCTCTCCCCCCTTTTCCCACTCCCCCTTTTCTCTCCCTCTCTCTCTCCCTTTTCTCTCTCTCTCTCCTTTCTTTCTCTTTTCCCTCTCTCCCTCTCTTCCCCCTCTCCCTCTTTTTTTCTTCTTTTATCTTTGGGGGGGGTTTGTGACAGTGGGCTCTGCTGCTCTCCTGCAGTGTGGATTTTGGGGGGGTTTGTGACAGTGGGCTCTGCTGCTTTACTGTAGTGTGGATTTTGGGTGGGGGGTATGTGCCAGTGGGCTCTTCTGCTTTACTGTAGTGTGGATTTTGGGGGGGTTGGTGACAGTGGGCTCTGCTGCTCTCCTGCAGTGTGGATTTTGGGGGGGGTATGTGACAGTGGGCTCTGCTGCTTTACTGCAGTGTGGATTTTGAGGAGGGGGTATGTGACAGTGGGCTCTGCTGCTCTCCTGCAGTGTGGGTTTTGGGGGGGGGGTATGTGACAGTGGGCTCTGCTGCTTTACTGCAGTGTGGATTTTGGGTGGGGGGTATGTGCCAGTGGGCTCTTCTGCTTTACTGTAGTGTGGATTTTGGGGGGGTTGGTGACAGTGGGCTCTGCTGCTTTACTGCAGTGTGGATTTTGGGGGGGGTGGGGTGGGGGTGGGATGTGACAGTGGGTTCTGCTTCTGTCCTGCAGTGTGGATTTTGCAGGGGGGTATGTGACAGTGGGCTCTGCTGCTCTCCTGCAGTGTGGGTTTTGGGGGGGTATGTGACAGTGGGCTCTGCTGCTTCTCTCCTGCAGTGTGGATTTTGGGGGGATTTGCTGTTCTCCTGCAGTGGGCTCTGCTGCTTCTCTCCTGCAGTGTGGGTTTTGGGGGGGTATGTGACAGTGGGCTCTGCTGCTTCTCTCCTGCAGTGTGGATTTTGGGGGGATTTGCTGTTCTCCTGCAGTGGGCTCTGCTGCTTCTCTCCTGCAGTGTGGGTTTTGGGGGGGTATGTGACAGTGGGCTCTGCTGCTCTCCTGCAGTGTTGATTTTGAGGGGTTTGTGACAGTAGCCTCTGCTTCTGTCCTGCAGTGTGGATTTTTTTTTGGAGGGGGGGGGTAGGTGACAGTGGGCTCTGCTGCTTTCCGACAGTGTGGGTTTTGGGGGGGTATGTGACAGTGGGCTCTGCTGCTCTACTGCAGTGTGGATTTTGGGGGGGTATGTGCCAGTGGGCTCTGCTGCTTTACTGTAGTGTGGATTTTGGGGAGGGTTGGTTACAGTGGGCTCTGCTGCTCTCCTGCAGTGTGGATTTTGGGGGGGTTGGTTACAGTGGGCTCTGCTGCTCTCCTGCAGTGTGGATTTTGGGGGGGTTGGTGACAGTGGGCTCTGCTGCTTTCATGCAGTGTGGGTTTTGTGGGATATGTGACAGTGGGCTCTGCTTGTCTCCTGCAGTGTGGGTTTTGGGGGGGTATGTGACAGCGGGCTCTGCTTCTCTCCTGCAGTGTGGATTTTGGGGGGATTTGCTGTTCTCCTGCAGTGTGGATTTGGTATGTGTGTGGGGGCAGCATGTGCTGGTGGGCTCTGCTGCTCTCCTGCAGTGTGGATTTTGGGGGGGTTTGTACCTGTGGGCTCTGCTGCTCTCCTGCAGTGTGGCTTTGGGGGGGGGGTATGTGACAGTGGGGTGTGGATGGATTTAGTGGGTTTGTGTCTAAACGACTTTATGCTGATTCTCATTATAAACCCAGTCAGACTCTCTCTGATCTCACTCAGGTCACAGTACTGTGCAGACGTTTCATGCTTTTTATAATAAATTGTTTATATATAAAACACTATTCATTCGGTCAGAAAGCATTTTTTTGCTCAGAAAAATACAATATAGAGAAGAAATACACAACATTCATACGATAATGTGTTTGTTTAACCACTTCCAGACCTCTCCTCAAGGAAGGCCAGTATTATTTGTAGTTATTATCCAATACTTGGTTTATCTAACCAATACATCATCATGTTCAGTGTGCTGATGGAAATGTAAACATTATTAATAGCACCTACTGTTCATGAATAATTCAGCCAGAAGCACCCATAGGTGGCTTTAACTGAAACAGACTGAGGGGCTGGCTGTCTATCAGTCAAATCACAAAGAGTTGTGGTAACACTTTACTGTAGGGTGCTGTTTATAAGGCTATATGACACCTACATAAGCTTGTCATGACAACTGGCATAACCCTACATAAATGTTTATAAATGCTTATTCCAATACGCGTCATTCGTTATAAAGGTTATATTTGCCAGTTTTGATCACAGTTAGCTAACGTAGCCTTTAAGACAGATGCTGCCTATGGGAATAAGCATTTATAAGCATTTATGTAGAGTTATGTCAGTTGTCAAGACGAGCTTATGTAGATGTCATGTAGCCTTATGAACAGCAACCTACAGTAAAGTGTTACCAGAGTTGTTTTATTTCCATGTTATCTTTGCTAAATATTTCTATGAATATTTGAATGAAAAGTTCCAAACAGTGACCTGTTTTGAACATTTATGGGAAATATGGAGTTCTCCCATTGATTACTTTAGGCTGCTTAGCAGTAACAGTGTGTTAAACTAATCCTGCCGTGTGGAGGCTGCACGTTAGCCTGGCTAGCTCTCACTGAGTTATTTACATGCTTCAAAACGCTGCTATAGATTAATATAATAGTGGCAAACTGGAGAGGAACTGAAGAAGCTATGATAGATTATTTAAGTAATCAAAGAACAGTTGAAAGATAATCAATAATGAAATATTCGGTAGTTACAGTCCTGCACAAAACATTGTTTCAGATCCGCTTAACTAATCAGAATACAAGTGTTCATTACAGCTACGTTGGATTATCACTTAATCAGAAATGGTCTGTAAAAACTGGACCAGAACTCTGATACCCTGTATGCTTCCTGCATGTGAAAAATTAATGAGACTCTCTCTCTCTCTTTCTCTCTCTCTCTCTCTCTCTTTCTCTCTCTCTCTCTCTCTCTCTCTCTCTCTCATGGTTAATTAACAGCAAATTGTTTCCACATTGCTGTATTCTGTAACTCCAGCACTCCAGCTCTTATTTCCATGTCTAGACATGTTGTTCTCTCGTATTTTAATGCTGAGAGACGACGAATCCCCTGAGACTTGTTTAAAACTATGCTTTCACTGTTAGGCTGCATGCGGCTCATCAGACAGTGTGTTTTACAGTCGGCATTTTTGTCTTGTGTTATAACATTTTTATAAAAACCCCTGTCGCTATTGATTATCACTGGTAGTCATGTAAACTACTGATTTTTTTTTTTGATGACTAACCAAGTAACCCCAGGTTACATTAATACCATGCTATAAGATGAACTGTAGAAATAACCCCAGGTTATATTAATTCCATGCTATAAAACAAACCATAGAAATAATCCCAAATTATAATAATGCCATGCCATAAAAGAACCAAAGAAATAATCCCAAATTATAATAATCCCATAGAAATAATCCCAAATTATAATAATCCCATGCCATTAAATAAACCATAGAAATAATACCAAATTATAATAATCCCATGCCATAAAATAACCAAAGAAATAATCCCAAATTATAATAACCCCATGCCATAATAGAAACAAAGAAATAATCCCAAATTATAATAATCCCTTAGAAATAATCCCAAATTATAATAATCTTATGCCATAAATAAATCAAAGAAATAACTCCAAGTTACACTAATTCTACGCCATAAAATGAACCAAAGAAATAATCCCAAATTATAATAACCCCATGCCATTAAATAAACCATAGAAATAATCCCAAATTATAATAATCTCATGCCATAAAAGAACCAAAGAAATAATCCCAAATTATAATAATCCCATAGAAATAATCCCAAATTATAATAATCCCATGCCATTAAATAAACCATAGAAATAATCCCAAATTATAATAATCCCATGCCATTAAATAAACCAAAGAAATAATCCCAAATTATAATAATGCCATGCCATTAAATAAACCATAGAAATAATCCCAAATTATAATAATCCCATGCCATTAAATAAACCAAAGAAATAATCCCAAATTATAATAATGCCATGCCATAAAAGAACCAAAGAAATAATCCCAAATTATAATAATCCCTTAGAAATAATCCCAAATTATAATAATCTTATGCCATAAATAAATCAAAGAAATAACTCCAAGTTACACTAATTCTACGCCATAAAATGAACCAAAGAAATAATCCCAAATTATAATAATCTCATGCCATAAAAGAACTAAAGAAATAATCCCAAATTATAATAACCCCATGCCATTGAATAAACCATATAAATAATCCCAAATTATAATAATCTTATGCCATAAATAAATCAAAGAAATAACTCCAAGTTACACTAATTCTACGCCATAAAATAAATCGAAGAAATAACTCCAAACTATAATAATCCCATGCCATAAAATAAACCATAGAAATAATCCCAAATTATAATAATCCTATGCCATTAAACACAGAAATAATCCCAAATTATAATAATCTCATACCATAAAATAAATCCGAAATAACTCCCATGCCACAAAATAAACCACAGAACTAATCTCGTTACAATAATCTCCTGCCATAAAATAAATCAAAGAAACAACCCCAACAGATTAATCATGTTCTACAAAACAAACTATAGAAATAACCCTAGTTTACTATGAAGTAAACCATAAAATAAGCCCAGTTTATATGAATCTAGTTTTTCTTAAGTAGGGAACATTTACATGTACTCTCTGAGGCCCAATGGCACACCGCGTTCACTTAAGACAGCTAGACGGCTGGATGATTAGTAATCATGATTAAATTAAATGTTTGAAGATGTGCAGGTTAACATACTGCATAAATCGAGCAGCCACTCTCTTCTCTGCCATTTCTTATCCAGTATGAATTGGTCATTAAAATGGCTTGTGGTCAAATGAGATACTAACAGTGTAAAACCGATGTAAAACTACTCCTTTTCAAATAGTGCTCAAACAAGAGCGGCAGGAGAATCTAAAACATACATTATCATCAAACTGACAGTTCATTATGCAGATTCATCGTGGAGTTTAATCGATTAATTGTAGCTCTAGTCCTGACTATTCTCTATTTTTTTTCTTTCTTTTCTTTCCATTAAAAGCTAAAATAACCCGGAGAACACCCAAAGGAGGATAATATAATATAATATAAAATATATAAACCTTATTTTATTACTATTGTCTCTGGTGTCAATTAAGTCTATCCAATTCATTTCATTTCCTAATCCCCATTGTGTACGAGGCTGCATTAGCTCTTTTTATAATGACATTTCCTTTTTTTATTAGATGTGATTTTATAAAGCTGGGCTTATATTGGTCATACTGGTGTAATGAATCCTTCTGCACATGCACCCCCGGAGCGCACCGCACAAACTATAATGAGCGCTCGGGAAACCGTGAGCGCGCGCTCACCATTCCGGCTGAGCAGAATGAGGACGATGTCTGTCAGGCACGGTTTGTGTGCATGTGTGGTGTTACGAACTCTAACATCAGCCCACAATATGACACTTCAATTAGACTAATCCAGACTGCTGTGAAACCACTCGCAGCCCACCACTCCCCTCCCTCCCCTCCCTCCCTCCATCCATCCATCTCTATCTCTCCTCCTCTGCAGTCAACAGCAGCAAAACAAAGGCCCAGAACTCTGTGCTGTGGACTCTGCTGTGGGCAGATAGAGCAAAGAACGTGACGATTATGCTTATTGGTTGGGGGGGTGGGGCCTGCTAATCTACATGCCCCCCAAAAAACTCCACAGACAATCATCACCCC
Organism: Colossoma macropomum; assembly: GCF_904425465.1. NCBI lineage: Eukaryota > Metazoa > Chordata > Actinopteri > Characiformes > Serrasalmidae > Colossoma > Colossoma macropomum. The sequence continues at coordinate 26,857,462 of NW_023494796.1, read as the reverse complement.
CCTTTAAAGGGCCAAAGCATGGATAACTGAATTTGCCTCATTTTTGGGATGTAGAATATAAACACTGTTACAATTTCAATGGGTACTATTCTTGTCTCTGTCCATACAGTCCATATATAGACACTAAGGTTTGTGATGTCACTAAAACAAACATTTACATATCGCTGTTGTTGGAAGAAAACCTCGTATCTCCAAAACTTTACAGGAGAAGAAAAAAACCTGCTTTACTTTTAATGTAAGTCAATGGAACCAGACTTCTTTCCAAGGCATTTTGGGATGCTTCTTTTAGTCCATTCACCATGAAATTTACAAACAATGTAAAGGGCAACGGGTACCTTCAAATGATGACAAAAACTGAAAAATGACAAAAATGGAGATACGAGGTTTTCTTCCGACAACAGCAATATATATGCACCTATAGCATATAGCAGTTTAGCCCTGCTTTCATTCACACTGAAGTCATAAGCAGTGTTTCAGCCTGGGTCACAACTAAAGCAGCCAATCAGGAAGGTCATTTACATCCAGTTGTATGCACATTTTTGGTGTCTCTGGTCAAATGACACGCTTTGTTGATTTTCTAAGTGAAAATAGGTGAACACACCCTCTACAGAGAACATGTTTAAGGCACATTTACTTTTTATTTGCTGAATTTAACACATTAGGAAAGAAATTATTCATAAAATGAAGCTGATGGCACATTTTACATGTTTTATGTATTTTTTTTAATATATTAAATTCAACAAGTAAACAGTACTGGTGCATTAAAAGTGGGTTTCAAGTATCAACACAAGAAAATCAACACATGTCATTTGACCAGGCGCACCCAAACTTTGCATATGACTGTCTATCAGTTTTAAAGGCACAGTGACAAAAACAGCCTGTCTATTTCTAAAGGATGAAGAGAAGTTGGAAAATGGTAGTATAAAAACGAGTTTACATGCTAACGATGCTTTATATAGTAAGTGTGACCCTAAGAACTATCTGTAGTAGTGCGGGCAGGAGCCCAGTTGCTCATGTGCTGTTGTAACAACCCCATGATTGTAGCCCTCTTGTTCAAATACAGCTTTTAAAAGGCTGTATTGATGGCTATCTTGATAAAAACTAAAGTTATTATTACCTACTAACCTGATGAATTTGTAATATCGCTGCGGTTTAATCTGATGCATAAAAAAAATTAAAAATTGTGAGGATTTTTATTCAGTTTGCATCAAAAATTACCACCTGGAACACGAAAACACACAAATGAAAAAGAAAAGAATACACCAATCCCATTTTATCAATACTCTGGTTAAATACACAATAAAAAGCACTTACCAATCTGAACTGTGCTAATGCTCCTCACCAGGGATGCTCAATCCTGGTCCTGGAGATCTACCACCCTGGAGAGTTCAGAACCAGCACACCTAAAAGCCTTCATCACCTGAATCAGGTGTGTTAGATTAGGGGTGAAACTAAACCCTACAGGATGGGAGATCTTCATGACAGAGGACTCAACCAATCACCTTTTGATTTACAATGTGATCAATTTTATGAAAAAACTCTAGGCCCAATGGAAGTTCAAACTGTGAGTACGAGCTGTAGTGTAACCAGGTTTCAGTCAGGTGTTAGGAATTGAAAACAGCGGTGGCAGCTTTTACGCCAGGACTCTTACCGAAGACTGATACATACAAGCTCAAATATGTGTTAATGTCTGTTACAAGCTTCAAACATCTGTGTTCAACCAAGAATGGACAAAAAAAAAAAAGTTCGATTAGTTTAGCGCTAACATACTACTAGAATCCCTTAAGGTCGCTAGCAGAAATTTGCGTTATCGTAGAGGATTGTTTTCCTAGTTTTTCACAGAGTTTTGACGTTTATGGCCAGAACTGAAGGCCTAGCTCTAATAGTCACGGTTTGCCACTGGTCAAAGCAAGTCTATTAGAGATTGCTTAACAACTTGTCACTGTTTGAGGCAAGTGTGTGATGATTTATGCAGTTTAGCACAATGCTAATTGGCCTGCATAATAATCTGTTGCTTTTCAGCTACATTAGCCCCATAGCTCCAGTGCTAAAACTAAAAAAGCAAAACATGTTTCAGCTGATTGACTACATTTGAGAGAAAATGTGGATTTTTAGCCAAATTATCACATTAAGCTGCTACAAATGTAAGGTATCAAGCAGGAAAATGAATACATGCATAAATAGATAAATAAATAGTCAAAAGAGCAGGCCGCAAGCATTGTGAACCATTCGACATGGTTCCCATGGTGACAGCGGCTCTCCTCAGCACCGTTCCTCACAAATGCTCCTATGGGCTTTTTTTTGGAGGCTGACAGAAGGCGACACTCCTGGACACTTTCATCCGACTGCTCATAATTTCAAGCCTCCATCGATCCGCCTCTTGTTGTTCTCATCAGGGGCTCGATTGATTATTCCGGCAAAATGGCCTCTAACAGCCTTCAGGACGGCGCCGTCCAATCGTCCAAAACGCCGTGTGACAGGCCGCCGCGGTGAGAGACGACTCAGACAGGCTGCTGCGCGATTCCAATCAAGCTTTTTATTTTGCCTGAAAAAAACTCATGATGCCTCTAAGTGAGCTGAGTTAAAGGGGCTGAGAGGCTTTGCTCAAGTGCAAGTTGTTGAAATGATGCGGCTTCAGAGAGGCTCTGGCCCACTTGAGAAAAAGCAATATGACTTCTAGACAGCAAAAAAGCTATTTTGAAAATATGAAGTTATATTTTGCAATCAGGGTGTTCAAATTCCACCAAAATGTCTGCATAATTCAAGTATTAAGATGTGTATGCTCTGTTCTACAGTCAGAATTGCTCACAGTGGTGGTGATAGGAACCAGACATCTACCTCTAAAAGCTCCCTCACAGAAACTCATTACATTAAATGTTCATGATTACACAGCACTGTAGGTTCACTGGTGGCTCTGGATAGTACAGAAAATAGCTATATTTGCATTGTAGACATCACGACCCCTGGTTCCTATCACCACCACTGTCAAGAAATCTGACTCTGTGTTTCTTTACAATGAACCATTTTACTTTAAATCACTCTGAATGACTGTCATCTCAGCCTCTGAACTACACAGACATTTAAAAAAGCCCCACACAGTCTAGTCTAGGTCTGAATTGTAGCATCGCAGGTGATTTAGCACTGAAAAGTCTAGGACAGAATGTTCAGAAGTCATTGAGTCTGGAGTCTTTTAAAAGAGTTTTAGTTTAGCCTTGTTCTTAGCTGCAGACGTTGTATTGTCCTATATAAACTCTACCAGGTTTATATGCTTTTAAATAACAACCCTTTCACTGTAGAAAAGCCTTTGGTTTAAGTGACACAACTGAGACGCTACATGCAATAAATATGGCATTTAAAGGAAAGAGGAAGATTGACTTTAAGCAGTTGGTTGCTAGGTAATAGATATGACAGTTGATTGTCAACTTCGATAGAGCAGGTTTAGATTTCCTAAAGCTTTTAAACTTAAATCTGATTTTTAAAAACATTCATGGTGGAGAGGTACATATAGGGGGTTGTAAGGCAAAACTAAATAGTCTAAAATATAACTTTTCAGATTTATCACTATTTTACCATCAACATTACATATAAAAATATTTAGAAGACTATATTTGTGTTGTAGACATTGTGATCCCTGGTTTCTATCACAACCACTGTAAAGACATCTAAGTCTCTACAATGAACCATTTCACACCAAGCCAGTTGGAATGACTTTGTTTACATCTGAACCACTAAATTATGGAGAAATTTAGAAAAAATTAGTGGAATGCCTTTTTAAGAGTGAGTTTGAACCAATTTTGAGTCATGTCGAGTCGTGAATCGGTTAACCTGGATACCAAGTTGACCACATCTTTAAAAGCATGTTATACTAAATATCACAGTGTATTGATTGGTAAAAACTCCCTGACCAGGTCACAGTTTACTTTGGAAAACTGGACAACCCTATTTGTTAACCCTATACAACCCTATGAGGTCCATTACTATGGTGGAGAGTCGACTCTTAATAACTCAAAATTCTACTTTGTGCTGAAACTGAAATACTGGGGAAATCTTCAAACCTAGATTTCCAAAATATTGGATACAGAAGCAAAATTGGCAAAATACACCAGTTCCTCCAGCGCTGTCCTGACCTACCACACCTGATCCAGACTCGACTGGAAAACGTGAAGTTGGAACGTGGGCCAAAATGGAACAATCAGAATTAAAGCAGAATTAAATGTAATTACACAGTCTTTCTGTTTAAGTGCTTGGTAATCACAAATGATTTGCTAGCCGAGTCTATTTGTAAGTCTCCATCCCTTAACATGTCCAAGAACCACCTACTTTAACAGGAAGGGGCTAATTGACTAAGCAAAGCGACCAATCACAAGCCATTGTTTTTACATTGGTTTACGTTGGTTTTACATGGCATAAGAGGGCAACGTTCAAAGCTGTGGTGCAAGGAAAACAGACTCCTGTTTTCAAAGTGTAAATATGCAGATATATCTTATTAATGTGGTGGACAAAGAACAAAACCTATGTACTCATGCAGAAGTGCAAGAATTCTGTCTACATTGAGTACAAAGGTACTTGCTTGAATGTACTTCCCATACAGAATTCTGATATGTGGCCATATATGCACATATACCATGAAGAGTCCAGCATATATTTCAAAATGTACATATAAATATGTTGTGTACATATATGTAGGAATCAAATATTGGACATATGTGCTGACATATGCCTGACAGGTGCGTGAACACATACGTATAATATCTGGAGCCAGAGTTATAACTGTTACCACATTAACCTGATTATAATTTACACAAACTTTCAGTCATTATGATGTTTATGGAAGAAACAAACAAGATGCATGTCTATTCTTATTAAAAAGGTATTTCATATGCGTTGAGCTAATTACATTCATATTCGTATGTGTGCAGTCTCACGCACAAGTTTGGAAAACCAAAAACCTTATGTAAAAAGAGTAGCATATTTGTGTGATGTCATTCGTATATGAATGTTTTCTCTCATATCTTGTTAAAATATGGGCCATGTAGGTTTATATATGGCTGAAATATATGTCTGATATTTATAAATGTTATATTTATAAATATATTTAAAAAATATATATCTTTACAACGGATATGAGGGAAATATATACATATATACATATATATATATATATATATATACATACACACACACACACACACACACACACACATATATATATATATATATATATATATATATATGTGTATATATATATGTGTGTGTGTGTGTGTGTGTGTGTGTGTGCTTGCTAGCCATATATTGCTACAAATAAGATTTCTAGATTTCTAGTACTTTATTACAATTAATAGGATATTTTTATGATGAACCATATAAAGGAGTCCTGTGAGTCTTCAAACATTAAGAACTGAAAACAGAAACTGTTCACATCTGTAGCCAGACAGGTCTCCTTCATCGAACTTAGAACTCACAGCACTTTTACTTCTGATACTTAAACACACTCACAAGCAAGTACAGAAACGTTAATGCTTCAAATGACACTCATTAATAATCAAAATTTAAAAATAAAAAATTAAAAGTATAGTGAACAGCTTTATAAACATTCTTTTTTAATCCAGTCTTGCACTGAAATTGTAACGATTGTCACCTGAAGAAAAAGCTCACTGCTAGCTCCTGATGTTAGCCAGCATTTAGCTTGATAGACAAAGGATTGTTTTCTGTCTGACTGACAAAAACTCATGTATGTGACTAGCAAGAGTGCAACTGGGAAAATCATAATAGCTGTAGTCAGATTGGCATATAACAAATGGCTAATCAGTGAGCCTGATCTGCTCTGGTATCTTAGCTTTCCGCTGTAGAAAAGTACATAATCCAACCGGCAGACTCCTAATCAGTGACACCAGTCAAACTAAGTTCCATATAGAAAGATAAAGCATTACTTACTACTGACCACTGGAACTGTCCTCTCCTCTGCCATGTCCACCAAGGATAAAGGGTCAGAAGCCCAGACAATAGTTTTGAAGTTCCTCATGCTCCTTTGCAGCTTTTACTTTGGCTGATAATCTGATAAGACACATGTTAAGAAAAGGCATCTTTAGGTTTCACTTAAAGCCACAACAGTCTTTCATCCATGTTAAAGTCCGCTGACTTTAGATCAGAGTGACCAGTTTCAACACAGATCTAATACACCTGAGGAAGCTAATCAACACATGCCAATAACACTGACTATCTACATCAGGTGTGACAGATTAAAGCTGGAACTGAACTCTGAAGGCCTGAATTCTGAGTGAAGATCCAGTAGGACAGTTAGTGGTCACAGCTTTACACTGAGGTTATCTGAGGCATATTTGAGTGCATTGATATATAACTAAACTGCATGTATAAGGCACCGCAATAAAACTACATTTAACCTGAATTTATAGCTTATTTTAAACTGAATTTTCCCACTCACTGGTCACTTTATCAGAAACACCTACTAAACTGCTGTAGGCTGCATGAGCAGGGATAAGATGCTGTGGCCTAAATGGCCGAGGCTAAACTGCTGTAAGCAGAATGGGCAGGGCTAAAACACTGTAGACTGAATGAGCGGGGCAAAAATGCTGTAGGCTGAATGGGCAGGATTAAACTGCTCTAGGCTCAATGGGCGAGGCTAAAATGTTGAATGGGCGGAGTTAAATGGCTGTGTGCTGAATGTGCAGGGCTGAACTGCTGTAGACTGAATGGGCGGGGCTAAACTACTGTCAGGCTGAATGTGCAGGGCTGAATGGGCGGGGCTAAACTGCTGTGGGCTGAATGTGCAGGGCTGAATGGGCGGGGCTAAACTACTGTCGGGCTGAATGTGCAGGGCTGAACTGCTGTAGGCTGAAAGGGCGGGGCCAAACTACTGTCAGGCTGAATGGGCAGGGCTAAACTGCTGTAGGTTGAATGGGCGGGGCTAAACTGCTGTAGGTTGAATGGGCGGGGCTAAACTGCTGTAGGTTGAATGGGCAGGGTTAAACTGCTTTAGGCTGAATGTGTGAGGCTAAACTGCTGTAGGCTGATGTAACAATGTTGACATACTACATCAAACTCTTGTATTCAAAACATGGGAAAAACTCTGCTTTACAGTCATTTAGGCCTAAATGTAGATGAAGTATAATACTGACTGCATGTTTTTGGGTCAGTTTTCTGTCAGTAATCTTCTGACCACACGTTAATACAGCATGGTGCACTCAGTGTGACAGAAGCAGCACAGAGCAGAAACAAAAACAGCAATAATTTGGTGAATTATGTGAATTTCATGCAGCCTGAATCTCCACTTTTCCTCCCTGTCTGGCATCATGATAGCGCTCAGGTGTCCGTCTCACCTGTCTAGTCCGGCAGGCCGCTTCAGGTGAGGTGTCAGTGCCCTGACACCTGTCGTCTCGCGTCAATCATACTGTCACCACGGCGACACACTCCTCCGCTCCACAGTCACGGTGTGTTTCTCTAACTATTCCACTCACACTCTCTCTCTCTCTCCCTCTCTCTCTCTCTCTCTCTCCATATGCTGTATCTCTGCCTCCAGACTCTCCACAATCTTCACTCAGGTCATTTTTTATTTGCTCCTCTGGAGTTAAAAGTAAAAACAGAGTGTCCTCCAACCACAGCAGGTCCACTAAAGCTCAGCAGTGTTGAGCAAACAACAGTGACGTCACTCTAATTCAAAACACCTGATTCAACTCTTCAGCTAATTAGCAAACTCTTCATGAGCTCACCTGGTGCTGCATCCCAATCAGGTCCCCAACACTACCTATGACTACTTCTTTAAGCATATTATATGAAGCACATTCAAAACCTTCCATTTTTAAAATATATTTGACATTATTTGGAAACACCAGCTGTCCGTTGCATTGCGGGCATCTGTCATGATGAGTGGACCAATAGAAACGGTCCAAAATTACTTTTATTTTACATATATTAAAGTAAGAAAATGTTCTTTTTTCTTCAGAAACAAGTGCCCTCCAAAAATCCACCATACACTCAGTTTTTGAGTACAGTGTTGTACTATATGTGCTAATATTAAAGATTTATGTGCAGGATATGTTTTATATATATATATATATATATATATATATATATATATATATATATATATATTTATATATATGTATATATATGTTTGTATGTGCTAAATATTTTTTTTACTTTTTTTTAACTATACACAATGACAGTTGTATGCAAAAGTTTTGGCACCCCTGGTCAAATTAATTTTGTGTTGATTTTCTGAGACATAACTGCAGCTCAGCTGCTGAATTCCAAGGCCCCATTTCAAGAAAAAAAAACAGGTTTCCCACACTTTTTTTGAAATAAGAGTTTGACGTAGTATGTATACATTGATAAAGTAGTTGGCGTAATGTAGTGGGTAACACCTCTGCCTTCTACGCTGTAGACTGGAGTTCAATCTCTGCCTGGGTAAGAACCCTACACTATACCAATAAGAGTCCTTGGGAAAGACTCCTAACGCTACCGTCGTTCTGGATAAGAGCATCTGCCAAATGCAAATGTCAATAAACATTAAAACATGCTATTCACTACTCAGTCCATACATGGAAACTAAACTGCAAAAACAGCCTGTTTTGGATGAACTGTGATGTCACAAAATCAACACTTTACATATATCTGCTTATTCAGCCTTTCGCAGTTCAGCTCCACTGGTTAACATTACAGTTCTAGAGAGTGTTTTAGCCTGGATTACTCTCTGAACAAGACACAATACAGGACCACCACAGAGTAGATATTATTTGGGTGGGGGATCATTCTCAGCACTGCAGTGACACTGATGTGGTGGTGTGTTAGTGTGTGTTGGACTGGTACGAGTGGATCAGACACAGCAGTGCTGCTGGAGTTTTTAAACACCTCAGTGTCTCTGCTGGACCGAGAATCAAGACAACCAAAAATATCCAGCCAACAGCGTCCTGTGGGCAGCGTCCTGTGACCACTGGTGAAGGACCAGAGGATGACCAACACAAACTGTGCAGCAACAGATGAGCTACAGTCTCTGACTTCACATCTACAAGGTGGACCAACAAGGTAGGAGTTTCTAATTGAGTGGACAGTGAGTGGACACAGTGCTTAAAGACTCCAGCAGCACTGGTCAGTGTATAAAGCCTGTATCTCTCTCCTGCTCTGTATTACAGACTGAAATTCTTCTCTTTCACTGTGTCATCATCCAGTGCCAGCTGTGCCCCCTGGGGTCGCCCGCATTAGTGTAATAGGAATATTCCTCAGCGTTGCCGCGGCTCATTCCGGAGCAGTCTGGAAGCTGTAGGTGTGCTAGAGCGGCTCCTAAATGGCCACGCTCTCCGCTGCGTTTTTAACGCTCTGGTGCCTCAGGTAGGAGACCCCGCTCGGAGAGGAAAATGGAATTTGCTGCCGACTGCGAGGGGTGGAGGAGAGAAAGCTCGTTTCACACTCACTAAATGCTTCTCCGTCCTGTGGTTCAGTTGCAGTGACACACACACACACCACAGTGTGAGATTGACTGGAAGACAGAGCGCAAACCCTGTACCAAACAAGAGCAAAATCCATGTGATGCACCATCAGCCTCATATCCTACATTATTCTTTTTTCTTGAGGTGTATTTATGACGTTTGTGTGGTTTTATGTACCAAGAAAGTAAAATATAATTATTATTTATCATTTTCCAGCCCTTCTTTGTCCTCTACAATTAAACAGGCTGTATTTGTTACTGTGCCTTTAAGACTGACATATGTAAATGAGCTCTGTTCTGATTGGCAATACTCATTCAAAAAGCAGTCTGGGCTGAAACACACCTTACAGCCTGAGTGTGAGTGGGCAGAGCTTCTGTAGACCGAATAGAATATAAGTAAACATATTAGCTCTTATGTATCCAGACACTGGCCACTTTATTAGAAACCCCTACCTTATACGTCTGCTAACTGGCCACTTTATTAGAAACACCCACCTTGTTTTTCCACTCACTGGCCACTTTATTAGAAACAATTACCTTGTACTTCTACTCACTGGCCACTTTATTAGAAACCCCTACCTTGTGCTTCTACTCACTGGCCACTTTATTAGAAACGCATACCTTGTATTTCTGCTGACTGGCCACAGTCTATAACAGTACACCAACAAGGTGGAGCTATGAAGGGGGGTTTCTGATAAAGTGGCCAGGGAGCTTATTTACTTGTCTTATTCCACTTTGTCTTAAATGAAGCAGCCACTGACAATAAGGCAATATGCTCTATCAACTACAAATGACCAGAAAACCCCACCAGTTCATGTCCGGGAAGCCCACAGTTACAGATCTTAGTCACATGAAATATAATTTGATGACAGTTTATTCTATTTCCGTCCATCTGCCCTGCAGTGGATTCACTTTCAGCTCATCACTGTGGAAGGTTTCACTCTCTCTCTCTCCTCTGACTGTTCCACAATTTCCCATTAACAGTGAGAAACGGAGTTTCTCATTAGTCTCCGTTATTCACAGCCGCTTTCAGCTTTCATCTGAGACGACTCCGGCTTCTCGGCTCGGATGCAGGAGAAGCCCCTCGATCATGGCTGTCTGATTGTCATGGTGGCTCACTGAGGATCCAGTATGATACAGCTACAGGCAGCATTCCAAGAACATCCTACTTATACGTGCTATTCACTGTACAGCTAGTCTGTTTATTTTTAGAGCAGATGTACAGTGTCTCAATAGTACGTTCAGTTATGTACAAACACCAACACGAGAAAGATTCCATACACATTCACACTTGCCAAGCTTCTAATTCTGATTCTCATTCTGTTTCTGATTGTTTTTTTTTTTATATTCTGATTCTGATTCTAATTCTGATTCTGATTTGAATTCTGTTTCTGATTCTGGTGCTACTTTTCATTTTGATTCTGATTCTAATTCTATGTCTGACTGTAATTCTAATCCTGATTCTAATTCTGTCTCTAATTATGATTCTGATTCAATTTTCATTCTGATTCTGATTCTAAGTTCTTTTTCTAGTTCTGACTTTAATTTCAATTATGCTTTTTTTTCTAGTGCTGATTTTAATCCTGATTCTAATTTTAATTATGATTCTGATTCTTGATATGAGTCTTTTTCTAGTTCTGATTTTAATTCTGATTCAAATTTTTAAATGATATATTCTGATTCTCTTTCTAATCCTTTTTTCAATTCTGATTCTAATTCTTATCTTAACTACATAAAGCTCAATAGTTTTATGTTTTCATGAGTTAGCCACCTGCTGTTTAACTAATTAACATACTCTATTATGCAGTTACCTAGCTACCATAGCTAATGCTAATATTGTGTCATTGTATATTGTACATTGTCCATTGTATATTGTAGAATGTAGTATTCAAAGTGCAGGTCAGAGGCAGTAATGTTTATTATGAAACAAACAGTAGTGATGCATCTACTGAAATCACCAAATCTAGTAATCTATTATAATCACCACTAGTATTATCTTTTTACTGCTAGCTAGCATTAACTGACTATCAGCAGATAGCTTGGTGTTAACCTGAGAAAACTTATTAATGATTATTTAAAATTAAGTTCTATGCACGTGTGCAGTGAGTTGTGATGTAACATGAATAATGAAAAACACTTCTGATCTAATAATTTGCCTGAACTATATATAGCATATGTGTCTGAAATAGGAGCTCATATGAAAGTGGCTAATTCTGATTTTGGCCACTTCAGCTCTGTAACGTGAACATGACCAGCGTATTCAGTCCCATTCAGACAGCTGAAAAAATGCTGACTCAGTCCGTCCATCTCGCTCTAATGGATTCGTTTTGCCGCTGGGAAACGCGGGTCCCCCTGGGAAAACGGCCGGAGCTTAACGACATTCACTTTCTGCTGCCCTGGCTATTTATTTTGATTAGCCGATGGAGTCCAGACCACGGCCGTCTCTGAATAATTGACACAGCAGGCTCGGAGGTCAGTCTGAGCCGAGAAGGGAATCCTGCAGAGTTATGGAGTGTGTGAAGTTGCTCGAAGCTACAATAAAAAATGTCAAGCGTGCTACAAATTATGCTTTTCTTGTGCTTTTGAGTTGGTCCCATTCTCAGCAAGAGGGGCAGACATGTACACACTAACTGACCACTTTATTAGGAACACCATTCTAATATTGGACAGAAGCTCCTTTTGCTCTGAATTCCTTCAACAAGGTGCTGAATACGAATACTTCAGTGGGCCAAACTGAGTACTTGATAACAATTCTACAGCAAAACAGATCACCATACACTGTACTGCCAAAAGTATGTGGACACAATGGAAGCGTCTAAGAGCAACAACAGCTCAGTCATGAAGCAGAAGACCACTTTAACTCACATAGCAGGGCTGCTGAGTGCTGAAATGTGTAGTGTGTAAAATCGTCTATCTTCTGTAGCGACAGTTCCAAACTGCCTCTGGAAGCAACAACAGCACAAGAGCTGTGTACTGGGAGCTTCATGAAGTGGGTTTTCATGGCTGAGTAGCTGCACACAAGCCTAAAATCACTACGCACAGTGCCAAGTGAGGGCTGGAGTGGTGTAAAACACACCAAAACTGCACTCTTGAGCAGTGGAATCGTGTTCGCTGGAGTGGTAAATCTCACATCACTCTCTGGTAGACCACATAGTGCCAACAGTAAAGTTTGGTGGAGGAGGGATAATGGTCTGGAGCTGTTTTCCAGGCTCTGGGCTCCGCCCCTTAGTTCCAGTGAAGGATGATGTTAATGCTACAGCAAACAAAGAGATTTTACACAATTGTATGTTTACAACTTTGCGACAACGTCTTGGGAAAGACCTTCCTGTTCCAGCATGACTGTGCCTCAGTGCACAAAGCGAGGTCCATACAGCCATGTTTTGACAAGTTTGATGTGGAGGAGAAAAAGAGAAAAGAGAAAAGGAGAGAGAGGGAGAGAGATCAACGAGAGGAAGAGAAATAAAAAAAAAAAAATAAAGGCAGCTAAACAGAAGAAAGACAAATAGAAAGATAAAGCTAGAGAGACAGTGAGAGAGAGAAAGAGAGAGAGCAGATGGTAGAGCACTGTATCAGTAGGTGTGGGGTCACTGGGTGTTTGACAGTGATATTAACCTTCAGGCTGCTGTTACTGCTTTCTCTCTCTCTCTCTCTCCATTCTTCTGTCTTTCCACTTTTCTCTTACTCTCTCTCTCTGAACTTTTCACCACATTTTTCTCGCCCACTGTCTGAGTCTGTCTTCCATTCCCTCTATCTCTCTTTCTCTCTTTCTGTGTAGGCTGTGTTTGACTTGGTAGACCCATGCAGCCCAAACTGAGGGAACAGACGCCTGTGTATCAAAGCCAGAGCAAGCGGGGAACAGTTCCCATCACATCCGTGCGTAAATCACACTGCAGAAGTGAAAGTATATGCATAAATATGTGAGGAGGCATGGATAAATTCCCCTGGAGCTATTAAGATAACTCCCAATCATTTTCCCAGCGTTTAGAGGAAGCTCAAAGCCTCTCCATGTCCTCAACTCAGAATGACCTAAAGAAGCTATATGTTCTTACATTCGGGCAGTCAGTTAATGTAAGACATATATACGTATATATATCTTTGTCGGAAGAAAACCTCGTATCTCCAAAATGGTAATGGTTTTCAGCAGATTTTAGTGTACAATTTCTACTTATCCACTTAATTTGACATATTAAGAGAAAACAATGTGTTTATATTAATAGGACCAACAGGTGAAAACAAAGACTGGACCCAGACACACTAAATACTAAAAAATGTTCCGTTTAGTTGATGAGGCTTCTCTGTATTTTCCATCAAATATAACTAAAATATTGGTGTACATAGTGGCCATTTTCACTGGAAATAAATAATTAAATGAAGGGTGCTTTTTGACTTTGGGACAATTTCTATTGGTCCATTATTCATGAACTGCTCACACAATGTAATGAACAGCTGACATACATATTTAACATATACATATGTTTACATGCTAGAGGACTAAAATGCATCGACGTTTAGCTGTCATTGTACTAATCCTGTTTCTTTTCCATTGTAAGGTTTATCTTCTGATAAGATTAAAAATAGGTTTCCATTTTCATTATGAAACCAGACTCAGATTGGCACGACATCCAATAAACAAATCCTGTACCAACATGTCCCAGCAATAAAATACTATTTAAAGTAATATTTGTTCCAACATTAATTAATTTTTGGCTTCATTTGTTGTTTTGTAGACTGCAGATGGGACCGGAGATATTTGCTTATTTGCAGTCAGTCTTTTGGGAGTGAAGTTCTTTTGGAAAAATACAACAGAAATCAAAAGTTTTAGCACCCTTGTAAGGCTCACAGCTGAGACCACGGAATAAGACTAGAGGCTATAATTCATAACACTTACATTTTTTAATAGAATTCATTTATAACAAATGGAACTTGTGTCAGCAAAGATCTGCTTGTCACACAGACGTCTTCCGCCACCAATATAACCTAAGTAAGAAAATAAAAAGCACTCCATTCATTCAGAGAGGAAAAACAAAAAAAGAAAGAAAAAAAAAGAAAGAAAAACAAAAAAAGTAAAACAGTTTACGCTTACAACTAATCAGAGGTAATTTTTATGATTCTTTTTAACAAGCCATTTTTTTCTCTTTACAATTGAATTAATTAATTTCAGTCTATGCATCCAGATGTGAGATAGAGAGAGACAGAGAGTGAGAGAGAGAGAGAGAGAGAAAGAGAGAGAGAGAGAGCAGAGAACACCACGTTGATTTCTGTTTATGACACTCCATTCTTGAATGGCGAAGCCACGAAACTGATGAAGGGGATGAAAAGGGGAAAAAAAAATTCTTGAGTCACCTGCTGGAGATTCCATGGCGCCAGAAAGGATGCTCTTTTTGCCACAAACTCTTTTTTTTGTCTTTTTTTTGTTTTGAATTCGGTACCGTATCCCCCCAGTTTGTGTTATTTACATACACAACAAAGTGAATGTTGAAGGAGATTCTTACAGATGCTTTCAAGTAATACGTTATTGGGTATAGAATCAATAGGGCAGTGCATAGTACAAAGATATAGAAAGTGCAATTCTTCCTACTAGGCCTGCATCGGCCCTCTGCAATGCTTTCCATGCATATTGAAATAAGGTCGAGGATGGAAAACAAAAACGAAAAAAAAAAAGACACAGACCAGTACAAAGCACAAACATTGCTGAAGATCGTGAACAAAGTACGTAATGACACTAGGTGGCGCTGACATGTTTAGATGAAGCTAAATAATAGCACTTTATAGCTTGACTGTTGTCACAAGGATGAAAAACAACAACAAAATAACAGCAAATAAAAACGCACAGTAAAATTAAGAACCTGTTTTAAATAAGAAAAAGGGAAAGAAAGCACCTGGAATGCACATCCACAAAGCCACCGATTTAACGTAAAGAAAAAAACAAAACAAATGTGAGCAGGAGCCGAACAAGAAAAGGTTCAGATGTCACGTCGTAACTTCCGACGCATAACGGAATACGAGCGTCCGCCACTGGCAACCACGTACGTAGATTGTCGAGATTAACAAATCTAACCTGCTTCGTTTTCCAAAAGTTGCTGCCTTAGCTACGAATTTGACTGTCGCGAGTTTTAGTGAATGTGTTCACATGTTCGCAAAACGTAAGGCTCGGTGAGTTCCCTTTCGGTCCACATTCTGTGCGCTCCTTTCTCTGGAGACTGTCCCGAATTCTTACGAAGAAAAATAAAGACGACGGGGGATCCACCTCTACGGTTTGGTCGTATTAGCGTGACAGGTGTCGTGAAGCTCATCGTAAATGTTTGTCGTTTGTGTCGTTTTGTGCCAAATGACGTTACTTAAAATGTTCCGTTATCGGACTTCGAAGCTGTAGTATAGCTACGGTAGCGTAAGCGTAATTCATTCCTCTTTATTTTTTTCACTCCTTTCTCTCTCGTCACTGAGCCACGGTAAGGCCTCCGAAAATAAAACAGGAACGATGGACTTGTACTCAGTTGCATATATAATTTCATATAATGAAAAAACGTAAAATTAAAATGCACGGTAAAATGAACGGTACGTAGATAAATACTTGGACTACTCAAACAGTACATGTTAAATGAATATTATAAAAAAGAACAGGCATAAATATAAGGCACTCTAAATGCAAAATGAAAATGTAGAATATTATGCCGATTCGAACGATTCAAAAGCCTTTTGTTTTTTGAGAACGAGATGTCTTTGTACCTTGCCCTACACAATGAGAAGATGACTACGCCACTACACGAACCGTCGACCTATCTAAGTAGAGCTAGCTAAATACTGCCGGCGACACTTCGCTCTGCCATCGAACAACAATGCCATGAGTTACAAAGGTTTCCACATAACCCCCCGCCCCCCAACCCCGAAGCTATAATACACCTATTTATTGCACAAGAAAAGATGCACTGAATTGAAGTACGATTTATTTCAACCTACCGATGTGCATTCCAGTGAAAAATCTCTTCATTTCCCTCCAAAAAAGTACAGAAATCTCATTGTGGAAGCTTTCATATATCATTTCATTTCATCTCTCTGGTATTTTTATATATATATTTATATATCATTTATATATGTACTCATATGGTCATTTATTACAGAATTTGATTTATTCATAAATATTTCCACATTTATATATAGTTATATACATTATCAGATAGTGTTATATATCTATAGTGTATGTTTTTACTCTCTCTCTCTGGTTTCGGAGGCTCGTCTGTTAAAATCACTGTAACATGGAAGAACTAAGATATTCTGTAGCAGCAACTTCATACTGTGCCTCCCCTTTTGATTCCACGGAGTCCCCGAAATATAGACTGTTTATAGTTGCGTATGTGACCATGGACAAAAATAATATGAAAAAAAAGGACCCTGTATCAAAGTTTAAATTTGGTAAGAGTTAATACAGGACCACATCAAGTGCCAGAAAAAAAATAAAGACACGATAGAACAGCTCTACAGAGTAAAAAAAAAAATTAATAATAATAATAATAAGGAGAAGAATGGAAAAAAGAGCGAAGTTAATACTTGGGGTCGACTAACGTTGTTGAGCGATCACCTTGTTAAAAAAGGAAAAATAAATTCACATAGTTCAAAATGAATTACAGCTCAGTTGAGTAATAAAGTACTAAAAAACTAAATCAATAACTTTTTTAATATTCGTCTCGTATTTGTACATTCCCCCTCCCGTTACCCCTAACCGAAGGACGAACATTGTGACAAGATAGGGGTATTATTATTGTTATTACTATTATATGTGTCCATTCTTGTTCTTATGGACTTTTTTATATATATATTTATATTTTTTCCCTAGAATTCACTCATCTCCGTCGCCTTGTTGAACGGAAAAATCTCTCTTTGCGATGTGTATCCACTTTCCGGGCCGCGCCAAGGGCCTTCCTTCCTCTGCTTCTCGCAACGTCTCTGTTCGTTTGATGCAGTACATGTTCTTATTTTTTATCTTTTTTTTTTCAATTTTCTTTTAGAATTCATGTTCGTGAATCTGAGACGTATCCTCAAAGCAAGAGAAGAAACGGTAAATTCCACATGATGCTCCAACAGTCCGGATATACGCATCCGCTTTGAATTGATCAGATTTTTGAGGGGGTGGGGCTGGGTTTTGTCTTGGTCCACATGGAATTTTTTGTCTTCCGTTTCATTTTCTTTTTTTGTGTCATACTGTTATTTATTGTTTTTTTTTCACACCCAACAAATTAATCAAAGTCTTGGACTAGGAGTTTAAGAAGTACTTTTCACAAGCAGGAATTTTTATGGCTCAGAAGAAATGACCTCTGGATGTCCAAGGGCCTTCCGCATTCCTCGAGGGGAAGAGGACTCTTTACGTTGCATAGTGATCAAAACTCCCAAGATACTCCAAGCCTGCTCGGTAGCAGAACTGGTACTGATCCTGAGTGAGAGACAGGAAGAGACAGACAAAGAGAGAGAGAGAGAGAGAGACATAGAGAATGCATGAATGAGTTTGACTTGTGGGTCCTAGCCTAACATTGTATCCATATAGCGAAGGTTTAGCCAATAAATGTACACAGCCCCACTTACCTTGAATGTAGTCCATCAACCGAAACATGTTTGGTGTCTGAAGTTTCCTTCTTTAGTTTTAGCACTGGAGATTCGAGGCTAATGTAGCCAACAGCTAACAGGAGCTCACGTAGGGCAATTAGCACGGTGCTAACTGTGCCTAAATCATCACATTCCAGCCTCAAACTGTGTGGAGTTGTTAAGTAATTTCTAATAGACTTGATCTGTGGTTTCTGACACTGTATGACACACTTTTGTACATAAAAATGGACTCAAGTACTTGAATAACTGAAAAACAGTCACAGCAGCCACCATGAAGCCTGAATTTTGCCAAAACTCGCCATTAGCAAAAACAGCATATTGTTGCTGATGGAACAAAACCTTGCATCTCCATTTTTTGTAAGTTTAAATACGATCTGCCCTTTATAATGTGTTATAATTCAAAACGTCCCAAAGTTTCTTTGCAAAATATCTTGTTCCATTAACCTTCATTCAATGTTAAGAACATTTTCCTTCTCCTAAAAATGTTATATGAGGTTGAGTTTTGGATGCTGGCATGGTGGTCAGTAGCACGATCATGCTGGATGACCAGCTACACTAGCACCAGACCAGCATTAGACCAGTGTGCTGTTAGCACAATGCTAATTGCTGATGCTAATAATAAGCTTTCATTAGCCTAGTAGTTCCAGTGTAAATATTAAAGAAGTAAACTTGAGACACCAAACGTGTTTTGACTGATCTTCAATACTGGGGGTATGGGGACAAACTATAGAATAAACAACTCCCAAACGCTGCTGATGATTGGCCGGTATTTTCAGAGTGAAAAATAAATACACTATCCGTTATACACTATGTGGAATCACTTGCCACAACAGTTATATACAAATGTATATGTAAAAATGACAAATTATTATTATTATTATTACCAGTGAACATTTTTAGATGTTTTATTCAAATTTCAGGAATTCTGTGAACAGAGAGGTTATTAAGTAATAAATAATAAACTGCAATTATCTATTTATATGCATTTTCTTGTCAAATTGTCATAAGTTCTGGATATTGATCTATTATAACTTTTATTACAACTTCATTCTTGATGTTCTACAGCTTTTTCAGGTATTTTGGAATCTTCTACAGCTCTGTTCATCATTCCCTGTTCATCACATCTAACATTTCATATTACGCTGGCTTGACAAATGTCACAAAGGACATCTCTCACCTTGACACTCATAGACATTACATGCAGATTCACATATATACTAGAATACATACACATGCATATTAGCAACCTCCTTAGATAATGTAGCAATGGCCTAGCAACACCTTAGCAACGAGTTTAAAGACGACGCGCCGTGAACGTGTTGGTTTCTTAAACGGCAACAAATCCAACACCTGAACTGCCATTTGGACACAGTCTTGCATTGCAATGCATTCTGATCAGGCAAAATAAATCCCTCTCATCTCCATAGCAACCGTAATTTCAGCTCTACAACTACACAAAGATTTGAAAGCGGAGTGCTGCAAACATGGCTGAATGTCTCTCCCCAGCTTTGTGCCTTTTCTCTCTCTCTCCGCTGAGCACTCAGAAGAGGAGGAGGAGGGCAAAAGAAAAAAGGAAAACACCGTCATTCCGCTTGGCGGGGCATGAGAGGCGCGCTGTAGAGGCACGTGGGCTGCTCGCATTGATCTCGCCAAACAATTTTCCCATCGACTGTGGAGAGGGCACTTTTTCTTGCGGCCCGGCTGTGAAATTGCTTATCTGAATCAATTTGCATGGCTAACCTGAGGGCTTTGTAGATATCAATACAAACGAACAGTGGCGGAGAAATGGCTGAATGCTGATACGCGAAAACCTTCAACTTTCGATCTTTTTTTGGGCCTCCGCTTGTAGTCACGTTCCTTCTAAGAGATGCTTTTATCAGGCCTGCTGTTTTTTGTGGACGCTCATTAGTTCAGTCCTAATAAGTATAATTAAATTTAACAACATGTCTTATGTGGAGGTGAAACTGTTTATCGTCTTTCTCTGAGAGCACAGTGAGGCCAACGAAGACCAAACTCATCACTCCATCCAGGACCAAGGCTCTATAACTACATCTTAGCCATCACAAAATCTAAACATGAGAGTTACACATAACCGCAAGGTGTGCAATGATATATTGGATTACTTGTCCTATAAAATTTGTATTTATTTATTTTGTTACATTACTGAATGTGTTTGGCACTACTTTACAGTAGCAGACAGTGCAGGAAACTTGTGTGGAAGAATATCCCGGCAGATCTCTTTGAAAAGTAAAGTTGAGTTTCTGAAACAGACGGACGCTGTAATAAAGGTAAAGCGTGGACACACTGGATACTGAAAAAATATGATATTATATATAGTTGTTAAGACGTCTGCATAATTTATACCTTATGATAAAATTTATACCTTATAATAAAATAAATACCTTTTACTTTATGGCAGTTTTGAGTGGAAATGAAATAAATGAAGGGTGGTCTCTGACTTCTGCACAGTACTGCATGTTCTGTAATCTAATATTTCTTCTTTCCAACCTGCTACACTGCATATACGTTTATTTATATAGTTTTTGGATATTATATTTTTCCTTCAGGCGTTTTGTCACTGTTATATGAAAACCCCAATGTTCTTATTCTAATTCTTTTTTTACATCATCTGAAAACACCAGCTGTCCTTTTACTGTATGAACACTTCATGATGAATGGTCCCACAGAAACACTCCAAAATTACTTGGAATAAAATCTAGTTAAGTTTCAGAGATATGAGGTTTTGTTAACACAGTGACAATTTATATCAGAAGCAGTTATTTCTGTGTTGATGTATTTGTTTGTTTTTTAAATAGCTGTTTATTTTCTCCCGTGTTTGAGTATACACACCTCCGTCTGGACCATGGCCGGCCGCTGTGTCCTCAGCATCTTCACTGTCTGGAAGATGTCCACCACTCCCTCGTAGCGCATCCTCTCCAGAACAATACTGAGAGTGATAAACACGCCAGTTCTACCAACACCCGCACTGAGAGAGGGAGAGAGAGAAACGGGGATACTTCAGTACTTCCATGAAGCACGGTTTATCACAAGGATATTAATTATGGATGCATAATGATAGGTTGTACTCCAGAAGAGCAGAATATTTAGGCGATGCTGGGTTACTGCAAAAAAATATAAATATATAATAATATAAATATCTGCATTTCATTCATTTGTAACCTGTAAAATCTATCTAATTGAGTCATTTGGACAATCGAGGACCCCATTAATTGAGCTGGTAAATGTCTTAGTAAAAGTTAGATAAGTGGGTCTGCTGTGTTTCCGTACCTGCAGTGTACCGAGATGGGCCCGTCCTGACCAAACTGCTCTTTCGTTTTATGCACCTGTCCGATGAAGTCGATGAACCCCTCTCCCGATTTGGGCACTCCCTGCTCCGGCCAGTCCGTGAACTGGAACTGCCTGACTGTCCGAGACTGGCCGTCCTAAACCCCAGAGTCCAGACAAGAACAAGACAAAATTTACAGACCAGCAGAAATCTCCAGGCTAAAGTGGACACTGTTGCATTTACAGTGGTGCCACAATGGAAAGTCCAATCATTAGCAAAGTTGAATCTGTCCAATGCATATACTGAATCAGAAGGCAGCTGATCTGTGTGATCATGATTAACTCAATGTATATCAAATGTTCCTCTCTTTAAGATCCATGATAAAATCAAAAATAACAAAAACCTCATATCATCCCGGGGCTTTTTAAAATGTTTATTTTTCCACATCACTTGAGCATGGCAGCTGTCTATTCCATTGCGTGAAAATCTCCAGATGAATTGACCAATAGAAATGCTCTAAAATTGCTTAAAATGAAATCTCACTACATTACAAGTAAAGAAAGTTTTTGCCTTCTCCTGTAAAACTGCCATTTTGTAAAGTGTTGATATACTTAAACCTCCAAAAACTAAACAAGAGATTTGCCTTAATGTTAGTATCCTCACGAAGTGACTGCAAGTGCCTAATAAATGTAACCTACTCTCTGATTCTCAGTCTCAGGCTCCATTTACTGCACAATTTAACGTTTAGCCCACTCCAACACACCTGATTCAGCTCATGAAGTGCTTTATAATGTGCCTATTGAGTTTAATCGGATGTGTTGGATGGAAAAAAGAAAAAAGTTCATTACATGGAATCTTTAGTAGCAGTATTAACAACACTAGCTAAATGGAAAGTTTATCTCCTTTTTTTCTGTGTACCTTCTCTGTAGCTTATTTGGACAGCCAAACGTTGCTGTTTCAGTCTTCACTGGTATTTACAAATATACAATAATGCCATTCGGCTAAACGATGCACCAGCTTTTTGCCTCACATATCACGGAGTTATGCAACCAAAGAGGAGTCCAAAAGCCTCCGGAGGACAAGGATGCCTCAAAGCTTAACAAAAAGATATCCCTCATTGTTCACCTAAACGTATTAGCGCATTAGACGCTAATTCCTTTGATGTGGCGTATGTCGGCAGCACTCTTGACTGAGGCTCTGAGGGTTGCAGGTTGCTTAAGTGATATCACACAGCCTCGATAAGTAGAGCTACGCCATCCAGGTCCTTCTGTAGAGCCCAAATACAAACGGAAGAGAATGTGTGCCGTTTATCTCTGCAAGCCTTTGATGGAATTAAAACCTGCTGCCGCATTTGTTTCTGCACTGACACGTTCCAATTCCCCCCAAACTAAATATTTACCCAAACACACTCTCTACTAACCCCACGCACACACACTGCACCAGGACAAGCTCGCCTTCGTTCTCAAAATGCAGAAATCTCCAAAAGTGTTTGTTCAAAGCAAAATGTGGTGACAGAATAACAGAAGACCTGATCCTCTGAGATGCTCGGATTATTAATGGTTAGAAAGCTGTTTTATACAAATTACATCTTCACTAGTGCAGGGGGGCTTCAATCTACAGTAAACAACAATCAATAAAAGGAAAAGACTTTTATATGACATCTCCTTTATGCCATTCAGGTTTCAAAAATTAGAATAATAAACATTAAAATTCAACATTGAAAACATTACAAGACCTCTTAGCAACCAGCATGAAACTAAAAGGAGACTAATCAAGGAACATGCTTACAGTAATCATATTCTCTGATGGTACTAAGTCAGAAAATATCCCACCGTCAAAGTTTTTTCAGCCTAAAGACATTCTAGCTTAACAATTTCCAGCACTCTATCTTAATGGACAACTTTTTATAGCCTGTAAATTCGTGAAATTCGTGGATTTAAATATCAAATGATGAGATTAGGGTAGCCTCGAGTATCCTGAAAACAACAGCATATCATGCAGGACTGTCTGTTGTAATTTTAATTGTAAAGGCCATTGCACACTGAATATGACACAAATAAATGATGCACAATAACTACCCACACTGAACGTGAAAGTATTTTTTGGAATTTTGCTGCGTTCTTCGCGCTGCGACAAAAGCAGATGTGCAGAATACATCAAAATTTCCTTTGTTTCTCATGGCAGATGTGGTATTGTGTGGGATGCTTTCCACATTGGAAAAGAAAAAGAAGAACAAAGAGTTCAGGAGCTAAAACTTTAGGAGATCTTTCACTCACTGCTTGAAACTCCATAACTCAGTTTGATTAGGTTTTGGAGATGCAGTTCAACAGGAAACGAAGCACAAAACAAACAGGCGGAATGTCTGCAAGAGCAAATAAGATCTCCTTTGCTCCTCACAGAACATGCAAACTGTGACATCGGAAAGGCTATTGTCCATTTTGGGATGGAGTGAAAGTGGGATGGAGAACTTCAGTGCTTCATTCAGAAGCTGAAACCTTGAGCGCTTCCACATATGTTGCATTTGGGGTGTGAGATGAGGGTAAAGGCCAAAAGATCAAAAATACAGTGCAAAAGATTAACATGTGTACTTGTTGTGTGAAAGTCTTACCCTGGCATCCGTGACTTTGAACTCTCGAAGGATGTACTGAGGCATATTATACTCGGCCATTGGGTCCACTACAAAATACTGGTACCGGGCTGACCGCTCTGCTGGCCAGTACTGGTGGCATTTTTCCTAAAAAAGTGGAAAAACTCTCTGAAAAACTTTCCATGTTATTGTTGAAAGTATTTTAACCATTTCAACAGCAGGTTGTACTTTTATATGAACACTTTCTCACTCATTCATTGAAACAAGCAGAGAAATTCTTTGAAAGGTGTAAATATTAAGCTGTCAATTCATACCAAAGTTGTCTTTAAAAGTAAAATAGGAAATATTTTACAATGATTTGAATTTGATGAAAAGTTACTGCCCTATAAATTAAATGGAAGTGTAACTCATTGTGCATCTGTGTAATTAATCATGTAATTACATACAAGGGTAAACAATATATAGACAGATAGATACATAGATAGATACATAGATAGATAGATAGATAGAGAGATAGAAAGACAAACAAACAAACAAACAAACAAATAAATAAGCTATCTCTCTTACTCTGCCCATCTCTCTGAGCTTGGTCAGCATGACCACAATGGTGGAGTTGTGCTCCCACAGCATCCTCCAGAAATCTTCTGTGGTCTCTGCTAGAGGTCCCTGCGTTGCAATGTAAGCTTTCTGTTGCCTGGAGAAATATAAAAGTGTTTATCCTTAAAAAAGAGCAAATGAAGATTGTGGATCAACACAAGGCTAAAATATAACTATTTAATAAGCAGAAAATGCGTTAATTGAAACATAATTTTAAGAAAACTACAAGAGTTGTTTTACATCTAACTGGCATAATAGCACCTTTGGAGGTTAGTAGTGAGTAATGTTTGTTCATTTGAGTTTGACTTGTTACGGTCTTCAGCTCCAGTTACACTTTATTTCATGGTACGGTAAGAATCTAGTATTTAACACTCACCAAGCACTTTATTAGGAACACCAACTAGGTACAGCTACTCATTCATACAATTATCTATTCAGTCAATCATGTGGCAGCAGTGCAGTGCATAAAATCATGCAAATACAGGCCAGCAGCTTCAGGTAATCAGATTGGGGGAAGAAATGTGATCTGAGTGATTCTGACCATGGCATGATTAGTGGTGCCAGATGGGCTGCTGTGAGAATTTCTATAACTGCTGATCTCCTGGGATTTTCATGCACAACAGTCTCTAGAGTTTAGTCAGAATGGTGCAATAAAAAAAAACATCCAGTAAGCAGCAGCTCTGCGGACAGAAATGCTGTGTTGCTGAGAGAGGTCACTGCAGAATGGCCAGACTGGTTTGACCTGACAGAAAGGCGACAATTGCTCAGGTAGCCACTCTGTTCAATTGTGGTGAGCAGAAAAGCATCTCAGAATGCACAACACTTCGGATCTTGAGGTGGATGGGCTACAGCAGAGGACCATGTCAGGTTCCACTTCTGTTAGCCAAGAACAGAAAACTGAGGCTACAGTGGGCACAGGCTCACCAAAACTGATGAATCTCGATTTCTGCTGAGGCACACAGATGGTAGCGCCAGAATTTGGTGCCCACAGCATGAATCTATGGACCCAACCTGCCTTGTGTCAACAGTGCAGGCTGGTGGAGGTGGTGTAATGACGTGGGAAATGTTTTCTTGGCACATTTTGGGCCTGTTCATAACAATCAATTATCGCTTAGAGCCACAGCCTGTTTGAGTATTGTTGCTGACCATGTTGACCCTTTCATTGCCACAATTTACTCATTTACTGATGTCTAATTAAAGCATGTTAATGCACCATGTCACAAAGGGAAAGCCATCTTAAACTGTTTTCATGAATATGACAATGAGTTCTTCCATGGCCTTCCCAGTCAACAGATCTGAATCCAAAAGAATATCTTTGAGATGTGGTGGAATCACCCTTTTGCAACTTCTTAGTGGTTAATGCTGAAATATACCTTCCATTTCTCACATTAGTTACTCTGTACTTAACTACTCAACTTGCAAAGTATGCACTACTTGCAAGTACTACATATTTACCAGATACATACTACATACTTACTGTACCATAAAATAAAGTGCTACCAGATATTCTTCTCTATTTTAGCTAATACTGAGAGTTGAAAGTGCACAGTCACATAAACAATTTAGAGAATTCTTTACTTTTCCAGGTGTGGATAAAGCAACAACTTTATAAAGTCACTTTTACATGACCACTTAATGCACCAGTTCACCAAGGTAATGTTAGCTTGCTAGGCAGCTAATCTGAACATTAGTGCTAACCTTATTACCAAGCATATGTACTGTCACTGAACCATATCACAAGGCATGTTACTAAGTATGCCAAAGCATAAACTAGAATTGTAAGTTGATGCCTCAACTGCTATTTGTAAAATTATGGCTTTGTAATGAGTTCATGAAGATCATGTACGCTAACGAGCACATATGCTCACTAACTAGCATATGTACTAGCACCTTTTCAACCACTCCAGTCATGAATGAATAGTTTTGCTAACAGTTAGTTGTGTTACCCACCTGTACCCGTCTATGAAGCTGGCGTTGATGTAGTCGGATCCCTCCACTCCTCTGATTGGCTGAAGACATACACGTGTGGATTCATACGGCATGATGTTCACCAGGCGGTTCTTGAACTTGTTGCAGGGCAGATTGGCACTAATGAAGCGTGAGGTGTGGGCTTTCGTATTGGCCAAACGCTATAAAGGAAAAAAGAAAATGTTTAAAATGGTTAGAATCACGCTGGAGTAATTATTTTGTTTTTTCCTCTAAGTTCCTCTACTTTATCTTCTGCTTCTTTCTTAAATATCTCCATTCAACCTCCATTCGCTTTCTTTTTTAGTCCTAACTTTTTCCCTCTTTTTCTTTCTCTTTCCTACAGAGCCCTGCTGGTGACATCCCGTATAAACAATAATAATTTGGCAAGCCACGACTTAGTAAGGTGAGGGAACACGATAATTAAGTCATGGCCACGATTTAGTAAGGCGTGGGAACGAGATCCTAACGTGTAGCCACGACTTAGTAAGGCGTGGGAACGAGATCCTAATGCGTGGCCATGACTTAGTAAGGCATGACCTCGTTCCCACGCCATGCTAAGTCGTGGCGACGACTTAAATTATCTCATTCCCACACTCTTCTCTTCTTTTCTCCCCTGCCTTTCTCTTTTGTTCTCCTCTCTTTTTTTCTCCTGTTATCATCTCTTCTCTTCTCTCTTCGATTCTCCTTCTTTCTCTCCTGAGATAAATGTTGCTAATAATCCAGTGCAGTACACATGTATGGTCTTCATTCCAGGGTCTACAGCTGCTCCTCTTACAACGAAGATTATTCTATTAGATGTATATAAAATGATAAAAAGACACCGAGTTGTCTTGATGGACACATCAAGACACATCACAACAAACTCCGCATGATACCACATTAAAGAGGGAGAAACACATATAGCTAATACAGCGCATGCTGAGTTGAGGTAAGTGCTGTTCCACACGCTAATCAGCTAAAGCACTGGTGTTTCTGTTTATTCATTTAAAATGACATTCATTCTTGGGTAGCTTGACGGTCTTAGTGAGGGAACTGTTAGTGTCAGGAGGGAAGATTATGTTTGATGTAAAGAGAGAAAGAAAGGTTTAAAAACTTTAACTAATGCTAAATAATAGTCTTGCAAATATTTTCTTCTATTGTTCTATTTCTGTCTTTTATTTCTGTCTCTTGTCTATTGTTAATTGCTTTAGCAATAATGTGGCTTCTATGCCAATAAACCATGCCAATTAATTCATGCCAATGTGAAATACAAACTTATTCTCTATTGTTCTATGTCTGTCTTTTCTCTCTTTCTCCTACTTATGTTTATTGTTAATTGCATGGGTGAAAATATATCTCGTAACGCAGAAATAGAAGCAGATATAAAGGAATAGAGAAGGGGGAGGAAAGCAAAGTTGACTGGTTAGGCTCTGTGTGAGAGAGGCTTTGGTTTGGAGTGTTTGGGTTTTCTGCATTACAGCAGTGTAAAAGGCCTGGAGGAAACCACAGGCCCCAAGCAGTCTGAAGACCACTGCAGTAAAGAGAACTGGAAACGTTCCTCAGAGGAGGGTCTGTGATAGGGCAAAAAATCAACACTCAGAAATCTCAGAAAAGCATTGAAAAACAATGGAAAATGTGCAGACAAACAAAGGGAAGGTATAGAAAACAAAACAGAAAATGTCCAGTAAAAAAGGAGAGGTTGACCCAAAAATACCTGAATATGTCCAGAAAACCAGCACAGAGAAAAACAGAAAATGTCCCTAAAAATTAATAAACAGAATATGTCCAGAAGAAAAAATGTTTCAGAAAAGATATAGAAAAAAGCAAAAAAAAATGTCCAGAACAAAAAGAAAAGGCTGAAAAAAGACAGAATGTCCAGAAAAAATTAAAGGCATAGAAGAAGAAGAGGAAAATTCCCAGAAAAAAGAAAAAGTCTCAAAAAAAAATATTAAAAAAAAAGAAAGGCACCGATAAAAGATGAAAACATTCAGAAAAATATAAGTAAAGAGAAAAGATAAAGAAAAAAAAGAAAATGTTCAGAGAAAAAAAAGAAACAGAAAATGTCCAGAAAACATACAGAAAAAGGAACGTCAAGATGGATACAGAAAAGAATGCAGAAAAAAAATAAAAGAAAATGCTGAGAAACAAAAGTCTCAGAAAATTAAAACAAGTCTTTTAAAATACAGAAACAACCCAGAATGAAGAACAGAAAAGATTCAGAAAACAAAAAATGCAATAAAAAACAAAAATGTCCAGAACAATATAAAAAGAAAGACTGAGAAAAAAGAACACAGAAAAGGCCCAGAAAAAGCCTGGAGGTTCCTTATTCAAGCAGTGATACTCCATCACCTTCTGAGCCTCTCTGAATTGATTTCTCCTGCTTTTGTTTCAGAGAGAGGCTGCAGCTGCTGTAAAAATGTAGCCGAGTGGAATGACATGAAGAGAAACAGTAAAACAGCGCTTCCTGGGGCCACAGACGCTTCCTTTTTTTCTTTCTTTTTTCTCTTCCGCTACCTCAGTGACTGTGAGGAGCCAAAGGCGGCGACGGCTGCAGCAGCCTATCTGTTAATATTTGACGTGAATTGATCGTGTACGTTTTGGAAGGTTTATTCCCGCAGTTTTCGTCTTCAATCAAAAGTTGCCTTGACAGAGTGTTGGTGCTGGCTGAAGAGATTTGAAAGCTGAAGCAGTTCTGATTCAGTTATGTGAATGTAAGCTGTGTAGGTGTGATAAATGTCAGCAGGCCGAGCGTGCTGTGCAATCAGAAACGTTAAAAACTACGTGCTGCTATGGATGATTTTATTGCTTAGTACCAGAGGGCACTGAGACAAGTTTCAATCCACGGCTGGTGCAGCAAAAATGAAGATATGTATTTGAGAAATGAAGATATACTGAACTGTGCAAAAGTCTTATGCACTAAAGCACATTTATCTTGGCAATAAGTATGTTTCTGCTTGCAAAAACGTTAGATATAATGAAAACAAATACAGCCAAAAGTAACACGAATTTCACATGTTCAGAAAAGTAGCTGATCTCTTGTGAGCTGGCCTGACTGTACATTGCTCCAGCCATCACCTGGATCTATTAAATTTCATCCTTATTTAACCAAATGAAGTATTGATTAGATAAACCAGTTACTGAATGATAACTAGACTCAATACTGGAATTCCTCAAGGAGAAATTTGGAAATACAACAACAAACAAACACAGTGACATATCGCTGTTGTGGGAACAAAACCTTGTACATCCAAAATGGTAACTTTACAGGAGAAGGAAAAAACATACTCTACTTTTAATGTAAGTCAATGGAACCAGACTTTTTTCAGTCATTTTGGGTCATTTTTTTAGTCCATTCATCATGAAATTTACATATGATGTAAAAGGCAACAGGAATTTTTAAATTAGGTCAAAAACTGGGAAACGTCAAAAATGGAGATAGAAGGTTTTGTTCTGGTAGCAGCAGCATGTAAAAGCACTACTTATCATATCAGTAGTAACTGTCTCAGGTGCCTGAAACTTTTGCACAGTACTGTACATTACTAAATCTAAAGGGATTTTGCTCAACATACCTCTACTGACAGTGTAACTTAGTTGCATATTAGGTTTGTTGAGCTGTTTTCATTAAAAAAAATCTTGTTTTGAACTAGAACAAGTTCATTTATTCCAATACACCTACTTCATCCTGATTGGTGCTCTTTTCGTCCGTTAGTCACATTCCCACACTACTGTCCAATCATAAAGAGGGCCACATTTTACATCACTTTGTTTCAAATGCAGCCAGTCATATATACCAACCGGCCTCTTCATTAAGTACACCGACCTTGTATCTACACTCTGTCCTCAGGTCCACTTACCATTAAGCTGACCTGATAAAATGGACAAAGAGTGTAGAGATAAGGAGGCGTACTCAAGTGGCTGCTTGGTGTTAATACAGTAAACCAGCAATGATGAATGGGTGGGCAGTTCTGCAGAGGGAGAGTACCCCAGCCTCATATTCAAGATATATTTTCTATACAAGCTTCCACAACCAACAATCACATCAGTGTTCCAAATTACAGAAAGCCAGAAAGACCAAAAGCAGCTTTATTTATTTATTTATTTATTTATTTATTTATTTAGTGCTGCCAAGTCGGTTCCCACTCCTGCTGGCCATATGGATAGTGTTTCTCCAGAACGTTCTGTCTTCTGTTTGGGTCTTCAGGCTTTTTAACAGCTTGTTCATAATTCCTCTGACTGTCTCTACCCATCTTGTATCTGGTTCTCAGCATTCTTGTCTCCTACATTGAATTAGTTCTTCTCATAATATGTCCAAAATAAGAATTTCAGTTTGGTTATCTGGGCTTTGAGTGAGTGGCGAGGCTTGATTTGGTCAGGGATCCGTCTGTTTTCCTTGTTTTTCAAGGTACGCTCAGAAGTTTTCACCAGCACCAAAGCTCAAAAGCATCAATACTTTTCCTCTCAGGCTTTTTTATAGTCCAGGCTTCGTATCCATAAAGAACCACAGAGAGGACCACAGACGATTCTGATCTTCGTTTGTGGAGATTAATTTGAAGATATTTTCCTTGTTCTGCTGAGTGCCAATCTGTGTCGTATTTCTTCTTGCTGGATCCTTCATTGTTAATCACTCACCTAAGTAGGAAAAAGCTTCCACTACTTCTACATCTTCACTATTGCATGTTTTCTTTTCTGTTTCCTATCAAAACCTCTGTTTTCTTCATACTGAGCTGAGGTCTGAGGTCCCATTATTTCACTCGTATTATATTTAGCCTTTAGTATAGTCATAGGATGCAGCCTTTTCTAACTCTAAAGCTATTTAGCATCTATTTAAAGTCTATTTTATCTGCACAAAGGCAGAAAACATGAGCTCTGCTTATGCTGACGTTTGTATGGGTGTAATTGGGTACATTATATTGTTTGGGTTTGCTCAATGGTCAGTTATATGGGGAAGATTTGACTGCTTTAAATTTCATTTTGGAGTTATTGTGCATGCTTGCTCTTACTCAAGTAATTATTTAGATCAGACTATTTTTACTTCTACTTGAGTAAAGAAACAATACTTGTACCCACCTCTGGACACGTTTTAATCAACTAATAAAATAAAGACTTTTTATATCTGGGAATTTAGAAGGTTTTTTACCCGAAGTGGCTTTATTGACAATGTAATTTAGTCCCATGTGAAGCAAATGCGTCTGCCTTCAGAAAAGAGACTGTTTAATGCTTCAGATTTTGCTTGCGCTCGCTTGAGAGAAGCACCCACCCCCTGTTTAATTGTATGGAGAACTTTATGCATCTTCCTAATGCAAAGAGATGTGAGCAAACGACAGTAATGGCTAAACTAAGGGAACACTGTATTCGCACCATTACAACAGCTCCCCGAGGCTAACGCTAATGCAAAAGCTCAGCCTTCTCAAACTCCAGGTCTCCATGGGATGCACACCTGGTTCAACTCATTTGTTCTGCTCAATCAGGTGCGCTGGAGCAAGTAAAACACTAAAACTGCTGCAGTGAGACCCTCCGGGCCTGTAGGTGTACACAGATGAGGCTGTGTGAAGTTAACTGGTCTAGCAAGACAAACTTCTAACTTCCTCTAAGTTAAAATATAAATATAAATAGAGATTACTGAACAGTGTTTAAGGCAAGTTTGTGATGATTTAGACACATGGTTAGAACCATGATGCACATAAGCTTCATTAATTGTTCGCTACATTAGCCTCAAATCTCCAGTGCAAAACTAAAGAAGCTGATTTCAGACACCAAACATGTCTTGATAGACTATATTTGGGGAACTAAGGAGAAAATGTGTAAATTTGATTTTTAGATGTGTTTTAATTTAGGGAGAGGCAGCTAACAAAGGCCAGAGAGTAAGGATGGTAAGAATGATAACTATTTACTAGCCAACTTCATTATAAATAATCATTAGAAAATGACTCATTCGTTACCATAACCAAAAGATTTTTTAAATAATAAACACAAAACACCCTTTTTTATCTTGCATTTAACTGGCTATTGTTAGTTATTTTAACAACTGACGGAATACCACAGCAGCTAAAGGCTAATTACCCAGAGTCCTCCTGAGTCCACCCTACCTAGTCCTACTGCACTAGGAGTAAATGTTTAGGGTGAAGGGTTACAGATTGCAGCTTTATAGTATTTTTTTCGCAGCATACTTGGTCTACTTTACCACAATCAACTACTACTACTCGCCAACTAAGTAAGTAGTGTATAGGAGCTAGCACAGCTCAGCCAAGTTCTCAGCATCAGGAGAAACAGTGGAGGATGGTAATGACGTGTTTACATGTTGGCAGTGATAAAAACTGTCATTTCATGCCTTTTTGCACGAACAATGACGGCATGCAGACATTTAAACGCTGCCATGGTGATAGCGTCTGCCAAAAATGTACGATAATCAAAGGAGAGCTCAGTCAGTTAATTTACTTAAAGTGGAAAAAAGTCATGAGTGTGTGAGAACTCAGTGTCTTTGCCCATGAGGAGCTTCCACTTGTATTTTCATCCATCATATCTGATGGTGTCTCTTGCTGTGTCATGAAAGTGTCTGCTTTGCTACCATGATGTATCAAGCTGATGTCTGTATTGCTAGCGTACCTTAAACTCCAGCTCCATGCCCGTGACGTTCTCTCCTGTCTCGATCTGTGTGAGTTTCTGGATGTAGGCGTAAAGGTTGCGGGCAGGGACCTCCGTGTTGCCGCAGGTGACCGCCTCCAGCAGAGCGTCGTGGATGAAGACATACTGATCCTCCGTCTGGACCATGTAGTTCCTCTGTGCGCGCATTAGCGTCACATGGCCGTAGATATCCACTGTCTTCTCGTGCTTGATCCGCTCCAGCATGGCATCGATCACGATGAAACAGCCAGTCCGGCCCACACCAGCACTGTGCAAAGGTCAAAGGTCACCACAGAAGACAGACAGAGAAGGAGGAAACATGTTAGGGCAGGAAAAAGCACGCAAAGCACGTGCTTGTCTGTAACACTTTATTTTGATGGGCTACTGTAGATGCTTTGTAGATGCTCAGACTTTTTCAGCTAAAAATCTACTAAATGCAACTCGACTTGAAGTTAAATCTAACCCTAACCTTAAATTCAACCCAAAACCTAAACCTGTTTCTAAACCTAACCCTTAATCTTAAAGGTGTTGATAATCAACTGAATATCACCAGAAAGTTTGTTAATAATTTAAGTATCTGTAGATCATCTATAGGGGACCATTAACATAAAATGTGACGTCAATTTTCAGCTTGTTAAACTGAATTAAAC
The DNA here is from genome assembly GCF_904425465.1 of Colossoma macropomum. Classification (NCBI taxonomy): domain Eukaryota; kingdom Metazoa; phylum Chordata; class Actinopteri; order Characiformes; family Serrasalmidae; genus Colossoma; species Colossoma macropomum. Next base: position 26,823,737 of record NW_023494796.1, on the reverse strand, counting down.
TGACCTTGGGCAGACTGACAATAGGGGCAGTGATCTGAACTACATTGCTGTAGCTAATCAAAACTAGGCAAGCTTGAAACAACTATAACAAACTGCTCAGCATTGAACTGTTAGCTTGATCACATAACAAAAACCCCTACCTGACCTATCCTAACAGTATGACATTACACCAACATATATAATATTTATCATATATTAATATCTCAATTAATAACTCATTCTAAACATATATATTGTGATAAAAACTGAGTCTGTTCTACAGTTTCGCATTAGGTTGAATGAGTAACTCTCTCTAAATGTAGGTATTGTGATATAAACTGAGTGTGTTCTACAGTTTCTCATTAGGTTGAATGAATAACTCGCTCTAAATGTAGGTACTGTGATATAAACTGAGTCTGTTCTACAGTTTCTCATTAGGTTGAATGAATAACTCACTCTAAATGTAGGTATTGTGATATAAACTGAGTCTGTTCTACAGTTTCTCATTAGGTTGAATGAATATCTCACTCTAAATGTAGGTACTGTGATATAAACTGAGTCTGTTCTAAAAGGGCATAAATATGCTAATGTTAGTGAACTGGATCATTTCGTTCTCAGTGTGAAAGCAACCGGTTGCATCTTCAGGATCAGACAGAGAACAAGCCGCACAGCAGGACTCATATCTGCACTGCTGAAAGACCCTCAGCAGGTGCACACTTTGGGGCAAATGTGTACAAATCACTAAATGGCTAAACGGTGCCAGCACACATTATAATCACTGAGTGATTGCTAACCAGCAGATGAACAAACTCATTCATCTACTGGTGCAGGATGGAGAGAACATGCCAGAGAGAGAGAGCGAGAGAGAGAGAGAAAGAGAGAGAGAGGTACAGAGAAAAAGAAGGTAAATGTATAGCTTCTAGGGGTGCGGGAAAAACTCGATTTTTAGATGCATCGCGATGCGGACGTGAACAATTCTGAATTGATTCACAAATGTCAAAAATCGATTTTCTAAATATTTAATTTATAACTTAATGTTGATGGAATGCAAAAGGCTGAACTGGAAGTGGGTAAGTACAGCGCCCGGAACAGTCTGCAGCGGCACATAACAAAAACACAAAAGGATGAGTGAGAAATCCGACCAGTTCCATCCATCCATCCATTATCTAAACCGCTTATCCTTCTGGGTCGCGGTGGGGTGCTGGAGCCTATCCCAGCTGTCATTGGGCGGAAGGCAGGATACACCCTGCACAGGTCGCCAATCCATCACAGGGCAGACAGACAGACATACACATTCACACCTAGGGGCAATTTTAGCATGTCCAATCAGCCTGACTGCATGTTTTTGGACTGTGGGAGGAAACCGGAGTACCCGGAGGAAACCCACGCAGACACGGGGAGAACATGCAAACTCCACACAGAAAGGACCCTGGTCACCCGGCCGGGAATCGAACCTAGGCTATTCTTGCTGTGAGGCGACAGCGCTACCCACTGCGCCACCGTGCCGCCCCCGACCAGTTCCCTCTGCATTAAAGCCAGGTTAGATCAGGAGTCACAACACAAATGATAAGAAGAGCCATTTTGACCTTTCAACAAAAATCAAACCACCTTGGGAGCCACAACATTTAATGCTCAGAATGTCTTAGTATGTATTAATGTCCTTTTATAGACTAAACAATATAAACGAGAGCGCAGATTTACTCCGCTCTGCTTTAAGCTTTAGCTACAGCCGCTTTCCTCCCATCTCCGCCAGAAAACTTTTCTTCAAAACTAGAGCAGTTTCTTGTAAAATGTCTCAGCATCCGGCTATTTCACGAGGCTGAAGTTGCTTCTCATTCACCAGCTTCTCGTTCTAATTTTCCTGTTCCACCTTAAATTCTGCCTTAGGCGCCGAATGTAACTGCTGCAACATTTAAGGTGGAACGGGAAAATTCGAAAGAGAAGCGAGTTCATTTTCGCAACTTTTTAGAGAAAGACAGTCTCTGGTTGCAGATTTAACCAACTGTGCTGCTTATAAATGCGAATAAGTCCTCCAAATGTTCGTCTTAATCTCGGTTTTTTTGTTCGCTACTGGCGAGGCCAGACCTCGGGGCTATGTGACCTGCTGTCTGCTGTCTGTTCTTAGTCGTTAAGAACCAGGGCTTTCGCGTTATGATTCAGCGACCAGTCTCGAAAATACCCCCCCGCCTCTACAACGAGACTAAAACCGAAATTATAAAATGACTAAAGAAAATGGGAAGGATGGCTGTAACGCGCTGTGTGGACACTCATTACCACTGGATCTTATTTCAGGGTAACAGCGCATTTTATCACAGATGAGTGGCAGCAGCGTCTCTGAATGAGAGCCTTCTAGTTCACTTGCCACATCACTTCCATTTGATTTATTAACAAAAGATATTTTAGATATTTAAAGCAAAGTATTTGTAATGATCCATAATGCATTTACATTATGGACCATTACAAATACTTTGCTTTCAAACTACCAAGTCCTCAGACAGTAGGAAGATAGAAATCCTGTATAGAGAAAAAAGATGCATCGAGATGCATCGATAATCGTTTTATAATCGTATCGCAGCCCTCTGAATCATAATCGAATCGAATCATGAGGTGCCTAAAGATTCCCACCCCTAATAGCTTCAGTGCATTGTATTGCACAGTGTATTTAATTTTACTGTATGTCTTTTACACAAAAATCCACAGTATTTAGCTCATTGGGGCGAGGCTATGGAATAAGCTTTCCAACTTTATGGATCCCTCAGTTTTTAAGACATCATTTTAAAACATTTATTCTAAAAGATAAAATAAAACAATTGGTGAGCTTTTACTAAGTGATTTTTTTTGTAATTTATTTATTTGTTTGCTTGTTTGTTTATTACAGTTGAAATGAGTTTGCTAATATTTTATGAAACATACTGAGCTGTTTTTAATCTAAAAATGAATAAGATCTTTTTTATTCATTTATTTAGCTAGTTTTGACAGTTATAAAATGGAATAAAACACGTCTTGAGCTACGTTTAATGTATACATAATTAAATGACAAAAAAGACATAATGAATAATATAATCTATCATAAATACATATTACAACATCTTTTTTGCAGTGCTTTTACTCAGTGATTAAAGCCTTTTTTTGCCATTTTACTGTTCATTTATTTTTTAAATGTATTTTACTGATTGGTTCATGTATTTATTTGGTTGTTTAGCTAAGGGTTAGTTAGTTTTAACAGTTGTGGAATGAACATATATTAACAAACATCTTGAGCTGTTTTTAATTTCAAAATCAACTACATTTGCAGTGATTCAGTGATTATATATGTATATATTTTGCTATTTATTTGTTTGTTTATTTATTTTTAAACAGTTGTGGAACAGGCTTCCTAAAATTGTAAGGAACATCTTTAAATATTCTTTTTCATTATCCTTTGTTTTTTTTCTGTTCTGTTTTTCATCAGTGATTAAATATTAAATTGACTTTGAATTTGAATTTTCTGTCCTTTTTGTTTTATTTTTTTTTATTTAATTTTGTTTTGATTTAATTAAATTTATGTTCTTTGGCATTTATTAACGATGTAATGCGATTTGAGATGGCAAATCTCAATGAAAGTGTGCTACATGAATATTATTATTATTATTATTATTAATAGTAGTAGTAGTAGTAGAATTACCACAGTGCAGTAATTCTACTACAGGTGCACCCACCTTCCTGCACCTGTCTCTTTTCTCTGTCCCTCTTTTCTCTTTCACTCTTCGAGGCCTCTTGACTTGTTTTCTTTCTTTCTTCCTCTCCATTTTACAGCGTACTCTCTCCTTCACCCTCCGCACTATGAAAGCTCCTTCTCTTTTCTCTCTGTGACTTTGAAGAGCGAGGGCCAGAACTTTTTTCACAAAACGCAATGCAGCTGACTTCAATTAGCCGTAGTTCGATTAGCACTAGCGCTCTTCGCTAACGCGGCATAATGGCGGGAAAACGGCAGCCGGGGCCAGGACTCATCATTAAAACACTTAAACACTGCAGCGCTGCAAATTTCCACATTACTGCCCCGACGTGGAGCGCAGGGGGTGCGCTAACACCCGAATTTTCACCAGGAGAGCCGGGCCGAGGGCTTTTAATCACTGGCATACTTTTTATACGATTAAGCGCTGCGGTTCGGGCCAGGTTTCACCTCCGCTTGACTTAGCGCTGGCAGCGGAACAGGACCCTTCATTTCTCCTGCGTCCTTGAACAAATACCACTCAAAGACACACAGACGCGCCACGGGGTGCTTTTACTTTTACAAACAGCTGCATGAATAAAGGGTCCTCAGCCTGGATTTACCTGGTGAAGGTTTGGAGACCTTCTAGATAAACCCTAATTGGCTTAGAACCTTTACATTATGTTCTTCACACCCACCAAATCTCATTCAGTTCATAAAGAACCATCTACTGAAAGCTGCATGTGGTTCTTCTATGGCAGAAATCCAAACAATCATTTATGGCATTTCTGTTTTCCAGGAAGAATAAAAATATTTTTTCTCATTCTTTTTTTTTAATGCTCTTAAAAATAAAGATGCTAAATGGGACCAAAAGGACCCCTTTCGTTCCCTCAAGAACCTTTCAATGGATGGCTTTTCAAAAAAATTTAATTCTCTCTCCCTTGTTACTCTCTCTTTCCCTCCCATTCTTTCGTTCTCTCTATTCTATACCTTCTTCCTATATATCTCTCTCCTTCTCTCTCTCTTTATCTGTTTGTCAATGTCTCTCACTCTGTGTATCTCTTTCTCTCTGTTCTCCCTTTCTCTGTGTTTCTCTCTTTTTCTATTTGTCTGCATCTCTCTCTCTCTCTCTCTCTCTCTCCCTCCCTCTCTCCCTCCTTCTCAGTGTGGTGAAAAACCGCTGACCCCTGTAATATCCCATCATGCCACTGGATCGTCTCTCCCATTTGTTGCCATAACGCCTGGATACCCCCGTCTTCGAGCGGCCGTTGCCACGACAACCCGCAGGTTAGGGGCGACGGCAGTAAATGCTCTTTTCTCTTTGCAGCACAACAGAGAAAATACTCTCAGAGAGAGAGACATTGAGAGGGAAAGAGAGACAGAGAGGGAAAGAGAGAGAAAGTGTGATAGAAAGAGAGAGAGACAGAGATAGAAGAGAGATAAAAGAGAGAGAGAGAGGAAGACAAGGATAGAAAGAGAGAGAAGAAAAAGGTAAGAAAACGAGGAAGGTAGTTCGAGAAAGAAAATGAAAGAGAGAGACACTGAGAGAGAGAAACAGGTTGAGAGAAAAAGATAAAGAGAGATGAGAGACAGAGAGGTAAAGAGAGAGAGTGACAGAAAGTGAGAAGATATAGAGACAGAGAGGGGTTAAAGAGAGAGAGAGATTGAGAGAAAGAGAGAGTCTGAGAGGGAAAGAGAGACAGAGAGGCAGAGAGTAATAGGAAGAGAGAAAGATTGAGATAGAAGAGAGATAAAAGAGAAAGGGAGAGGAAGACAAAGACAGAGAAAGAGAAAAGGAAAGAGAGAACAGGAAACAGAGAAGGTAGTGAGAGAAAGAAAATGAAAGAGAGAGATATTTGATACATGCAGTTTGGTTACATTTTTGATGCGAACTTGATATGATGATATAATACATATGTATCAAAATGTAACCAGAACACACTCTGGTACTTTATCATATGATCGTGTGGCGGTTTACGAGTGTAGATGAGGGTTTTCATCAGAAATGTCTTTGTTACAGCCGTCACTACTGCAGGAAACGGGCATTACGTAAAGCATCTTTATGGCTTTCAGTCAGTTTAATGGCAACAAGACTCAGAGAACTAAATTATCGTTGGCGTATTTTCATTTTGGCTCCAGCAAAATGTGTCTAAAGTTGAGGGAAAGCTTGCCAGAGTGTTCAGTTATATGTACACACACACACACGGTCCAGCTAATCACAGCCGGAGCTGCGGGGGTGGACTGCGGTTAATTACTACGAGGCCGAACAATCTCTTCTTCTCTTCATCCTTTTGTTTAGACTTGCAAATGCACTCCGATAAACAGCCTCGTAATCTGCCGGCCCCAACGGCCCCTCACACAAACACCACCCCGCACACCAGCACGGCCTCAACCACGACTTCCTCCGCTCCCTCGCGCTAAACTTTCTGCAGGAAAAGCCCCACAGAAAAGAGCTGAAAGAAAAGACTCATAAATAAATAAATATATCTTTTTCAAAAGCGTGTTTTATTTATTTATCTCCCCCTTAAAATGGTCAGTTGAAAGGACTGTGACAACACTCTCAAAAGAGACTTAAAGGCTTTATCTGATACAGGCCGGAGCAATTAAACGTCCAACCAATGACATTAATTCCTGCATTCAGAGAGAGAGAGAGAGAGAGAGAGAGAGAGAGAGAGAGAGAGAGGGAGAGAGAGAGAGAGGGAGAGAGAGAGGGTTTTCTATTGAGAGGGTCTGCTGGGAGCACTAATTAACTTCTGTGAGCGCTGCTTTTAATTCTGCACTAATCCACTCTTCTCTCTGTCACTTTTCTGATGCAAGGTTATGCCATCTATTCTCCTCTCTCTCTCTCCCTCTCTCTCTTTCACTTTTCTCTCTCTCTCTCTTGTTCGACTTCTCTCTCTCCCTTTCCTACTCTTTCTTGCTTACTCTTTCTCTTCTTCCCCTTTCTCTCTCTCATTATTTCTCTTCTCTTTCTTCTCTTTTTATCTCCTTTTCTTCTCACTTTCTCATTCTTTACTGCATTGTCTCAGTCTCGCCCTTCTTTCTGTCTCTCTTGCTCTCTCACTTTCCCTCCTTTCTTTCTCTCACACTCACTCTGTCCCTGATTTCTTTCTTTCATTCCTGCATTCACTCCTTTCTTTTTTTCTCACTCTCTCACCCCATCTCTTCTCTCTCCTTCACTTTTTCTTTCCATTCGCCCTTCTTTCTCATTTTCTCTCTTTCATTGTTGCTTATTTTTTCTCACTTTCTATCACTCTTTCCCTTTTTACTTTCTCTCTTGCTCTCTTTAACTCCTTACCTCCTTTCTTTCACTCTCTTTTCCTCCTTTTTTCTCACTCTCTATTGCTCTTTTCCTTCTTTTTTTTCTTTCACTCTCTCTAACTCCTTACCTCCTTTCTTTGTCTCACTCTCTCTCTCTTACTCTTGCCCTCCTTTCTTTGTTTCACTCTCTCTTTCCCCCTATCTTTCTCATTTGCTCTCTCTCACCCCTTCCCTCTTTTCATTCTCTCTCACTCTCCAACTCTTTCCATCCTTCCTTCCTCTCTCACTCTTTCTCTCACTGTTTCCCTCCTTCTCCTCACACTCTTTGTCTCTTATTCTTTCTTTTCCTCCATCTTCTTCCTCTCTTTCTTTGTCTTCTGCTGTATTTGTTTGTATTATTTGATCAGCTGATCAGTGATTGTGATCCAGTGAAGTGGTATAAAACTGGAGGAATCAAGGATGAAGGGGAAAAAAGAATAAAGATGAAGATTATGAAAGAGGAATAGAGAAGAAAAGAGAGATCAGTAGAAAGAGGGAGGGGAGCTGGAAAGCACTGAAAGAGTGAGAGAGAGGGAGGGAAAGAGAAGAAGAGAGAGCAGAGAGAGTAAGAGAGGGAGAGAGAGACAGAGAGAGAGAGAGAGAGAGAGAGAGAGGAGAACAGCAGTGACACGGCTAATCCTGCTGCTGCTGGATCACAGAGCTGCTGTTGAAGGAGCTACACGGCTAAAGCAGAAACTCACACGCCCTGATTCACTCTCTCATTCCTGATTCCTCCAGTCAAAAAACTTTTTTACTGTTCACACCACGATCTGTATAAAATACACGATATGTGTAACTATATATAATAATTACATATAACATACATGTACATATAGTAATGTACATATATAATATGTATATATGTATATATATATACAAAACACAAACCGATCTACAAACTGCCGCGATGGACTGACATTTACAAACAGAGAAAACCTATAAGGTAAGTGTTTCTAATAAAGTGGCCACTGAGTGGAAATACAAGGCTGGTGTTTCTAATAAAGTGGCCACTGAGTGGAAGTACAAGGCCTGTGTTTCTAATAAAGTGGTCAATGAGTGGAAGTACAAGGTAAGTGTTTCCAATAAAGTGGCCAGTAAGTGGAAGGTAGGTGTTTCTAATAAAGTGGCCAGTGAGTGGAAGTGCAAGGCTGGTGTTTCTAATAAAGTGGCCAGTGAATGGAGGTACAAGGTAGAATAAAAAGCCAAGAAATGTACATAAACTCAGGTTAAATGTAGGTTTTACTGCACTGCAGCTATCTTTACGCTGAATGCTTTAAACCTTGTGAACATGCATCTCAGTGAACAGTGCGTGTATGTAGATGATGTGTATGATTTTTACATTCATTTTCCCCATATAGATAAACTACTTAGACACTGAATACCTAATATGGGCATGGCAGAACAACAACACGACTTCAGAGGTATACAGAAAGACAATTATCCAGAATAAACTGATGTTACATAAAATTAATGTTTTACCATTACTATTCTGGAGATATCAGGTTTGGTTTCAACAGGGATGATACAGTCACGTGCAAAGACTTGGTGGACTGACCTGCAGTGGACCACCATGGGTCCAGCGTCTGGTGGATTGCAGGCTTTGACCCGTCGTAGAAAGGCCAGAAATGGGGTGGGGTGCTCAGGGACCCCATGATCAGGCCAGGCGGTAAACTGGAACTGCCTCACTTCTCTCTTCTCACTGGAGCCGTTCTACAGCAGACAGAAAATAAACAGACACAATCACATTACAGACGAGCACCGGGCTCACTTTCCTTTCTCTGTTTGAGGAAGGAGTTTCTGTCTTTATCCTGGACTTACTTTATAGAGTGCAAACGTCCTGACGCAGTATGTGGCCAGCTCCACCGTGTCCAGCAGCGTCACCTGGATCAGTCCGTACGTTTCTGTTCCTCTGGTGGGCCAGTACTGGTCACACTTCACCTGAAAACACACACGATTACCTCAGAGGTTGGCTAAAAGCTCACATTTACATGAATTGTTTCTCACTTGTAGCTCAATGAAACAAGCTGTGAAAAGTGCAGCTTCTAAACTTTCAATTATTCCACTGTGTTTGTGTTTGTCAATAAACAGAAGATATTTCATTATGGTTTCAACTGAATAAAAATTGTGGTTTTTCTCTTGTTTTGCGGAAAGAAAAAATACCCTTTACCATCATCCTACTGCCACATTTTTTTCCCCTTATATTTTGTTATTTTTTGACAACAAAATAGAAGAACTGGAAGGCAAACTCAAATCTGTTGGAACAGAATGTAAACTGAATAAAAATGTAATTAACTATATATAAATTCACTACACATTAGTGTCATTTAAAAGTTACTTAGTTGTTATAACTACAATAGTAGTTGTTATAACAGACACAATATCATTACATTTAAATAATAACATTTAAAGTAATAAATCAACAATTATATTAATATTAATTAGTTTTATAATTCCTTCACCTAAATACATAATAGTTGGTTTAACTTAATAGTGTTGGTAACACTTTATAATAACAGACCCCTATAAACAGCAACTTCACCATTATCTCACAGTCTATAATTGACAACTGATAATTATATAATTGATACCTATGCATTAATAAGTGAATTATTAACTGTTAACTTAGTGATATACAAATAATTAGTGCTGTAAATGTATAAAAGTGCACAGGGCAGGGCTCCAGACTGCAACTAAAATGGTTTGCGAGTGATAGTGGCGACAGGTAGTAACTATGGATTTTTTTTTTTTCATGGGTAACTATTTATTTTTTTTTATTTTCTGCTTTTATTACTTTTTTATTTTTATTTTATCATGTTTCATCTTAAAACATAACTGAAAGGTTATAGTGTCACATGGACATGGATTATCAATCAAAGCGCTTGCGTGCTCGCGGGATTTCAACCGAAGTGGCAAAACGTGACAAAGCAGATGAGCCAAGCTGAGCTTTTTGCAGTAAACATTGGTGTGTAGAAAATGGTAAAGCAACAAGCATAGAAACACTTCTTGGCTTCAGGAATTTGCGTGGCTCAGGTATAATAACATAATGCAGACTAAATAGCAAATTCTGTTCAAAAGCAAAAAAGAGTTACAGCTTCAAAAACGTTCTTAGCATAATTTCATTTTAAAAAGAGACTGAAAACAACATAAACGCATAATAAAAATGCACGCAATTTCATCTTCGCAAAGAATGCTCTTAAGGAAACTCCCTCAGCCCGCAAAGTGTCTGGTGCAGGCAAAAAAAGCCAAGAAAGAATTCAAAGAACTTAAAATTCAATTCAGCACATGATGGCATGTGAAGAACTACCCTTCACCAAAATTCACCTCCCAAATCTTGTTACTGAAAAAAATGGACTGGATGTGTCGAAGACGTGTGATGATATGCATGACAAGAATCAGGCACGGTTGAAGGCAGAGATACCTGAATCACAGAGCTGACCTGAGGTGTGCTGAACAGCTTTATTTTTTGCATGTTATTATTTGGTGCCTGATTTTTTTCGTTTTAGGAGCCAGTGGCTCCTCAAGCTATCCTTATGTCTGGAGCCCTGATAGGACGATTATTATTGCTTGAAGTATTTACAAACCATTAATAACGATTAAGCATTAAAGAAAAGTTCATGCATCACAAAGTGGTAAGACAGTAAATAACTACTCATTTTAACACAGGATGTAGACAATAAGTAAGTAGTGATATTGATTATGAACTGTTAGGTGAATGCTTAGTATTTCAAATTACATCATTTATAAATTATGGATGTATCAAACAATTAAACCATTATTAACAAAGGACAATTAAGCATTAGCTTTCTGCAATTCAAAATAATTATTGATTTCTCAAAGGTCACTAAGCAAATAGTTAATAATTCAAATGGTACCACGGTAACAATCATAGACTTATTAACAGTTATTAACAGACTATTATGATAATTAAGCTGTTGTTTAGTAGGGCCTGTTTTAAAGTATGACTTTGTTCCTTAGTTAGTTTAGTAACTATTATGTAGTTAAAACTAACTACAGTTGTTAAAACAGATATATATACCCTTATATTTAAACAGTAATAGTTATATATGGACAAAAATAGGGATATCAATAGTAATGCATTTGTTGTCGTAAAATACAAATACATTTATAAAGAAGAGTCAGACTTGAAAGGGTCTTACAGGTTTAAACAGCATTAAAACAGCTTAAAAGTCAGGTGCTTTCTACTGGAGAACCGCAACATTGGCTGATTTGAAGTTTGCCTTCCCTACAAGGCTGAGAATGATGTTCTGAAAGGAAAAGTGGAACAAAAGGACAGAGCTACCCGCTGTCCATCCCTTCCGCTTTCTGCTGACTCCTTATTTCTCAGCAGCAGAGGGGGGGTGGGAAGTTTAAACCAGCCGAGGAATTCCGGCTACGCCGCTATTTATTAGCCTGACAGATGCTATAATTACAAACTTAACTGCACTTTTTTCCAATCACATTACGGCCCAGGCTTTATTATGATTATACACTTTTTGTTGCCCAGCGAGTGCCTAATAAAACATTGTTCCATTACAGTACTGCCGCCGTCTCGCCAAGAGGAGAAAGTGAGAGACGCTAGCAGCGGACGCTAGCTTCTTCATGGACTAGCGAGCACATGTTTTGCATTAAATAAAACAGCGTGGTAATAAAACGGAAAAAAAAAAGTCCCCCAGCGTTCACATTCCTGTCGGGGTGTGTGGGTTAGGAACATGAAGCAGCACGCATTTAATTCAATGGAAAACAAAAATGATAGGTGTTAATAAGAGAGGAAGCTAATAGCACATTTATTAGCATGAGTGGATTCTTCCTCATTCCTCATCGTAAATGCAGCTGCTCGTAAAAGAACGCGCTTGGCAGGAAAAAAACAAGATCAGTTTACAACCTTTTTAAACAAACTGCTGGAATGAACTTCTTGAGCTTTCCAACACTGACAGTATTCAACACTAACTGGAGGACTGCAATGTACGCTGCAGTGTTCACTTGATTAAAGGAACAGTTTTGGGGAAAAAAATAGAATTTACAAAATTTCCGAATACATATCCGAAATGTGCCTAATCAGACAGGACAGGTTTGGTGTCCAAATTTTGCTTCTGGACCAAACAAACAAGCAAATAATAGACAAAAATCAAGCTAGCTGCTACTGCTTCTAGCATTTCTAAGCTATTTCTAACTTTTCTATGCTAGCATAACAACAGTATTTTGCGCAGTGTTGGAAACCACATAAGCAAGTCTATTAGAGATTACCTAACAACATAGTTAGCACTATGCTAATTGGTGCACATAAGCTCCCTGCTGAGAAACACACCACAGACCAGCACGCACTCCATGCTGGTCTAAGCTAGTCTAAACTGGTTTATGCTGGTTTAGCTGGTCACCCAGCATAGTCACACTGTTTGACCAGCATATCAACATCCAAAGCACAACATATGCTGGTTTTGGTGGAGACAAAGATATTAACTTCTATTGCTGTTGTCCAGCACACAAAACACAACATACGCTGTAGCATATGCTGTATCCATTGGAGGCAATATATCCTGGCTGATTAACTACATTTGAAGTAAGGTGGGTGGGGTTCGGTACATTTACTAAACTAAATCTCTTTATCAGATGCACAAGACGTTCTATTAACTGTCTTTTAACTATAAACTATATTTGCTATACCTATAGGACAGTACTGCTAGGTTTAAGGAGATTGAGTGAAAATGAATAGGAATCTGTGCTTATAACATTACATTTTAGCTTCTTCGCAAAGCTCGAGAGCTGAGTGCATTTCCTGCTAAAACCAACTAGCATAAAGCTAAGCAACTCAAGCTGCTAGCTCATGCTAAAACAAAACAGGACTGAAAATAAATGAAATGAAATAAATGAAAAACTGTGTCAGTGAAGCCAAATGATTTCGGCTTGTGGAAACACGATGCAGTGGGTCTTGCCTTGGAGAAGAAATATGAAGGCATCTGAAGACCAAATGCAACACGACACAAACAAAGAAGAGGACAAAATGACACACACAAAAAAAAGGAAAAACGATTGGACGACACAAAGTTAAAAGATTTACAGCAAGGATATCAGTATGGGTGCCTCTATACCGCTTGTCTACATTCTGCATCTCAGGATTATATGGTTATTAACTAAAAACACCACAGAGCCCTTTGATATGTGTTAAAAATATTAAAAAATTAAATGAAAACCAGAACACAGAGCTGTCGGTTAGTGCTTTGTAAATTTGTCATGTTGTGTTTCCTCTGTGATTTGCGTCCAGAATGTTTTGAACTGTTCAAGTCACTCACATATACTTGTTTAAATATCATACATATTTATTTACCACGTCTATTTTGTTAATAAACCACAATCCTTCGATTCATACCACTTTAAAAACGATTTTTGACCAATGCACACAATTCAGTATTCAGTATTACCCTTTTACAATTGATGCTTCTGCATTAGAAGGAATTATAAACAACGTATCGAGAAAACGCATGAATTGTTACACGATTAACATTTTAAGGCCAACCTTTTTATCACTGGCCCAAACAAAATGACTGCTAAAGGGCATTTTCAGTGTGAAAATCTTCTAATTAAATAACCTAAAACACAAATGAAAAATGCATTCGTGAAATACAGTCGTGTGCAAAAGTTTTGGCGCCCACTTACACTTAAACACAAGTTCTTGGCGCATTTTATATTCTATGCTTTTCTAGTGTGTTCAACTCAGCAAATATATAGAAATTGTGCACTAAAATGTGCAGAAAAATGTCATATTTAAGTTTGTTCCCTATAGAGGATGTGTTAACTTATTTTCACTTTCAAAATCAACATGTACAACTGTGTAATACCATCTACACCCAACATAGTACAGAGCTATTTGAGATTTAGTCTTAGTTTCTCTTCAATAAACATAAAAAACGTAGCTTAATCTGTCAGAAATTGAAAAATAAAATAATAATAATAATAATAAAATAAAATAGTGTTTCAGCTTAAACTTTTGAGTATATTGAACACCAAATATATAAATTCAGATCTTACTAAACATCAAATAGCTTTTTTAAAATGTAAAATATAGATAATTTTTTACAGGTAACAATTTGATGTTCAGCCAGCTTAAAATTTAAAGGAATCTGGGTTACTCGCTTTTTAGAAGTGCAATTTTTTCACACTGAGGGTCAGTAAACAGGTGCTTACCCTGGAGCGCTCCTCCAGTTTGGTCATCATGACGATGTTGGCACTGCGCTGCTCCCACACCATCCTCCAGAAATCCCCAAACGTCTCCGGCAGAGAGCCCTGTGTTGCTATGTACGCATTCTGCTTTCGGTAGCCATCGATGTAGTTCGCGTTGATGTAGTCACTACCAGGAATACCTGCAGAGAAAGAGAATCAAAACTCAGAACTGTTCACAGCGGTGGTGATAGGAACCAGACGTCCACCTCTAAAAAGTCCTTCACAGGAAGTTGTTAAACGAAATGGTTATTAATATACTGCCTGATGACTGAGACACTGTTTTATGATCACTTTGAGACTAGATTTCGGCTTAAAATGTATTTTTTTTTACAGACTCCTTTTCACAGTAGCCATAAAATGCAACTTCCACCTGCTGTGGAGGTCATTCAGTTGTTGCACTCTGCATTTTGTTCTTCAGTAGTGTTAATAGAATATATGTATGCTCCTACCACCATCACTGTAAAGAAATCTGAGTCTCTACAATGAACCACTTCACACCAAACCACTCTGAATGTTCAGACAAGACAAGTATTTGGAATAAGGGGGCAAAAACTGTACAAATTTTTCCTCAAACTGCTCCTTTAAAGGACGGTGTGATGAAGTGTCTGCTTGTTCTTGGGTCAGCGCCTGTTCAGTGATAGCTGGTCTGGTCAGCAGTAATGGAGAATGAGTTGTGTCTGAGCTGCAGGTGTCTCTATAAACTGAGATGAAGTGTCAGGGCAGCTCAGACTGCGCTAAACTCGGCTAATCCATCTTCCTCCAGCTTTAACTCTGACTCCACTCTCAGCCAGTCAAACAGACCGGAGTGGACAAACCACAACACCTGAAAGGGGAATTCCACAGATTTTTCAAAATGCCTGCAGAATACAGTCATTTAGATGTAAAGAAAGTGACCAGAGTGGTTTGGTATGAAATGGAACCAGAAGGACTATGACTGCATTGCATTTAAAAACATTTTATTTACCAACCAAACCACCAGAAATCCAATAAATGTGTGTCTTCTTCAGTTCTATATGCAATCTTAATGATGGTGAAATGTGGATAAATCTGAAAATCTAAGCTTTATTTGGTTTATTTTGGCCTCCCAACATGAATGGAATGAATTCAAATTAGATTTTATACCAAAATCTTCTCAAAACTATCGCAAAACAATGTCTCAAACATCAGGGAGCGTGTTCATCACCATTTCATGTGAGGCAGGAAGACACCCAGTCATATTCGAACATGATGTTTGTATAACATTTTTTGAAGGCAGCGTAGATGTATCCTTCACTGCCTACGTTTCCCATACTCCTCTGTGTAAGTACCAAAAAAACAGCAGAAAAATACAAGCACAGATACAGTGAAATAGAGACACTGGTTCAGTGGTAGAAACCCTCCTAATGATGCCTTCTAAGGCCCTGACTTATGAGACAGCACAGGCAGCAAGGCATCAAGCCAGCTGCCTTTAGATTCGGACACAGCCACTGATTCCAGATTTCAGCACGGTAGACCACCGTAAAAAACTCTAAACCAGGGGTGTCAAACTCAACCACTAAAAGGGCCATATTAAAAAATCTCGAAAAATCCATGGGCCAGTGAACACCTATGTTTTATTTCATTTTTAAATAACATTTTGCTAAAAACTTACCATTTTTTGTTCAATATACACAAAAACGTCAACAGTAAAATATGGGCACTTGTAGTAGACCTTGAAATATTACATAAATACTTGAAATAATCTAAATTTAATTGTCTCCATGTCCTAGGTCTTTTAAACCTACCTATTTGTTTGAACTAGACACCTGCCATCCTTTCTTTGCTGCAAGTTCATTAAGACTTGGGCTCAATTTCTGAGCTGCTTAGCTAACACTAGCAGTTTATATTGCACTACAGTTGAAATGCAGCTAGTGTGTTTGGTGATATGACTGGTGTGGAACTGTGTAGAATTGTGTAGGATTGAGGTGTAACCGCTGTCCCGTAGATTGTTGTTGGGGTAGAAGAGTCTAAGCACACATAACACTGCAATGCATGCTGGGGACTGTAGTGCAGGACATTGTGAAACGAGCTAATGTTAATAATTAAAATTTAAATTAAAATAAATTTGGTCCGGATAGGATTGTGCAGGCCCGCGAGCTCTGTGTTTGACACATGGGCTATAAACACACAGAATCCTGCAGTTTAGACACAAAAAATTGCATGCAGACACAGTTTGAACATGAATTAAACCTACTCTGGAAGCACAGAGTATCCCATAACTCTGAAGCCACGAAAACAAGCTCAAAATAAGAGAGTTGATGTTTGTATTTTATTCCTAAATGAACCAAAAAAACAAACCAAAAGCTTTGATAATGCTTCTTTTTGCATTTTTATTTTAGGAATTTTTAATCATGCAGTGCATGGAATTATTATTTGTACGTTAAACAACACATTTGATGTTTTAATTGGTAAAAATGCATTAAAATTGTCTGTTAGACCACCTATATTTATATCATGAAAACTACAGGTCTATTTCAGTTCAATAACCTCAGCTTATTAATTATTGCATACATTCAGTCAGCGCTGTCCATTTCTACTGATACTGGATAAAAGGCACGCATACACTAGAACATGTTGGAATCTATATTCATAAACTAATGGGAGTGGCTAAGTATTTTCTTTTATTCTTTGTTAATATAGTACATTCTGATTAACAATGTCCAGGTCATTCCAACAATCTCAGTCTACTAATTTATACACACATTCAGTCAGATGGATCCAAATGTGCTGCATATAAGACATACATGTATAAGAGTGTGTTGGAATAAGATTTCTCTACAATAACATAATTAACATAAGGATGAATACAGACATTGGAACTGATGAGCTAATAAGCATGGCTAAGACTTTATTTCCAGTTTTTCTGAGGTAATACAGTGAATTTTTTGAGAAAATGTTGAGAAAATAAATATGCTGCAGTCTATATTTATTAAGCTAATGAGTATGGTTACTGTTTTACTATCTGTTTTTCTGTGATAAGTCAGTGATTTTTGACTGAAAACTTCACTTTTTCAGTTCAGCTCAACAACCTCAGCTTGCTAATTTATGCAAACATCCAGTCAGGTGTGACCAAACTTTTGGCTGCTGCTGTATTTTGTAAATTCTCACTTTTTCACTGGAAAGTTAGTGTGAAAAACAGGAGCGGAGTGATGGTTTGGGGGCAGGGAGGGAGCACGAGGTGCAGATGCGTTTTCCTTCTCCTCTCTGATGTGGGGAAATGAAAGCTGTGTGGTCTTTTCCAATCCGCGAGGAAAAGCAGGCTGACAGCTAGTCAATGCTGGCGGACTGGCAGCCTAGAGCTGCGCTAACACATGCTAAAGCGAGATAAAGCTCATCTGTCTGCTCAACGCGTTTCCACGGCGCCCCCGCGCTCCTTCTCCTTTCCTTTCTCTCTCTCTCTCTTTCTCTCTCTCTTTTCTCTCACTCTACCTCTCTGCTTCCTATACATTCACTCTTTCTCTCTCTCTCTCTCTCTCTCTCTCTCTTTCCTCTTACTCTACCTCTCTGCTTCCCATTCACTCTCTCTCTTCTCTCGCTCTCTCTCTCTCTCTCTCTCTCTCTCTCTCTCTCTCTCAGGTAAATTATTCAGCTGAATATGAAAAAGAGTCAAAACTGGATATAAGCTCTTTCAAAGCAGGTTTTTCTCCCTTCCATCCTTCTCCTCTTGCACACTCCTCCGTCGTTTTCTCACTTGCTAGAGCCGTCTGCTTCAGGATGATGGACAGGGGATAAAGACAATTAAGCTCGCTTTTCCTTTCTAAACGTAACAGCGACCGAAATGAAACATCGCCGAACTGAAACATGCTGCAAAACAAAAAGGTGTCCAGCATAAATTAGCAGGCTGAGGTTATGAGGAGCAGAACTGAACCGCCTCGCCTGTCAATCAGGATCTACTATCTTAGCACTGGAACAACAAAACATTAACCATACAGATTAGCTTTAAGCTAACTAGAAATTAGTCTTAGCGCACCTATTACCTTAGTGATTAGCTTAAAGTGGCCTAAAAATAAAGTCTCAGCTTTAATGTTTGGCTTTGTTTCATAGAGAATTAAAGCTCAGCCATACCTGTTAGCTTTACCGATTCGTTTTAAACAACACAGTCTTTAAAGAACATAGTCTTTCTACATTTATTAGCTTTACAGACTAGCTTGAAAATAAAGTCTTAGCTGAATCTATTAGCTTTACAGATTAGCTTTAAGTCACCTAGAAAATAAAGTCTTAGCCATACCTCTTAGCTTCAGCAATCAGCTTTAAGTTAACTTGAAAATAAAGTCTTGGCTTTACAGATCACCTTTAAGTTACAGGGAAAATAAAAGTCTTAGCCATACCTATTAGCCTTACTGATTAGCTTTAATTTAACCTGAAAATAGAGTCTCAATTTGCTGAAAAAAGGCCATTAGAAGCAATAGGATAAAAAATCTTATGATCTTGCTTGCTAATGGGAATTGACTTAATGGTTACCATTAGATACCACTTGTTTCCTGTAGAACACCTTTAGAGTCAGAAAATGGACCAATATGTCTGGAATCAGCCACAGGTCAACTGTTAAACCATTAGAATCCTTTTCATTGTAATAGCAACCCATCAAGAAAAGCCAAAACATTATAAAACCACCAACAGAAAAATGTAATGTTTTTTTTTGTTATTTTTCAGCAATGTAGCTATACTATAAGTTTTACTGGTTACATAGAAAAAAGTCATATCTATATTTATTAGCTTTACCAATTAGCTTTAAGTTAGCCTGAAAAAGTCTTAGCTTTACTTTTAAGTTTTAGGTTACATAGAAAACAAAGTCTAACTATACCTATTAGCTTTATTGATTAGCGTTAAGTCAACTTGAAACTGAACTCTAAACTTTACTGACTAGCCTTAGGTTACATAAAATCAGGGCTCTGGCTATTAGCTTTACCAATTAGCTTAAAGCAACACTGAAAATAAAGTCTAGGCAATATCTATTTGCTTCACCAATAAACTACAAAATTAAGACTCAGCCATGACTATTAGCTTACCAACAGAGACTCCAGTGTTGTCTAAAACATCTATGGCACATATTAAATACATTCACGGTCCAGCTTTATGCTTTATTAGTTATTATCTTCATTAAGTTAATGGCACTGCTGAAAATACCTACTAATCCAGACTTATAAATACAAGAAGTAGTTTCAATTAAAACATAACTGTCCAAAAGAAGACATTTATAACACATTCAAAACTGACTTTTAAATCATTTACAGGTCACACTGCCATTAAATGCAATGAAAACACTGTCTTCAAATTGAAATTCACAATATGGTATGTGTAAATGATGATGCTCTACAAGATAAATGATTATGGTTTGGTCTGTTAGAATGAATACACATGTTGAAATTTCTGCCTCATGAAATATACTGTTCTATGTTATCCGAATATAAATACAGCATTTTGTATTTTATATAATATTGATAATTTATTACTTTTTTGTGCAGGTGGGAACCCCATTGTACTCCACAGTGCTCAGTGTTATGTTTCTATTGGACCTGTCCTGATTTCTTCTTGAGCAGGTTTGAGCGCAGCCAGATGTCAATGATAAAATTCTTATTTGGGGGAAACCCGCAGTGAGCTGGACTGCAAATCTTAGAGCAAACGGTCGACTTCATATCCACTGACCTTTACAGTGGAGCAGTACAGAGACTCTCTCTTTCTGCCTCTCTCTCCTCTAAGAAGAATAACCAAAACTAAACTTATACCTAACAAAGCTGTACCCAAGTGCTGATGTATGATCTAATAACTAAATACTTAACTAAATACTCAATAACTAATGCCTCAAGATTTCCAGTGTGCTCCTTTGTGAAAAATGCTAATGTACTCCAAAATGTAGTATTTTTTTAGTTTTGCACCAGAACTACAAGGAAATGTAGCTTACAAGTAATGGAAGCCAATACCTCACCAGTTAGCATTGTGCTAACTGCATGCCTGAAACCTCACACACAATTTCTGTATTTAGAACATGGTTAAGATAAACAAAAGCAAACAAACTCATTCAGAGTTGTTTGGTGTGAAATGCTCTGTTCCAGAGAAACTTACAGAATCAGAATTGTTCACAGTGGTGGTGATAGGAACCAGACGTCCACCTCTAAAAGTTACATCAGAGAAAGTGCCTGATGTCTGAGACATTTCATAATAATTTTGAGATAAACGCTTGGCCTAAAACATATCGTTGTTGTTGGAAGAAACTTGTATCTCCAAAATGGTAACTTTACAGGAGAAGGAAAGACCTACTTTACTTTTAATGTCATTAAAGTCAATGGAACCAGACTTTTTTCCATGTAATTTTGGGTCATTTCTTTTGGTCCATTCATCATGAAATTTACACACAATGTAAAGGACAACAGGCATTTTCAAATTATGTCAAAAACTGGAAAACAACAAAAATGAGGACAGCAGCGATATATTCTTTTACTCTGTACAGGATGGAGAGGAACATGCAGGGTGCTGTACATACAGGCAAATTAGTCCCCTGTGAAAGCTTTACTACTATTTTACTATCATCGACATTACATATAAAACTGTAGTGTAGGTTCACTGGTGGTTTTGGACAGTAAATAAAATGCCTATATTTGTGTTGCACACATTGTGTTGACCCCTGGTTCCTATCAGCACCACTGTAAAGAACTCTAAGTCTCTAAATTTATCGACAATGAAGCATTTCACATTAAACCATTCTGAATGAATGCTTACTTTATCTTCTGCAGAATGTTTTGCTGGAATTCTCCTTTAAGTAATCTCTAATAGACTTGCTCATGTGCTTTCTGACACTGTATGACATGTTATCTGTAAACATGAACAGAAGCACATTAGCGCAGCTAAAAACAGCAGCAGCAGCAGTCATTGTCCATGTTTATAGATAACAGTGTGTCACACTTTATAGCTTTGTAGCTCCAGCGCTAAAACTAAAGAAGCAAACTTCAGACACCAAACATGTCTTGGCTGATCGGCTACATTTGAGATAAGGAGGGTGGGAAACCGGGTTAATTTAAGAGTCTCCCACCTGTCATTACAGGCAGTCAATTTTTTGGGTTTGTTCCAGTTCCCAACACACCTGAGCTAGGTAATCAGCACACTACAGCCCGCAATCACCAGTTTAGGTGGCTGAAAGCTGGAAAAAGAACTCATTTGTCGACTAGCAGGGCAGCCCACAAGGGTTCCACAAGTAAAGAGATTTTACTTCGTGAACGTTTGAAATGTTTCTGATTGTGCCACTACTTGGCTTTCTTTCCTTCTGCGTTTATTTCAGTATTTATTTTCGAACTCTCT
The DNA here is from genome assembly GCF_904425465.1 of Colossoma macropomum. NCBI lineage: Eukaryota > Metazoa > Chordata > Actinopteri > Characiformes > Serrasalmidae > Colossoma > Colossoma macropomum. The sequence continues at coordinate 26,802,241 of NW_023494796.1, read as the reverse complement.
GCCTGCTAAATCACAAACAGCAGTCGGCCGGTTGACGTCATAGAGCTTTGTGCCATGCTCAAACTCTCCAGTGTACACGCTTTCACTTCAAAAGTGAACAAACAGAAGCTCAGGCTAAAGTCCCAGCTCCAGATGCTAGCGTGCTATGCTACGCTTCCACAAACATGTCTATCCTGCCAGAGGGAACTCAATCAGAAGGCTTTGTGAATGCACATGCCTGCGCTGCTTGGTGGGATGCAACGAGGAAGTCCCTGATGCCACTGCGAGTGACGCTACATCTCTGCAACACCAACAAAAGCTGCTAAGTGGGTGTCCACAGATTTAGCGTGCACGTCGGTGGTACGCTATGTGTTTTTAGCAAGAAGGCAGACAAAACAGCGGTTGTGTTTTTGTTTTTAAAGTTGAATCGCACGTCAAATGTCATTAGCCAACACTGCTAATTTAACACAGATCCTTAGAGTAACTTTACAATAAGTTTATATTAGAACAATGAACAATGACAAATCATATTCAAAAACAGTTCAACATACAAAAAGGCAAAAAGCAATTTAGGCCCACTGTCCCAGATAGCAAGCATATATCGTCCGCTGGCTTGATAGTGTTGGCACCGAGCTCAATGTACGCCACTGCTGGTCCACCCTCGGACCACCCAGATTACTGTTCTGCACGCAGCATCTAACTAATCTTCTCGAACAGATTTTAAACACACACAGCCTTTTATTTTGGCAAGACAAATAATCCAAACAAGTGAGAGAAATAAAAATTATGACTAGGCCTAATATAAAATGATTTTGTTGAAAATGTTGTTGCTGGCACTGAGCTAGATTCAACATCTTTCAACTAAACTAGTTTACCAAGGATAATGGCAGAAAGAAATGACAGAAAAACAAGCACTGTGAAAATGAGCGATGAAAAGTGGCATTTTGTCTAATTCCCTGCTTAACCACCAGTGAGCCGCCTGGAAAACGCTGAGCAAAAAGCCATCTTGCTATATGAGGTCATTCTGTAACATTATAAGCCACATTACAGAGAAAGAGTACAATCTGTGGTAATATCAGTAACTGAACTGCAAATTAAACACAAACAGCTGAAAAGCAACCGCTAATCTAACTTTCTGCTAATTGAAGTTTTCCACTTACCCCGGATGTAGTCCTTCAACCAAGACATGTTTGGTGCCCAAATTTTACTTGTTTAGTTTAGCGTTGGAGCTAATACGCTAACATTGCTAACTAACATTAGATGCTAATAGCCACCCAAATTTTTACCGTTGTTGTGCCAAAATTCGACATCACTTGTGTGCACTCGTCACGCAGGCCAACAAATGCTACAGGTTATTTCTACTGTATTTCATAACTTCTGATATTGAATTTTCATATATATTTCTTATATGTTTTTAAACAGGCACAAGAGAAACTGTAAATGTGATCTATCATCCATATGCATGAGTGACGTGCATGCAAAGGGGTGTTGGATTTTGGCACAACAACAGAAAAGATTTGGGTGACTATTGATTTCTAGTGTTTGTTAGCAACATTCAGCATCAACACCGGCTGTCTAAAATGGAGTTCGGCTATGTGGTGAACTTTTGTTCACCAAAGGCATCTGGAATCAGTCCCAGAACACCTGTTCAACCATCAGAATTCTTTACTCTGAGATATCATGAGATATCATTTTGTGTTTCCCATGAGCAAAACACAAAATACCATTACTGACTATTGGAAACCACCAGGAACCAGCAGACACTTTTAATGTTTCAGCAGCGTAAAGTGTCCTAAACCACATGGACGTGAACATGTCTGACCTTAATGAAGACACGCATGTGGTTTGAGCAAGTAGAGAGACGTTTTATGAATGTACTTACAGACAAGATTTAGGTGACTGTTGACTTGTAGTGTTTGTTAGCAATGTTAGCGTCATGGCTCTCTGATAGAACTGGAGAATTATGCAAATTGTTTTTATTGTCCAACTGTTATTTTAATAATCCATCAAGCCTGAAAGTGTTTATGGTGGCTTTGTAACTTGACAATATGTTTAATAAATTAATCAGATTTTTTAATAGAGCTAATGCTATTCATTTATCTCCTACCATGCCAGATTGAGAAATTATTCGACATCTGTTGAATGTTAGCTACTGTATGTGCTTGTGTTTGCATTAATTGTCAGATTTAATATCTGTTCCAAAAACATTTCAGCTACTGCAGACAAATGAACAGCTGCAACGCTAAGGCTAAAATGATAAAGTGATAAACTCACCGTCAATGCCGGAAAGCAGCACCCGTGAATGGTCGTAGGCGATGACGTTAGCATACCGGTTCTTGGCTTTATTTACTTCCAGGTTTGAGTGTTCCCATGTAAACTGCTGGCCTGGATCAATAGACTGCAACAGAGATGGAAAAACATAGTGAAAATCAATAACAAATCAATGCTTATCAACATTAAAGGAATGCTTTATTGTTTTTCAACTTAATGTCCATCTGTTTCATCAGTATTGCATGGTTGATCACAACAGATGGCAATTTTGATGCATTTTGCTGTACTTAGAAAGGAGCAGAATACCTACAGACTTGCAATAGAGGACAATGGGCAGCTGTTTTAACAGTATTCCTTTAAGGTAATAAAGAGGAGTTCTACCAATTCTTCCAAATGTCTACATAATTCAGTGGTTAAGATGTAAACAAAGTCATTCAGGGTTTTTTGATGTGAAATTGTTCAAATGCAGAGAAACTTATTGACTCAGATTTCTTTGCAGTGGTGCTGACAGGAACCAGGGGTCGCAATGTCTACAACACAAATATAGACATTTTATTTACTATCCAAAACCACCAGTGAACCTACACACGTCTTCATTGACTGACATGTAATGTTGGTAAATCTGAAAAACATTTTGTTTTTGCCTTACATATCTCTTTGCCATGAACGTGTTTTAAAACATAAGCTTTCAGCCCAAATGTTCTCAAAACGATCACAAAACAAATTAGGCTGTCAACAACTCTGACTTGCTTTTTTCTAGTTTCTAGTTGTTCCAGAACAGAACATTTCACACCAAAACACTATGAATTACTTTGTTTACATCTTAACCATTTAATTAGGCAGATATTTTGAAAAACAGCTGTAATTTCCCCTTAAGCATTCCCTGAATAAACAATGCATCGTTCACAAGGTGCACAATAACAGATTTTATCCATAAGTACATGTTTAACCTAAGTAAACTGAATTTTTTCGGTGCTGTCACTGTGTTAATATATGTCATTGTTACTCAATTCCATCAAATATTATTTTTTTTGATACACAACCCACTTTTAGAAGCTTGACTTGGATACTACTTGTGCCACTGCGAGCATTTATATCTATGACGGCACTCTTTGCGGATTTGCAGAATGAAATTCTAGTCCTCGTTTGCCTGTAGGACCGTTTTGGAGCTATTTTAGACCTCTCCGTCTCCGTCTAAATGGAAAGATGGCATGATAGGCATCCTGCGTAACTGACAAGTGGCCTTAAAAATAGTGGCCTGAAGCCACTGCCATACAGGCTTACTGTAACGTTAATTTCATCGGGGTGAAACAGGGGTGCAGACATCAGTACGGAGAGAAAGCTGGTGCTGTTGCTTCAGAAATGATATGTATACAGTTACAGCCATTTATCAAGAATTTTCCCTCCCAGAATATCCTCAGTCACCTCCTTTCCATCAGCTAATGCCTCAGCCATCCAGCAGAACATGTGATTTTTATTTGGGTCACTGGAATGTGACATTCAGTACCGGCTCAAAATGTGTAGACACGCCCACTTTATTTTTATTATTGTCTACGTTTTATAATAATAGTAAAACTATGAAATATCAGCTATAAAATGATAGTGATCTTCTCTTCTACATCCTTCAAACCAGAACCAGACCCATAACCTTTATTATTCATATATTCCTTTTTTTCCCCATGAGATCCATTTATGATATTTACATTGGTTTTTGTATCAAAAGTAGGCGTAATTTATTTTTATCTTTATCTATTTATTTATTTACCTATTTTTATCCCTTGGAACTAAAACAACTGTTTCAGTTACTGTGCCTTTAAAACTAGTATATATAGATGAGCTCTGTACTGATTGGCTGGCTTCATTTAAAAAGCAGTATGAGCATTTAAAGCAACATTATGTTACAATTTTACATCAAAATAATTCTAATGGTACATTGACTTATAATAGTGAGAATGGTGTCTGTCATTGCCACTCTGGGCCCGGAACACTTGCTATAGCGCTATGTAACTTTGGTGGAGCGGGCACGAGACCTCCTGTGAGAACTACATAAGGCTTTACAGCACCACGTCACACACGAAGAACTACAGCTCTTCAGCTAGCTATAAGAAGAAGTTAGCTTAATATTCCCAGTATAGACGTCATGGCAAAGGCTGCAAAGAGACTGAAGAAGAGTGTGACCAAGCAAGAGACCAGACAAGAGTAAATCTAGCTAAATGAGATAAAAGGCCTTCTTCCTGCTGGACTAGTAAGTGATAACTTATTTGGCTTACTCGTGTTGTGTGCGCTTACTTGATGTTTTGCTGTGCTGGCAAACTTAGCTTGTCAGTTAGCTTGTCAGCTGACATCACTTCTGATGTTGCCTTTGCCAGTTCTGTATCCTTCAGCATATGCACATGTATGCATCAGTGGTGTAAAAGTGAATTACACTCCATAATTCCAGTTGCGGAGACAGTCTCCAGTAGCTAAAAAATAACTCTTGCATGATGTTCCTTTATTATAACCTTCTACTGCTCTTTTTATTGAAGGTAAAAGGTGGTGGAATCTGCACTGAAGTGGGAGCGTCTGTAAAAATGACTGACATGACACATTTGAATGGGAAAGTTACAACACCCAACCACCCTATCTAACTAAACCCATCAGAATAGGGTACATGCAGACAGAATGAACTGGCTAACTCACTCCTTCGCACTGCGGCCCTGTTCTTCCTCACTTTAATATCCAAATTAATTGTATACCTTCATTTCCTTGCATCTTGTTTAAGCAACTTTTGTTTTTTAATCAAGCAACCCTCGTAATACTTTGTTCTGGAGTGGTGGCATTTGTGTGACTGGTCAATGGCCACACACTGAGAAAGCAGTGGTCCACTATCTGTCAAGATATGAGAACTCCAGTATTCAGCACGTGCCATTTGTCCCGGGTGGTCTCCATTCATGTTATATAGGACTGCATTAGAAATGGCCATGCATTTCTCTCTTTCTCACTCTCTCAGCAGCCCACACATAGCGGACCAACTGACTGAACTGTCCCATTCCTCCTGATGGCCAGTCCCTCCCTGGCTATGGTTACATATTTATATACTTTGTTTTCTGAAGACTTAAGATGAAAATGTATTTAAGATCGTAAAAAACAATCCTGATGTTTTCACACTTTTGACTGTCATTGTAACTGAAAGGCTTGAATCTACTTAATGAAAAAAATCAAGCTAAATAAATACAGCTTTCAGATTTTCAGCAGGGGGGGACATGCATCCCAATGAGTCTGCTAAACAGTTATTTAACCTAGCCAGCACTGAAGATGGTATAATCTGCCAAAGCAACTACAGATCGTGCTACACTAACACAATTCATCTAAACATCATCACTCTTTAAAATTAATAACATATTTGTGCTCTTTACTAGCAGCAAAACTCCACTTAAAGTCTTCAGGGTTGGTTAGTGTTTCTAATAAGAACTTCGTGTTGTGTTACGTGATTCTCTTCAATCATAATAAGTGGCTTTTATAAGAGCTGGAAGCAGTGAAGCTTTTCACAAGTCTAATGCTAATGTTACAGTATGACGATTTTCTGAGAAAACATCTTGCTCATGGCAATGAGAAGCCTTTTTCACTCTTAAAAAATAGCACTTAAGAGAAGTTTAGTTTTGAATATAATGAGAACATTATCGGCTTTTCATAAAACAGCTTGATTTCTTTAGTGGGCTTTCAACTTCAGTCCTGATTTCTCAAATTTCATTTAGAAATGTCCAGGAGCTGGTCATCCTGTTAAAGCTGTTTTGTTACAGTGCTTATAGTCCTCATATCCTCATAAAGTGAATGGGCTGGGCGTAGCTGCTAAAGGATGAATATATGCAAATATGTTGGTTTTTAATGACATTGCAAAAACAACTAATTCAATTTAGGCAGCTTAGTTTCTATTTATGGACTGTACTGTCTGCAGTGTGAACGGTGCCTTTTGAATCAGTATTCACCTTACAGCAAACTGTATTATTTTTTAGTGACATAAATTAGCTTTTTTCAAAATAGAGTTGCTTTTCATGATAAGCCCTTTCATATCAATATAGTTGTTGTTTTAATATCCACAAAGCTGCCCTTTAATATCCAGAGTTGCTTTTCATGACATGGCCCCTTTAATATCAGTAGAGTTTTTTTTAATTATTTGGGCCCTTTAATATTCACACCGTAGTTGTCCTTAAATCCAAGGAGTTTTCCTTTAATGTCCATAGAGTTGCTTTTCACAATATGAGCCCTTTAATATCCATGGAGTTTTCATTATTCATGACATGGATCCATTAATTTCTACAGAGTTGTTTTTCACAATATGGGCCCTTTATTGGCCATGAAAGTTAGCTTTTTTCACAATATGGGCCCTTTAATGACCATGGAGGTATTAAAGGAAGACAGAAAACGTTCTGGTGATTTTTGTAATTTGTTAAGTTTAAGTCAGAACAATATAAAATGTCATTCTGAACTACTACCATTATTATTATTATGATTATTATTATTATAATTATGAAATCCTCATACAGTGTAAAAAGCAACTGAAGTTTTCATATGGCATAAAAACAACTATATTACTATTACAACAACAGCCACACATATTAAAGAGACTATACTCCACATTTTTCTTGCATTGATTTTGAGGTCCACTTATTACATCTGTGTGGTTTTACAGCCATAATTAATTTCTTCATTTTTGAGCTCCTCTCTATCTCTTAGGATTAAACAGGCTGTTTTTGTAACTGCTCCTTTAAGACTGATATAAGTCAAATAATCTCAGTTCTGATTAGCTGTGCCTCATTCAGAAAGCAGCCCAGGCTGAAACACTCCTTATAACTTTAGTGTGAGTGGGCGGGGCTAAACTGCTGCAGGCTGAATAGGCAGATAAATGCAAATGTGCTGTTTTTTGTGACACCACAAAAATAGTAAATTCAGACCGATCGATTTGAAATTTAAACAACGTTTACATTCTACATCAAACTCCATGATATGGGCACTTTAAAGACAATCTTACATGCATATATTCCTCCCTTACCATGATACGTATTTCAAGTAGTTCTGAGTTATTTCTGTTGGTCCATTCAAAATGAAACGTTCACACAATGTAAAGAGCAGCCGATGAAAAAAGAAAATGATAAATGAAGACATAGATGCTTGTGAGGAAAAAGGAAACCCTAAAAGAGGAGTGCAGGGCTCAAAGGAGGAGGAATGAGTGTGTGAAAAACGAGCTTGTGAGCAGCCCGTGACCTCACAGCCGGCCGCGGCTGGCGTTTGCAATTTTCCCCCATTTATTTTAATAATGAAATTATTCAGTCTCCTCAGTGTCTTTTTGAAAATGAAAAGACGATACGCATCTGCCTGCTAGCGAACTCTCCGGGTTGACAAATTTCAAATTACAGTTTTCAGAGGACCATAGAATGAATGAAAATTGGTCACATAAGCGGAGGAGAAAAGTAATGTGTTCATGCCATGAATAGATTCTGAAACGGGAAGCATGGCACGACTGCGCTCGCTTTAAACTCCGCGCTTTGTGCACTGAAATGCCCTTTTATACTCGCCAAAGTGAAGTCAGAGCAACACAGACAGTGATTAATCACATTCAAAAACAGACCAGTAACGTGTAAAAGCATGAGGAAGCGATTCAGGCCCAGCATCATTCTGTAATATCATATGTTATGTATGCTGCATATTATGGCTGCAAGATGTGCACGAAATACTAGTATTCTGAATATGTTGCTATATACTGCAATTAAAAACACATTCATGAATCAATATTGTAACACAGTTGAATATTAGTTTTAATAGAAGTTAAACTTTTTTTTGGATTACAACAGAACACAAACTGAAGCTCATTTGGAGCTGTGATTAGTCAGGATGCTCACAGCTCATTTGGCTTGGTTAGTTATAGATGATGACATACAAAAGGTACTTTTACATGTTATCATCAATGTTTCAAATATTTTCACAGTTTCTGATACATAATGATACATAATATAACTGTAATCATCTATTTGTAGCATCTGCATGTCTGATAAGATGGGATTTTCACCTTTGAAATATGGATGTATAATATAATAGTTAATATCCATATTGCCTTGTAATTCAAAGGTGAAAATCCCATCTTGAGGCATATATATATATATATATATATATATATATATATATATATATATATATATATATATTGTTTTTAATTATTTTTGTGGCAGATATACCTATATATCTTTTCATTTTCAAATATATATATATATTTGATTTTCAGGATACAAGCTTTTAATATGCATAGAGTTTTGGTTGTTCGTGATATGCAATCTTCAATATTCATACAATGTTTGTTTATTTTTGTGATGTGGGCCCTTTGATATCCACAGAATAGTTGTTTTTTATAATATGGGCTCTTTGATATCCCTATAATTATTTTTCTATGATAGGGCCTCTTTAATATCCAATGAGTTCTGTTTTTAATGATATAGGCCCTTTAACATCAGAAACTAACTAACTAACTAACTTAACTATAACCTAACTATATGTTTAGGTCAGAACAATATAAACAGTTCAATAACGGATGGCAGATAGCAGAGAGCAGCTCAGGCCTGGAGTCATCCTGTAACATTACAGTCTTATACACCACACAACAGTGTAAGAAAGAGCCAACAGTGTAAGAAACGGATGAATTTTACTGTGGAAAAATCTGCAATTTAACTGCAAATTACCCCGACTTGGCCACATAATACCCCTCACAATGTGCAAATGCAGCCGGGCACGGTGAGGAAAAAAAAAATGCATAATTCACAGTGGTGGCATTTTTCTATCAGTGTAGGTCACATTGCTGAGCCACAGCACATTATAAGAGAGAACAAATCTTCAGCTAAGCCATGGCATTTTATCCAAATATGTTGAAACAGTGGGTCGCAACATTGCTCATAATGAAAAGCAGCCTCATTTCATTGTGCTCCCAAAATGACTTTCCGTGCCGTTGTAAAAGAAAGAAAGAAAGAAAAGAAAAAGTGCCCGGGAATTACAATTGGACGTACTTAAGCTTCAATAATAGTGGGGCAGCTTGGCACAGAGCCAGCTGCTGACCTCATATTCTGGAAGCAGTGAAGGCAAACACACAAAGAGAGGACACGCCGCAGTGCCACACTCACAGCAGCAGTGTTATGACGCACATACAGTACCAGTTAAGACAGCCATTAAGTACCAGTCATTCTTTTCAGGAGATATTTCACAGGAGATGAGACACAAAATAATCCGTGTTAAAAGACAGAGAAAACAGGACTTGTGGTAGACCACCAACACTGACCCCACCAGATAAACAGCACTTAAAGCTCCACTCTTGATTCAGATCTGAAAACATCCACAGGAGTTTCTGTCCATCCTTCCACTGTGAGAAGACACTCAACATTACGAGTCTGAAAGGATGTGTAGCTGTTAAGAAGCCCTTACTGAGAAAAGAAGATCACATGAACGATGTGATCACATCAACCAAAGAAGCTGCTGCTGTTTTCAGAACAATGGACTGACCACCCCTAAGAATCAGCTTTTATCTCGGCAGATTTTGTTGAGAAACTGAAAGCAAGTTTCCTGAAAAGAATGGAAGCTGTAATAAATATAAGGATGCTATACTATAAAATAATGAAAAAACTCATATTATATTTAGTTACATAATTTTTTTGTTAAATATGTTTACTGCTTTTTTCCAATGCTGAAAAATGAATGACTTGTACATGTTCCAAATTTCTGCATAATTAAATAGTTAATGGCCATCATACACCAACCTATAACACCAAATAACGCAAAATGTGAAATATTCAGATGGACTTTTTTCGCATCAATTCTATACACACTGGACACAACGCAAATTTCAGCAAATTGTTTGCACCTTACAAAAACAAGGGCCAGAATGTCTATGAGAAGGTCTGTTGCTTCTCAAAAGGGGGCTTTCCACTTTCCAGTTTCTCCACTTCATTTCAGGGACTAATACTTTACAAACTCTTTCACTCAGAGCTCAGACCACCGTAACTCATGCAGCTCCAAGCGAGACGAAGCACAAAGCCAACAGGCAAAATGTCCTTCACTCCCCACTCAAACGGTGACACTGGCCTACTGTCCATTTCAGGAAAGTGAAAGCATGAAGAGCTTTATTGCTTCAGTCAGAAAATAAATACCCTCTTAATAAAGACAGTTCTTCAAAGGTTCTTTAGTAAAGGCAATGGTTCTATATAGAACCATGAACATTAAAAGAACCATCTGTATGCTTTAATCCATGGTGAAACTGTTCTTCAGACTGATGGAGAATGTGTTGTATATGGTTCAGTATAGCTATTGTGACGCTTGTAACAACAGAAAAACCCTTTTTGGTGCAATAAATAGAACCATTTTCAATGCTTCTAAACAGAGCCATATACAACACATTCTCCATCAATTTGAAGAACCTTTTCACCACGTACAGAACCATTTAAACATGAAAGCATTCAGCCTATGGGATACAGCCCATGGTTTTAAACAGAATGATTGCCTATACTAAAGCATCATTGTAGAACCATCTTTGTTGGCTGTAATTTTTGTGAAAAAAGTTCTATTTGCTGGAACACGGCTGCTTTACAATCTTGGTTGTCATCATGCCAACAGCAGAGATGGCCGTGATTGGACAGTGGGTTCATGTTGCTGGTGAAAGGTTGCAAGAATCGTACAGAGGCATACAGAGGCAAATAAAATAATGTTGCATTTTTGCCATTGAGAAATTGCATTAGTTGTGCAAAATACCATCAGTTATATGAATACACTGCCTGATGTCTGAGACATTGTTATACAATAGCTTTGAGATATGATGTTGGCCTATAATGTATTTTAAAACTTTTTTTTTTTTCAGATTTTCCTTTATTTTACTATCATCAACATCACATATAAATCTCAGAAGACACGTGTAGGTTCACTGGTGGTTTTGGATAGTAAACAAAATGTCTACTTTTGTGTTGTAGACATTGTGACCCCTGGTTCCTTTCAGCACCACTGTAAAGACATCTGAGTTTCTACAATGAACCACTTCACACCAAACCACTCTGAATGACTGTTTACATCTTAACAATCTAATTATACAAAATTTTTGAAAAGGCTGTCTTAAATAAATAAAGGGTGGTCTCTGAATTTTGCACAGGACTGTAACTAAAATGAAAGACAAAAATGTCTTTATGGATTATACTGGACTAATGCAGAGGTGATGTACATACACACACACACACACAAATGTTTATCATGACACCCACAGTAAGTGACTCTGAAAAGAACTATGAAATCCCGCTCTGCTCTCCAGCCTTGGCCGGCACATGCACTGCATTCTCTAACACTCCATCTATCAGCGGTAACCCTGAGGCTTTCATACGCTTCCGCCAGCAAAACAAAACAAAAAGGAAAAACACGCTGATAAATAGGACTTTACCTGAGTCCTCTAACACTCTCAGCCAATGGCAGGCTGTTTCCATCACCACACAGGCTTGACCTGCTTCTGTGACATCACTTACTGGAACGTATTGACATCATTGACCTAAACTGCTTTTATGACATCATAAGCTTAAACTGCCTTTATGACGTCACAGATCTGAACTGCATTTATGACATCACAGAAATAAACTTCCTTAATGATATCACAGACTTAAACGACCTTATTGACAGCACAGACTTACACTGCATTCAGAGAATCACATAATTAAACTGCCTCTATGACATCACAGGTTTTAATTACTGTTATGACAACACAGTCTTCAATTGCATTTGTGATGTCACAGACATGATAACAGGCTTGAATTGTTTTCGTGACATCACAGACCTTAACTGCCTTCAGCTGTTTACAGACTTGAATTGCTTATACAGCATCACAGACTTTATCTGCTTTTATGACATCATTGGCTAGAATTGCTTTTGCTTCTGCGGTGACATTCTGACGGCCATGAAGAAACGGCGCCCACAGATAACACGATTAGCGGTCTGTGTCCGATTTGACCTTTCCAACTCCGCCACATTCTGTACCAACCAGCCGCTATCTGCAGATATGACCAAGAAACTGCTTTAAATCTGACAAAGTGATTGAACAAATGTTTCATTTTCTCTCGCATACAAGCTAGCAGGAGCATCCGCAGGCCTCACAGGCAAAACGAAATAAACATTCATGTGATTTGTCTGCGACTGGTGAATGTTGTTGGGACCACGTGAGAGAACAAGATTGTGTGGCACTATTTCACAGCCTGGATTAGGAATATCCAGCATTCAAGATCGGAGATTCACACACATTTTAAACAATGACGTCCACCTGCCTGTTCACCATCATGCACATGACCAACTGGATGATCTCTCCAGAATACAACATCACTGTCACACGAAAACCTCTTTTCTGTAATTATTTTTTACACCATATGAAAACACCAGATGCACTTTATATTATGTGAACATGTCATTATGAATAGACCAATAGAAATGCTCCAAAAATGTATGATAACCTCAAGCTGTCTGTCATATCACACATATCACTATGTCATATTGCTTCTGATGTACCTCCTTTGTTTGTCCACTCACTGTCCACTTTACTAAAATCCCCTCCCTTGTAGCCCCACCTTGCCAGTGCACAGTTAGAGACTATAGCTCACCCAGATAATTTCTGGTCAACAGCAGTCCTATGGTCAGATAAATGGGGTAGAGGAGTGCTGGCAAATTGTGCTGAAGTACAGTCTCAAAATGTACAAAAATATAGTGGACCAACAAGGTATGCATTTCTAATAAAGCAGCCAGTTGGTGGACATACAAGGGAGGGGTTTCTAATAAGGTGGCCAGTAAGTGAAAGTACAAGGTGGATGTTTCTAATCAAGTGGCCAGTGAGTGGAAGTACAAGGTAGGTGTTTCTAATAAAGTGGCCAGTGAGTGGAAGTACAAGGTAGGTGTTTCTAATAAAGTGGCCAGTGAGTGGAAGTATAAGGTAGATATTTCTAACAAAGTGGCCAGCGAGTGGAGGTATATGGAAGGTCTTTACGATGAAGTGGTCAATTCATCTATGCACACACAACTACAATGGACTTCCAGTTTGGTACCTCATATTCCTGTGAGAACTTCAGGTTGTCGTTCGCTTTCAGTCTCTCCAGATGGTCTGCTAGGTCCATGATCGGGATGGGCGGGTGGCTGGCCATGCCTGCAGAAAGGAAACAAAGCAGACGAGGCTTTAGCACTAGCAGCAAAGCCCAATACAAACACATCAGTGATAAATTAGTGAAAAGCATGTGGTTCGTAAGGGGATGGAAAAAGGTGAGTGCTGTTAGGCCAGAGAAATCACTCAAAGCAGTGGCATGCTTTCAGGAGATGGAGACGAAGGAAGCCAATGAGAACCAACTTCTCCAAAAACTGCGCATTCCTGGTGCGAGAGAAGAATGTTAATTCGCACGCAAGCGGCAACCAGCCGGTTAACATGACAAAAAATAAAAAAAAGGTAGACAAAAATGAAAACAAACTAACAAAAAAAAAAAAATACGGAGCGTTAACGTTAGGGCCTGGATGTTGTAGCCTAGCGAATTAGCGAATGACATGGATCTAAAAACCAAGCGCCACTTACAAAACGTCAACAATGTTCTCTTTGCGATGCCATGAAGTGAAGCGTTTGTGAATTAGCCTTAATTATTAAATGGGGAAAAAAATCATAAAGGAAAGAACAAGAAAAGGAGGAAAAAACAAGAAAAAAAGGGATGGCGAATGTATAAACGAGACCAACTAACTTGACAGATGGAGGTTACTGGGGTAACCGGAGGCTCCAGGACCTGCGAAGGAAAACGAAGGGGGGGGGGTCCGGCGTAAATAAAATGTCGCTGAGGTTAAAGCAATGTGGTGAAATACACCTGAAATTAAATAAAGCTGCACAAATAACACAAGTTCCATATGCTAATGAGACATTTCCCTAGTGCTCTACACGCAGACTTGTTAGTAAAAAAAAAACACAAACACACACACACACACTGTTACATGCTAGTAGCCGACAAAGACTATCGTGCAGAAAACAATACACAAATTAACACAGAGGCACAGCAGCACTGACCACGCAAATTAAAGAGCTATACGAGGTTCAGAGAATGATGAGCAGGAAACACTTCATCAACCGACAGCACATAAACACGACTAGAGACGTGTGGATGAGAACGCTCAGAGGGTTCTCAGTAAACGACAAGAAACAGTGAACCTCGCAAAAAAGACTTATAAACAATCACAAATACAGAATAAACAGAGCTGCACTAACACGATTAGATTCAATGTTCATTTAACTCTCAGAAGATGAAGCTGTCACTGGCGATAAAACCAACAAAAAGCCATTTATGTGAATTATTCCAAGTTTTTTTCTTCCTTCAATTCTTTCTTTGTTTCTGTCTTTCTCTCTCTCTTCTTTCTTCCTGCTTTCCTTTCCTTCTTCTTCCTTTACATTTTTCCTTCTTTTTTACTTTTTTCTTTTTCATCTTGTTCTTTCTTTCTGCCTTTCTTTTGTCTTCTGTCTTTCCTCTTTCTCTCACTTTTTCTTCGTTTTTGTTTCATTTCTCTTGTTCTTTTTATTCTTTCTTTCCTTCAGTTTTTTCTGCCATTTTTCTCCTTCTATCCTTTCTTTATTCCTGCTTTCCTTCTGTCTTCTTTTCCTTTTCTTCCTCCTCACCAAGCTTATTTCTTGTTCTTTTTATTCTTTCTTTCTTTCTTTTTCTCCTTCCTTCTATCTTACTTTCTTCCTCGTTTCTTCTTTCCTTCTTTTATTCTTTCTTTCTTTTTTCTTTTCTTTTTCTTCCTCCTCACCAAGCTTTTTTCTTTTGTTTTTATTCTTTCTTTCTTTCTTTCTTTCTTTCGTTCGTTTTTTCTTCCTTCTTTCTCCTTATCTTTTTTCCTTCTTTCTTGCTTTCTGTTTTATTCTAATTTACTTTTTAATTTTTTCATTCATTACTGTCATTCTTTCTTCCTTCTTTTTTTCTTCATTACTGTTGTTCTTTGTTTTGTTTCCTTTTTTTCCTTAGTTACTTTTCATTCTTTCTTTCTTTCCTTCTGTCTTCCCTTCTTCTTTCCTTCATATTGTTTGCCTTGTAAACACTGTATTTTCCATCAGGAAATAGCAAAACAGAATAATAGCTTCTAAGGACATGAACAACTAAGCTAGTTATGCTAGTGCTGTATGACATATTTCTGCATTTGTGAAAGTTTTGAGGCCGTTCAAAGCCGAAATACGAAGTCTTTCTGCTTCAGAGCACAGCAGAGCTGTGACCTTGAGGGCGTGTGGAGGCTGTCGAACACAGATCATTTTACTACTTTTTTTCAAAAGATTTGTAGGTGCAGATCAAAATTGGGTATGAAAGATAGAAATGGGGCGGATTCGGCAATGCAGCGGCGGAGGAGAAGAAAAAAGAAAAGCGTGCCCAGATGCATGATGGGAAAGGTGTGGAGGTGTCAAGGGGAGAAAGCATGTGGAAGGTGGGCCCTAATAAACGGTTTGAGAGAAAGAGAGAGCGAGAGAGAGGGAAAGAGAGGGGATGTATGTCTGGACGGTTCTTTTATCGCGGCGGCTGACAGAAGTAGGCATTAGCTAATGGAAAAAGCGAAGGAGAGGCGGAAGAGTGCACCCATTCACCGCCACTCAAGATCCATTTCCAGCCGCGGCGACAATGAAACTGCCACTCGCGCCGCCACGCTAACGCGCTAACGTCGAGCACCCTCAAGATGAAAATGTGAGATGGAGGAGGGCGCCATCAAGAGTTTGTGAAGAGGAGGAGGAGGAGGAGGAAAAGTGGCAGACTAATGCAGCGGTCCTCAACTGAAAGCTCTCAGCAGAGGAGAAAAAGACGAGAAGAAGGAGCGTAGGAGAGCGAGAGTTTCTCCTGATGAGCTGTTTGGCAAGCAAGAGCTCATAAAGGACGAAGCCACACAATGGTATGCAAAAGTTTAGTGCATAGTTTCTGTTTAACACTGGAAAAATAAATAAAACATGAAATACACAGTGTGCCGTAACTTTTGCACAGGCCACATTTTTGTTTCCCCACCCCCAAAAGTGTTGAATTCAACAAATAAACAGTAATTGTGCATTAAATTGTGCAGAAATGTGCTCTCCGCAGAGAATATGAGCTTATTTTCACTTAGAAATTCATGTAATTTGACCAGGGGTGCTCAAACTTCTGCATCTCAATGTGATACACTGTAACTTTAACAACAAATTAAAGGGATAGTTAGACGAACTAACAACAAATGTAGTTAATCATGGTGTCTAAAATTGCTTCTTCAGTTTTAGTAATGTGGCTAACTAGGAACCCACAAATTAGTAAATTAGCACTGTACAAACTCTCTCAAACCCTGTGGAGTTAAGTAATCTCAAATAGACTCGCTTAAGTGGTTTCTGATGAACATCTATAGGCATGGATAAAAATCCAGACTTCAGGATGGCTAAACTGCTAAAAGATATGTCAGCTATGCTAATGTTCTTTAGCCAGTGTTCACAGATGACAGTGTGTCATTCAGAGCTAGAAACCACAAAAGTAAGACTATTATAGGTTACTTAACAACTCCATACAGTTTCTAGCATGCTAATCTGCTGATTGGTGATTGGTACTAGCTTTCATGACTTGTTAGCTACATTAGCCTCACAGCTCCAATAAAAAAGTAAATGAGCAAACTTCAGTTATTACATTTGAGGACATTATGTAAATTAGGTTTTTTTTTTGCCAAACTATTCTTTTGAATGATTAATGCTTGTCACAAAAGCTAAGCCACCACAAATACCTCTTTAAACCCCACATTAGCTTTCCAAGGATGAAAGCAATGAACGCCCCAACACTGACTGGACTAATAATTAAAAGAAATTGGCCTATGCTCCACCCACAGACGTGCTTATTCACAGTAAGGCTGGAATGCAAGTGCATTCAGTGACTGAATATAAATATATATATACACAGTACAGGTCTTTACGGCTGGCTGATTCAAGTGGCCGAGTGGTTCTCACCTCGTCAGCCAAGGTTAAGGGGGAACAGTTATGTTCACAGCTTGTCAACTTCTACGTTCCTCCTTGCTCTCTCTTTCTCACTCCAGTGCTCCTGGGCCAGATAAATCTAGGAGTTCACTTTCAGGGGTGGGCAATATGATGATATTTATCGATACCATGATAAATTACATGTTGTGTCACACTATGCTTTTCTGAACTTGCTGTGGATATCGTCAGTACTTCATGAAAGCTAAATCACTGCATGTTTCATTACAAATAGGGCATCATTAGCCTTGTTTAACTGTATTTAATGCAGTGCAGTACGTAAAACAGTAAACAAAAATCACTGTATTCATATATTTTGGTTTTTTTTTAAATGTGTGATGCATACTGAGTACCGACAAATTGTATTTAAGAATTGTGATATTACTTCTTTGTCATATCGCACGGAAAGTCTGATTTGATATTCTAAAATAACATAATAAGGAATCCACAATGATATCAGATGTCCGTATATAAAAAACGGTCAACGGTTGAAATATGAACAGGAAAGCTTGTAACGCTCAGCTGTTTATGAGGATAGTCCCACCTTTCAATAAAATGAGCCAGTCAGCTTGCTGTTTAAGCCGCAAGCAGGAAATGCTCCCCCCTCATTGTGGAGATATGCACATGCGCAGTAGCCAGAACAATCTGGAAAGTGTTTTATCTGTGTTACTTGAGCCAAACGCTACTAACTATTTATGCTGTTTTTAACATTTTAACATAACTGCCCAGACATGTTGCCAAAACCGCTACTGAGCGGACAGACTTTCCTATAAGGACTTTGTGGTAATTCAAACCAATATTTGATAATAAATTTGTTGTACTGCAGAATGTTTAGGTGCCGCTGGTTTACTGCACTAAAATATCATTTGGCTAAATTTGTTACCCTATAGAAATAAATGTTGTTTCTCTACAATGCTAATCCAGGTATTTCCAATATCTACATTTCATAAATACATCCATATCCAAATACATCCGGCATCGACAAGATTCCTATACCACAGAAAGTCAAACTTGATATTCCAAATTTCTAAATTACAAACCTATGATTGGCCAACAATTGATAAAAATGCAACCTGACTTCAACCTTGTTTTTTATGTGGATTGCACAATTTTTTGACCAAAAAACTGTATTATCTACTAAATTATCTATTTTCAAATGTAAAAAACTAAATTGAAAAACTAAGAGCAGCGTCTAGCTCTTGTCTTCTAGCCTTTAGTCATAGGTGGCTTTAATCACACAACCATAGTAGTTTTGAAGGGGGTACCTACCTGCCTGACACTCTCCATCTGTACATAATTTTGTCTTTGTATCAATGTGTGTGTCTTCCTGTAAAGCACTTCAAGATATTGGAGAAGGTGTGATATAAATAATTATTATTAGTAGTATTATCATTAATGACACTATCACTTAAATTAGTGGCTCTTAAACATCACTTATTTCTGCTTACCCTGTACTGTGCAAAAGTTTTTGGCATCTAAGAAGCGATCTGTAAAGCCACTCATCTGGACAGTGAACATTCATTTGGTCAAAAAAATTTCAACTTTAGAATAAACACGAATAACCAAACCATTGTGATTGCTCTGTGGGCGTTAGCTTAATTCTTTCTAGATCTCTCCTTGAGCAAGTCCAGTATTTACGGTTACCATCCAATAACCTAGTTTATCTAATTAATCCTTCATTAAATTAAATCAGGTGCTGCTGATGGAACTGAACAAACAAAAAACTGTATTTATGTTTATCTGTGTTGATTCTAGTGTTTACATGAACAGTTTTTAACAAGACTTTTGCACAATGCAGTATCGACTACTGGCTATTTCAGAAGACACTCTTCAATTATTGATGCTCCACAGCAGTCTGACCTGTTCTCAGGTCAGCTGTGTTTGCTCTTCCTCTATCTGCCCCTCATTGGAGACACTTTGACCTTCTTTATTTATTGGACTCCTGTCTCGTCCTGTCCAGCCTATCAAGCAACTCCATTCATCTGTACAGTAGAGCAGCTGTGGCCAAACAAACACCTTGAGAACTGTTGGCGTAGCACTCCGGCTAATTTTTCCAGTACATGCACACCTTAGTGTCCACAAGGCTAATGGGTCAGCCCTTTCCCAGGAGAGCACACAATGCAGACAATCACTGAAAGCAAGTTTTTAACCTCTAGGAACCTGACCGTATGCTTTTGTTACATGTGATATTCTTTAAACAGAAATAAGTTATAAATAACTTCATAAATCTAATTGAAGCTATTAGGCTAGTGTAGCTTATCTGTAAAAAAATAAATAAATAAATAAAAAAACTAACTTCGGGCTTCAGTATAGCCGCTGCTACCATTTTTGGCTATGCTTTAGTTAAGTGTCTTTTTGTCCATGTTTATAGAGAACAACAGTGTCAGAAACCACATAATCAAGTCTATCTGAAATTACTTCAAGCAGTACTCTGGCCACAATGATAATCTAACCAATGCTTCATCTGTTGTAAACACATCTGCTTACCTCCTACAATGGTGTTACAATAGTCTCTAGACTGAGAATTCCCATTTAAAGAGTATGAAAACCCCCATTCTGGCGATGTGTCTTGAAGCTTGGAGGAAAAACTACAGTGGCTTTTTGGAGATAGGCATTTGAAATGTTTTTTCCTGCTCACTGCATAATGCAGAAAAGCAAAAGCTAATGTTACAGTGGCTATGCTAGCACTCAGGATCAGAAATGTTACTAATGGTTGTCTGACATATCTGTGCAACGTATGTTGGGGACTGTACTAAGAGGATGCTGATGGATGAAAACACAAATGGGATATAAGATTGTATATGTGGACTTTAATGCTGCTACAAAACTTGACAAATTACTGGTTCAATGCTGGTTTTAGGCCGGAACGCCCCTTTAACAGCCCAGCAATACTTAAGGCAAGCATGCAATTTAGGCATGCAATTTCCACAATGCTAATTGCAAGCCACAATCACTAAGTTCCATTACTTGTTAGCTACATTAGCCTCATAACTTTAGTGCAAAACTAAAGAGGCAAACCTCAGGCACAAAATACGTAGTGGCTAATCGACTGCATTTGGAGAAAGAGGGAAATATGATTAGCTGAACTACTCTTACTTAGCTCATTTGTTCATTAGCTGCTGTATCATGTGTGTTAAGGCAGGGATAGTCTCGCAAGCCAGACTTCCGCATATCATCAGAGAGTCTGGTGTGTTTTGTTGCTCAATATAACCAAGAACTGCTTACTTTGACAAGAAAGGGCAGTTTGACTGACAACCACAGTTGTATCAGCTGTTTTAGCATGACATATAAAGGCAGGTGATTTTCGAAACGGACCTGCAACAAAAAACAAACCTACAGTGGCAAACTCTAGAGGACAGCTCCCTCAAAAGCTAAAAAAATCTTCAAAAAACAAACCTCTCAAAAAAAGCTTTTAAAGCTGTAACGTTGTGAACTTTTTTCAGTCCAGAAACTTCATTCCAAAAGGCTTAGTGACTACTTGTATTCATGCATTTCCCAAAGGACTGATAAAACTACTGCATGAAAGTGTGTACATATGGACATGTGGAGAGCCAAACACAGCTTAATGTACAATAGATATTAGATACTCCATGTGTGGGCAAAGCATCTGATGCTGAGACTATGGCAGGGAAACAGGATTGGTATTGAGAACCAATGTTGTACATTCATTCAGTCTACAAGTTCCAACCAGAACAAATAATTAAACATTCCAAAAGTCTGAGCTCTAAACTGCTGGGAAATGAGTGTAATTGATACTTCGTGTAAGGCAAAGTGAAACGCAACACCAACGACCAGACATTTTTGACAAATTCTCGGGCAAAGCACCGACGCTTCTGGACATGTCTAGATAGCATCCATATTCCATTGAGATCCCTTTTAAAAGGCAGGTGCGAACAAGAGTGATTAGAATGTGATCAGATTTGGTTCCTGTTCCCAAAGCAGATGCGTTCACATATTCTCTCTGAGGTGTGATTACAGCCATATGTATTGGCTAGCTTCAGTAAACATGTTCTCCATTCTAAGGTATCTTAGATGGACCACAATTGAAAACTGAAGGTGCTCAAAGCAAAAAATCTGAAACGATCGCCAAAGGAAGACATCTGGGCAAGTTAAGATGATGCAATGAATGCTTAGAAGAGTTTTCTTTTATGATTCTAGTACCTATCTATACTTCAGCTCACAAATGTGCTCTTTGGTAGCAACTGTTGCTAGGTGAGACAAGCATTAGATAACACTGATAAAACCCAGATGCAACCTAACAAGAAACTGAAGAACATAAGTCAGTTTATATCACAGTACTTACACACTAAGAATACCTGCATGAATAACTCACTCTAAATGTAGGTATTGTGATATAAACTGAGTCTGTTCTACAGTTTCTCATTAGGTTGAATGAATATCTCACTCTAAATGTAGGTACTGTGATATAAACTGAGTCTGTTCTACAGTTTCTCATTAGGTTGAATGAATATCTCGCTCTAAATGTAGGTATTGTGATATAAACTGAGTGTGTTCTACAGTTTCTCATTCGGTTGAATGAATATCTCACTCTAAATGTAGGTATTGTGATATAAACTGAGTCTGTTCTACAGTTTCTCATTGTGTTGAATGGAATTTTTGCCAATGCTTGTCCAACCTTGCAACAGTTGCTTTTAAAAAGAAAAGCATTTGTGGGCAGAGCATGAAACATACATCTGGAAGAAGAGGCTGGGAATTAAAAGTGGAAACTGTAGATGCACAATGCTGATTAGTGATCCGAACAGTGTTGTAAGATCATTAAGGATGAACCAAAAGCAAAAACAGAGATCTGGAATCAGGTTTTAGACGCTTATGATGTCTTTTGTTGATGAAGATGAGGATGATTACACTTCACTGTACTTACCAGGGGTTTGGAAATTGAGTCTGCGCAGCTCCACCGGATCAGTGGGATGATGGGAAGGCATCTCTTTGCTGTTGGGCAGACTGCCTTTCCTCGCCTCTGACTCTGCTCGTTTCCTAAAACATCAGAGAAAAGTGTGATTATTTTGATGATTCGCTGTAAATGCTTTGTAGAAGTTCACCTTTATTTAATGGACATTCAATTAAATCTCTATTAAAACTACATTAAAATTGAAATCCACTATTTTTTTCACAATTTCTGCATAATTAAATAGTAATGATGTAAACAAAATCATTCCGAGTGGTTTGGTGTGAAATGCTCTGTTCTAGAAAAGCTCACCAAGTCAGAATTGATCACAGTAGTGGTGATAGGAACCAGACGTCCACCTCTAAAATCTCCCTCAAAGAAAGTTATTTCATAAAATGGTTAGGAATTCGCTGCCTGATGTCTGAGACACTGTTTTTGGTAGTTTTGAGATAAAAAGTTGGTCTAAAATTGAACTTTTTAAAACCATTCATGGTGGAGATGTACATGCAAGCCATACTGAGGCAAAAAGGTCCCCAAAGAAAACTTATATTTTCAGATTTATCTTTATTTCAACATCATTAACATCACATATAAAACTCAGAAGACACATGTAGGTTCACTGGATGTTTTGGGTAGTAAATAAAGTGTCTATATTTGTGTCGTAGACGTTGTGACTTCTGGTTTCTATCACTACCACTGTAAAGAAATCTGAGTCTCTACAATGAATCATTTCTCATCAAACCACTCTGAATTAACTAACAATAACCCTAAACTGATGTCATATTTCATGCAATAAAATCATATTTGTATAGTGTAAGCGGTTTAGATGATGGATGGATGGATGGATGTATAGTTTTCCCATTTATGAGAAATGTTATCAATCAGCCAATTTGTTTCTATAGTTGTGCACTGGAGCTATAAGGCTAATGTAGCTAACAAGTAATGTCTAGCAATTAGCATTGTGCTAACCGCAAGCCTAAATCATCACAACACCATGTGTTGTTAGGTAATCTCTAATAGACTTTTTATGTGGTTTCTGACACTGTATGACATACAGTTATCTATAAACATGGACAAAAGTATGCTAGGATAGCTAAAAACAGTATAGCAGGAGCCACTCTTGAAGACTGAGTTTTGCCCTGAAGTAAACTTCAGACATCAAAAATGTTGGTTGACCGCTTGTGTTTAAGAGGGAAAACTGCCTTTTTCTTTTTCTTTTTTTGCTGAACTATCATTTTAATCTTAACCCAAAACTGTAATCTAACCCTACTGATAATCAGATGAGTTTCACCCAGATAGTTTGAACTATAAAGATGCAGGGAGCCATCAAAATAAAGAGAGGTAGAGGTATCTTGCCATGCAGAAAATGCCTTTTTGCTTTCATTTGTTGTTCATTTCTGGATAGGTTGTCATAGTTTGGCACCCGCAGGAAGTGTCTGATTTCTGATCTTTTCCAGATACCATCCGTGACCAGGCTTAGCGACGAAGGCGTATTGTTTTCAGATCAATTCATTCTTCCACAATCAGCTGTGCGGAAAGCTGATGAGTAACAGCATAAGACTGCTTGTGCTGAAAGAATGGAGCATAGCTAACTAGGCTATTCTTTACAGGACATGATCACACAGATCATGCTTTAGTGAATAAGGCTGTAATGATCAGACTACGTTATTTGGCCATATGGCAGGATTTACATATTAATCCACACAAATACAGAAACGCATTAGTAACAGATGACTCTCTGAGTCATTACTTATGCCTTGAGCTCAGCTATTCATTTTTAAAGCTATGCGCTGTCCTACTGAAAACTGAATACATTGAGTTATTCAATTTTTCATACTATTTTAACAACATAATCTGCATTACAGAGATATTCACAACATGAACTTTGACTTAAAGACCCGATGTGTGCTACATTAAAGGGTTAAAGCACTAGACAATCAGCCAAGACATGTTTGGTGTCTGAGGTTTGCTTCTTTAATTTAGCACTGTGAGGCTAACAGGTAACACGTGCCTCAAACTGTGGAGTTATTCAGTAGTCTCTAACAGACTTGATCATGTGGTTGTTTTCAGATCTGAATCAGAAGTGTGATTTTCTTCTATTTCTCAAAGACGAAAGCTTAAAATGCTGTTTCTCTGATGGGGACAGTTTTGGTATCTACCAGGTCTTTAGGAATTTCATTTTGTTAGGAGTCTGTTTAGCTTTAATCAGTTTTTGAACTCGTTTTGGAAACGCTTGTTTGTCCACTTATTTTCCTTTGACTTTCTCCTTCCTTATGCAGGTGGATTTATCTGATATCTAATCTCCTCGCACATATTTCCTTAAAAATGGACAGCTTCTACTTAAAGACTGTATTGACTGGAAATAAATAAGTGAAGGATCTCAGACTTTTGCACAGTACATCAATAAATGTCTTGGCTGATCGACCACATTTGGGAAAATCTGTGTAAATTTGATGTTTTCCTTGCTCTATGTTTGCAGAGCTTTTTCTCTAATGCCAAGTACATTCCGAAACCATTAAGAACAAGGTAAAGCGCCCTGCAAACGGTCCTCATGCCTCTAAACGGCAGAACAGTAAAATGAAAGCATATAAAGGTAAGATAAAGTCTTTGGTAGATGCTGTGTAACTCAGCAGTTTTACAGCCTGGCACTACAGGAACTTCTTACAGGAAAGAAACTGCTGATTGAAGCAAACAGGACAAAAAAGAGTTCCTCCAACAAGGCAAGAGGCTTCATTCAACAAATCAAAGGGTTTAGGTTCAGGATGACATCACGCAACGCTTACAGCAAGATGTTCCCAGGAGAGTTCCAGACTAAAGCAGTGAAATGAGTACAAATCTCTTCTGCTAGAGAGATTCAGCATCACAGAGTGGATGTATCTACTGCTCTTAGGCTTTGAATCACTTATCATATTGATCATTTGTGTAATTTCATATACTTTAATCATCTTTACGATGAGGAAAGAAACACTATACGCATTGTACACCATTTTTATTTACAACTTTATTCTGGATTTCAGTTTTATTAGAGCTTCATTCTGGATATTCATTTACTGGAACATCACTGAGGTATTAATTTTAATAGAACTTCATTCTGGATATTAATTTAGTAGAACGTCACTGAGATATTAATTATATTAGATCTTCATTCTGGATATTAATTTATTAGAACGTCACTGAGATATTAACTTTATTAGAAGTTCATTCTGGATATCAATTTATTAGAATGTCACTGAGATATTAATTTTATTTGAACTTCATTCCGGATATTAATTTATTGGAACATCATTGAGGTATTAATTTTATTAGAACTTCATTCTGGATATCAATTCCACTAGATTTTCATTCGGGATATTAATTTTAATAGATCTTCATTCTGGATATCAATGTTATTTAGAAATCCATTCTGAACATTAATTTAACTTAATTTTGGATATTAGTTTTGTTATAACTTCATTCTGGAACCTTCTACAGCTCCGTTCATACAATATTTCTTTCTTTTTATAAGGAGTAGCATAAGTATGATGACCGAATCAATTTTCATATTAATCTGCAAGCATTTTAGTTAATATAAAAGAGATACAGAGATATAAAGTGATGAGTATTGACTTCAGTCATTCAGTAACGCCTGACAGACCCTAAGCTACATTTTTCTTACAGAACAAAACACAGTGATACCTATAGCTTCAAAGATGAAGGAAGGCCAGCGCTAAATTCATGAATAAATGCATTTTGGGGGGTTTTAAGCCTATCACAGGCCTCGGTACTCCATGAACTGCACCTGTTTAGCTTTTTCTTTGCTCTAACAGGCCTGATTTTAAAGGTATTAACCTTTAGAAAGTCTGGATTATTGCCATCGTTTTGTCATACTATTCAAATATAATCACGTAAATATGTAAGCATTGGATTGCAACTACGTTAATTATCGAAAGGTTTGAGTTTGCACTTCTGCCTTTTTTTCAGAAACAAAAAAAGGCAAGACGATGTAAAGGAGTATAAAACAAGACTAGACAGATCTCAATACTTACAGACACAAATGTGGTACAGATTGAAAATTTAGAATCTGCACTTCCACACAATTTTTCCACTCATTTCACCGAGCTACAAGTCAGAAAGTATTCATATACAATTACAGCATGATTTAATCATCACCAGCAATAACTGCAACTTCTAAGGGTTAATAATAACCAGGTGTCTTAGAGCAGGAAAGCAATCTTTTCCTTTTCCAGCTGTCTGATTCTTCTCCGTCTTACCTGTCTGGTTTGCTGCTCCACAGAAAGCAGAGGGAGAAGACAGAAAAATGGGGGTTAGATTAGCAATAGCAGGCGTTATTAAGATAAAACTGAATTTATTCTGCACCAGTGCTGTTCACGCTACGCTGGACAATTTCTTCTTTTTTTTCTGGGGTTGGGAGCTGATGTTCTGCAACTCTGTCCTTTCAAAGCTTCCTTTTTTCCCTTTTTGACAGCAAAAGTAGACACAAAAGTAGAAATCATTCGCTGCGTTTGTCAGATGCGTTCTTCGTTCCTTTTGCCGCAGACGTATCGCTCAATTATGCTATCCAAACTAGCAGTTTGTATTTTTGAACACTGCAATTTCTTGGCAGGTGGATCCACTGGAGCTTCTTTGTATTCATGAGGAAGCGTGCCTCACCAACGTCTGAATGCATGGATGCTTTCCCTTTTCGCTACTTTTATGAAAGAAGAAATGAGGAAAATCAAATCTGTTGGAAAAATCTGTTCTTTACAACTGTGGAGCTGTTTCTTTGAGGAAAATATCTTCAAAGCTTATGAAGCCTTCGCCGAGCCTTCCTCCACAATGTACATTAAATAGTGAGATTAGTTTCAGGTATGAAGAAGGTTTGGAAAGATGTGACTGGTTATTGCCAGTGTTTTTAGCATTTTAATAAGTACATCGATATGTTCTCCAACTCAGAAAAGAGTTAGCTTCTATCAACTTCTAACAGTCACATTAAAACAATTAAATTAGATTCCTCGGAATGGAAGGTGTAGAAAAAATGTACTGTTCTTGCTAATGTTTTACTATTTTTTTACTATTTTAATATGAAAGTATAGTATAGAAGTGTCCCATTCTGGTCAAATATCTCCAGTGTTTTTAGCATTTTGGGATTAGCATTAATTCTCCAAGTAGTCGTTTCTACTAAGTCTTCTACCACAGTGTGAATAATAGTGAGATTAGATTATGGAGTATGGAATGTATAGAAGAAACTGACTGGTTAGCTCCAAAGTTTTTAGCATTTTTCGGCATTTTGAAAAGAGCATCAGAATGTTGTCCATCTCAGAGGAAACTTGGCTTTAATCATGTCTTCTACCAAAATTTGAATAAATTAGCAGAATTGAATTTTGGGGTATAGAAGAAATCCATTCTGGTCAGTGGTCTCCAGTGTGTTGTGTTGAGATTAGTATCAGCACGTTCTCTGAGAGGTTCTCCGAGAAATGCTTCATTTTTTTTTTGCAGTGAGCAGATCGTCTCAAGAACTGTAACACAGATAATGTCAAATCTGCTGCTGATGCTTTTTTTTCTGAGGAGTGTATGAATCTATGAATGACTCTACAGCTGCTGTTTAAATCTGTCATCAGTAGACACTGAGGATTCCAGTATATTTTGGACCCTAATGTAAGTGGTGACCTCCTTAATGCCAGCGTAATGCTCCTGAAGCCAAGTATCACACTAGTTGATTAAACAGTATAATACATAAAAGTGGCGTGAAAGCTCAAGCACATTTGGTCAAGTTTATGTTTTATGTCATAAAGACAAAGAAAAGAAGAAAAAGTTTGGGAACCTCTGCTATAAAGTGTCCATTTGTTACAATTAGGGATGCATCGAAATCATTTTTTTTTTCACACCGAGTAAGAGTACATGTTTTTTGATACTTGCTGATGCCAATACCGATACCATACTGAGTAACCTACTTAGAAGTAGTAGTTGTTCATGTAAATGACTGCAATGTACCTTAACAGTTAAATCATTAAAATCTAAAATTTAAATAAAGTGCATTAGCTTGCTTTGCTACATTAGTTACCTCATCAAGTAGCGCTGCAGTGGAGCAGAGCGGGTTTTGTTCCAGGTCAGAAAAGCATTTCTGAACAGCTGTGAGTAGGTTTCACAATATTGATCTCTTCACTGGTCTCTTTCATTAACAGTCTGTGTAGCACAGTGATAGCAGAAATCATATCCAATGCTAGTGCATGTGAAGAGCTCACTTGTGGAGTTTTACATCTTGTTGGACTTTCTGATTGGCTGAGTTGTAGTTAAATGTCCTCTAAATGTCCTCTTTGATTGGTTGAGCTGTAGTTAAATGTCCTCTAAAGTAGTGTAATTTTGGAAATCTTGTTCTTTGCTAACACTGTATGTCTGAAGAGACCAATGATTTATTTGCTCACACTGTATGAAAACACTCTGTCTGATTGGCATGCTATGTGAAATGTAGCCCCCACAGACTGTCTACAGACAGTTACCAATGGCGTTTCATTCAAAACAACACGTTGCGTCTCTAGTACCAAGCAAACACACTGAGAAACTGTGCTACAGCAGCTTTGCTAACTTGTGCCACACAGTGCACTGAAACTAAACTGGGTGGTGATGTAACTGGGTATGGTCATATCAATAAAGCTTAATTAATTAAATTGATGTAAATCACTAGGACAATATCTCTCTACAGCCTTTTTTACAAACACAAATTTAAAAAATCAACATATTCCCCTTTATACTTTGCAATTTTATTCAGTCAATCAGAGTAAAGTTGCATATACGGACTTTGTGTCTGTAAATGTGGATTTCTCTGCCTCTGTTCTGCTAGCCTACTTGTCTCTACACATACTGGGGAAGTGGTTGTGATCATGTTTGTGTATGTTTTAAAATGGAGTACAATTTCCCTAGTTCCCTAGTTACTGTTAAACTGTTAAAATCTAAATGGTTAATAAGGTCTATTAAAAAAAAAACAAATCTCCAAATGTATCCATTTATCATGTGAATAAGTAGGTTAAGAAATCGGCTTAAGCTGGTTTATGACACACCCACATATACACATGAGCTGGGTGTGAGAGACAGACCCTTAAGCACTGTCATACACACTCACAAACGCACACTGACACGCAGCAGAACTTTCCACAGCCATCTGAAAGATCAACGCTGACAGACCGCCTTTCAACCCCACCAGCGTTACTGAGTGTGGGTGTACAAAGACAGGAATAGACCCCGGCCACAGTGAAGGATCCTCTGGGTAGAGCTGCTTGTCCGGGAATATTATTGTATGTGTGCGAGTAATATGAGCACAGCGCAAATAACTGTTAAAGTAAATCTTACAGCGCATGTAGACCCGATTTTCTCCACCCAACACCAACATTCTCCACCAAACACCAACATTCACCACCAAACACCAACATCTTCCTCCGCACATCATCATTATACACCAAACATCAACATTATCCATCAAAAACCAACATTCTGCATCAAACACCAACATTCGTCACCAAACACCCATATTTTCCAACAAACACCAAATGTTTAATAAAACCAAATGTTAGGTTTGACATTTGTATGGTCAGCTTCTCTTCTGGAACCTTTTAAGCCAGTGGTCAACATTAGGATCATGGTGTTTGCTAGAAAAATATGGTATTTGGTGGATGTTGTTTGATGGAGAATGTTGGTGTTTGGTGGACAACGGTGATGTCTGATAAAGAGTGACAGTGTTTGATGGGGTATGAGGGTGTTCACTACAGAATAATTGTGTTTGATGGAGAATATAGGTGTTTCAGAATGGTGTTTGATGGAGAATGTTGATGTTTGGTGGACAACGGTGATGTCTGATAAAGAGTGACAGTGTTTGATGGGGTATGAGGGTGTTCACTACAGAATAATTGTGTTTGATGGAGAATATAGGTGTTTCAGAATGGTGTTTGATAGAGAATGTTGATGTTTGGTGAAGAATGATTTTGTTGGAGAATGTTTATACTTGGTGGAGAGCAATGGTGTTTGATGGGAATGATGGTGTTTGATGAAGAATGCTGGTTTGTGGTGGATAATGATGGAGTTTGATGGAGAATGTTGGTGTTTGGTGGAGATTGGTGGTGTTTGAGCTAAACAGTTATGCTAACACTGGCCCTTTTACTATGGTCAGTGTGTCATTTTATACATTTAGGTGCACAGTGATGCATCTACAGCTACCGAATGTGTTCTGCCCTTTCTCTCTTACCTCTTGTACAGGAGGATAGCGATGACTATGCAGATGATGAAGACTACAGCCAGAACAGGGCCCACAACCCAAATGAGGCCCTCTTCTTCATCGATGATGGGCTGGGGGTCAATATCAGCAGACACCACCGGGTCAGAGTAGGGACTGGTAGCGTACATAGTCTACAGGGGAACACACAACAGGAGACAAGTTAAAGCAACAGTTTGGTGAAAAATCTGATTTACACTATTTTTATTCCAAGCATGTCTGATGATTACCACTTTAGATCTGCACTGGCTACAAGGCTTATGTAGCTAACCTTTACAAAAGTGGTTCTTCAAAAAGTTCTTCAGTAAAAACCCCAAGAACCAATTAAATGCATAAATGATGGTTTACGTGGTTAAATGGTTCTTCTCTACGATGGAAAACCTGTTGTTTATAGTTCTTTTTTTAAAAAAAAAATAGTTCTGTATAGGTGGGATATAAGTTTCCACTGCTTGTTAGCTACATTCAACTAGAACCTTGAACTGGAGGTTCAAACTTCTGAATTTCAGAATTAAAACCAAACAGTTGAAGAAATCACAACATACCAAAAAGAACCAGGGATCAGGAAATTTGATCACTTCATGAGTATAACAGTAATCAAACTCACAAAACATTACATTAAAGTTTCATCTAAAAAAATGTTAAAGTTTGCCAGCACTTTAAGTATTCTGCGTCTTCAGATAGTAGATATGAAAGGCTTTAACAAGGTTTGATTACTCTTAAATCAGACCAAAGCAGACTCAGACACCATATCTAATTCTGTTGAGTGATCAGTGGTTTGATTTATACACATGCTAGTTTCCATAATGCAAACAACTACAGACTAATTTACTCCTCTTTCTGAACGCTCATGTTTACTAGAAGCAAATAAATAGAAACATCAGCATGACTCGAACACTGAAACACAAAACTGACTTTACACTACATCAGAAAACATGAAGACGCATCATATAGACAGAGTCCAACTCACTGAGGTTCAGCTAACTGACCTCATACAGGAAATACTAATGTGTTTCTCTTACTGCTCTCCCTTCTTCCCTACCTCTCTCTTGCCTCTCGTTCCTTTCTCTCTCACACTTTTTCTTCTATCTTACTTTTCTCTCTCTCTATCCTTTTTCCTTTTCTCTTTTTTCTATCTTCCTTATCACTCTTTCACATATCTCACTCTTCTCTTCCTCCTTCTCTCTTTTACTGTCTTTGCACACCCCTCTCTTTCTCTATTTCCTCTCTCTCTCTCTCTCTCTCTGCAGTGCAGTAGATAAGGTAGATAAGAGTAGATAAGGTTGCTATTAAAGAGAAGGCAGTTATCGCAGCATTCCTTAGAGTGACAATCCTCTAGAGAGAGAGAGACAGAGAGAGAGAGAGAGAGAGAGAGAGAGAGAGAGACAGAGAGAGAGAGGGGAGAGAGAGGAAGAGAGAGAGGAGAGAAAGGGAGAGAGAGAGGGAGTGAGAGAGACAGAGAGAGAGAGAGAGACAAAGAGAGGAGTGAGAGGGAAGAGAGATAGATAAACAGAGAGAGAAACAGGCACAGAAAGAGAGAGCGAGAGAAGCCTGTGGGAAGCAACCTCTGCCAAGTCTCTATGGATTTTCTCATCTGACTGGAACATGTAAATCCTGACATAAAAAAGATCTCTCCATCAAAAGAGAAAGAGAAAGAGAGAGAGAGAGACAGAGAGAGAGCATGACACATGATATTTCGGTCTGGATGTAAAATGAAAAATGGATGAAAAAAGAAAGGAGAAGTTGTTGGAGAGGGGATGCAATAATAGTATTAATAATAATAATAATAATAATAATAACTATTTATTTTTGTTCATTTAGCACTTTTCATTGTAGTTATAAAATCTCAAAACAAGCTTTTACCAACTGAGCTGTGAGAGATCCTAAGCGTTTGCAGTAAGCCTGTCACAGTTGAACAAAGAGCAACAGTTCAGTAAAATATGCCAGAGCTCTGCCATCAAGAGCTTTAAATGGACATGAAGAGGTACACCTGTAAAACTATGAGTGTTCAGCACTCGAGTTCAGCATTCGTTTTTTACACTGCTGTAGCTGACAGCAAAAGTTAGTAATATTTACCTCTTATATAGTGGACCAATGCGGTAGCTGGCCAGTAAGTGGAAGTACAAGGTAAGGGATTCTAATAAAGTAGCCAATGAGTGGAAGTACAAGGTAGGTGTTTCTAATAAAGTGGCCAGTGAATGGAAGTACAAGGTAGGTGTTTCTAATAAGGTGGCCAGTGAGTGGAAATACAAGGTGGGTGTTTCTAATAAAGTGGCCAGTGAGTGGAAGCACAAGGTGAGTGTTTCTAATAAAGTGGCCAATGAGTGGAAGTACAAGGTAGGTGTTGGTAATCCAGTAGCCAGTGAGTGGAAGTGCAACACAGGTGTTTCTAATAAAGTGCAAGCTCACGTTTTCAGAGATCTCCAGCACGGCCAGAACGAAGAAGATGTATTCATGTCCGTTAAGGAGCTGCTTGTTTTCGAAGTCTCCGTACATCTTGGTGTCTCCCAGGGTGAACTCCGTGGGCAACTCTTTAAAATACGCAGCAATGTATGGCTTAGGCTCGACCTGTCTCCGGAACCGCAAAACGCCACTCGTCCGGTTTATCTCCTTCAAAAGCTACATGAGACAAGAAGACAGAGAAAGAACATGAGTTGAGATTTGTTTCGTTGACTAATCATTGGTTTTATATTAATTCTGCCATCAAACCCACGCTTCACCTACAAATTAGTTTTCATAGCTCCTGTTGTTAGGTTGGATACGCTTTAGATGAATGCTGGCAAAAATTCCACTCAACCTAATGAGAAACTGTAGTGCACAACTCAGTTTATATCTATATCTATGTATAATATGTAGGTATTGTGATATAAACCGAGTTCAGTCAGGACCATTTTATCAAAGAAAACATTTTGCCATTTGCAGTAAGTTAAATTTGGTGGTGTGATCTGTTCTGGGACATCCTGCCTTTCCATGCGCATACATGTAAAGCCCAAGGCAGGGGAAGCAGCAGAAACACCTCCCCATAGGACACAGAACAGAGCAGGCATCTATGACAACAAACAAGACACTGATTAAGACAGATACAGCGTGAAGAAGGAGTTCAGGTGGAGGCGGGTAGTAAAGTGGCTTGCAGAGGAAGTGGCGAGAACGGGCTGGCTAAAGTAGCTTAAAAAGGGCCCTGACGAATTTAGCCAATTGTATGCATAGCAGGCCATTAGCTGACCTGCCAGCTGATTGAGATCAGCTGATAATAGCGGGTAAGTTAAGACTGTGGTCTACCTGAACTAACAATATGCTCGGTTTGTTTGCTACAGTTTCTCATTAGGCTCTAGGCTAAGCACACTCTTATTGGACTATCCTCCCATTGGACCAATCTTATCCAGTTAAATTGAGGGAAAAAAAAACATATATATATATATATATATATATATATATATATATATATATATATATATATATATATGTATGTATTTATATTTATATATATATATATAAGGACATTTATACAGAGAGTAGATAAAACAAGAACAAACACTCTCTTTCATATATACATTTAAAGTGTATCTTGCACACTATTCCCCACTTTTTAATCTTCTGTACATCTTTACTGATTACACTGACTCTGTGCTCTGATTGGATAGAGAAGAAAAAAGCAGTAGCTCTTCAGATCTGTATCATGTTTTCATTACGCTCTCTTTGATCTAACACTTCCATACACTCTTCTACGATCTGCAGCTTTTTTGAGTAACTGAGCAGAACAGCCATTTACACTCAGAGGTCTGTTAAACTCAACCACATACTAAACTCAGAAACACAGACAGTGATTCTACACAGTATGAAACAGGTTATATTTGTGCTTCAGAGGATGGATGGGAAAACATAAAAAAAGAAAGAAAGAAAGAAAAAAAATGAAAAAAGCAAAGAAATAAAAAAAAAATAGAAATAGAAATAAATAAATAAACAGAAAAGGAGAAATTAAATAATATAGGGAAGAAAGAAAAAAAGAAAGATATATAGGTAAAGTATGAATGGTAGACAAAAGGACTGTGTGTGTGTGTGTGTATGTGTATGATAACGTCTTCAATCCTCTCGGCTGAAGTGACCCGTCACATCGCGCTTGATCCCTCTGCCCTTCACACGACTCCCAAAACACTTCTGAGCACCAATATTGACAAACTAATAAACTGTGTCTGTCCTTGAAGGTGACTCACTGTCTTCGTCTTTCGGTTGACAAGCTGTCCAACAAGACGCAAGCAATTACAGCCTCAGTGCTTATCAATAGGCAGTACTTGTTTGCTTTTTCATTGAATAACTTGGTATATGTTTGAGATTTAATGAGGCACCAGAGATTCAAACTGACTTCAGGCACTTGTTTCAACATCATCTTCGGTTTGCATTCACCCTTTCAATATCCTCTACATTGTATGCGCTATCAGTGCTACTCTGCTAATAATGCAGAGAGCAATATTGTGATAACAACTATCGAACAAAACAGTCTGTAACCCTTTAGCTAATCAGAGTTAAGGGTGGGCGACGTGGCAGAAACATAACATCATGATACTTGATACCTGAAGACACAATATATATCATATTCAAAGTTGGAACTGACAAAATGCACCAGCAAAACAGTGCTGGCACAAAAACTATTATGAATACATTTAAAACAAACAAACAAACAAATAAATCAATCAATTAATGAATATGATGTCAGAATGAGCTGCCATTCAATTAGTTACTTGTAACTATGCAGTTTATGCAGTTACTGTATAATGGTAATTGTTTACACGCTCTCTATAATTGGTATGAATTTAAATCCAAGTAGTTGTTCAGTGTTGTAGAATTACTGATCAGACTTATCATATAGTCAGAAAAGAGCATCAGAATGTATTATAAATCCTAAAGTCTGATTGGTTGAGCTGCATTCAAAGCCATCATAAAAGACTACATTACTGCACCAAGTCACTAAAAATGGAAATGGAATAAGGGACAAATATCTGAACGTAATGCTAGGCTGATCAGCTAGCTAACAGGCTAAAAGATGATAGCTTATAGGCTAAACAAACCATATCACAGACTGAACTGAAACAGAAGGTGTAGAGAGTACCGACTATATCAATACAGAAGACTAAAGAATGTGACACTTCAGTGCTTTTCACACTTTAATTGTCTGTGTTTCAGTTCTGCTTTATGCCAGATGTAAGAAATAAAGGCCTCTAGAGTCAGGCATATATTTCAAAATATACTTGCATACCTGTTCTGTGCATATATTTAAGTATCAAACATTGGACATATATGCACAATATAGGATCATGTTTGCCTGATACATGGTTGAATACGTTCGAATACTCTACATATGTTGTTTAAAAATAATTTTATTTAATACTAGTTCATTTAAACGTTTCAGGGAATAACAGTTTCGTGTTTTAATGGTTTTATTGCATAGCTTACAACGTACATGTTTTTAGAATTTAGTTTTGCAGCTATTACACTAATTGTAACTAATAAAATGAAGCCAGTATATAAATAATATATTCCATTCATATTTGATTTTTCTACCTCATATTGTTAAATATATGTTACGCATATATGTTAGTACATGTTGATATATAGCTGAAATATATGCCCCATGATTTAAAAATGTGCAGCTTTAAATAAGTCGACGTTTTCCCTGAGTTGCAGTACTTGAGCGGGTTTGCTGTTCAGCCAGCTGACTCCGCCGCGTCCATCTGATTGTCTATAAACACGGAGCTACACGACGGAGTAAGTTAGTTATATCAAACCCAGTGTACAAAACTACACATAGAAATTTTTTTTTGCTGCAAAAGTTAACAAAAACAGCCGTTAGCGGACCATGTTTGGTTCATATTGTACATTCTCCTATAGCAGGCTGGCCGTTAGCTACTTTATTAACGTTACTGAACCGATTTTCACCATATTTTGCTATAATCCTCAGACATAGATTAATCCAGGTTGCACGGACTGCTCTCGGTAGCTTTTATATCTTTAATAACTGATAGTGTGATAATCAGCCGTCCGGACCAGCAGGAAAGTATTCAGTCTGCACCTGACGTTAAAAACCAAGTTTATCCACCAATGTGTGAACCACTTCTAATCTTAATACACATTAAAATAAAAATAAACCCCCCAAACACAGAAGGACGAAGCTTAAATTGGCTTCCTATCAGCCAGCTTCTTGTTCCGAGTTTTCTCGTTCCACCTTAAATGGTGCAGCAGTCACTTTCTGGTGCCTGGAGCTGCACCATTTAAGGTGGAAATTCGAATAAGAAGCTGGCAAATAAGAAGCTAAATTCAGCTTAGTGTAAGAAGGTGACAACGTTAATCTATTATGAAAATCTACACGGATTAAGGAATGCTATAATTTACCCAGCTACAAAGCAATGACCATCATTTGTAAATAACTACTAGATAAAGTTAGGATCCCCTGAATAGACTATTAAATGAAATAAGCTTAATATAAAAACAGAGGAAAAACAATCACATCAACAGGTTCTCTGTGCATCACCAACCACTCGACCATATCTACACATAAACATCACAAACAATACGCATCACACAAACATGAGCGTGAATCACTCCGTTATACAATCCTATCTAACTTTCTGAGCGCAATATTCTTAAAATAGCATAATTTTGGACAGTATCTTTCTGAAACTGCCGCTCAGTAACGGTACTAAATGCAGTCCAGCAGCGATGTTGACCGCCCTAAAATGGCGGTGCCGTTGACGTGCCTGACTGGGCCCAACGCGGCATCTAGGTATGTATATCTATGGCCCGAGCTAAGCTGCTGTGCGGCGGTTTAGGCTAAGAGTTTTAGCACACCGGAATCGGGACGGGTACGAGCGAGTCTCGGCAACTGAGATTTCGGAAAGAAACATAAGGGCAAATTCTACCTGTACTGAGACAGATTCCACCAGTACTGAGGCAGATCCCACCTATATTGAGGCAGACTGTACCCGTATTGAGGTCCGAGCCGTCACCAACGCTCCACAGCAGAGGCGGGAAGCGCGCGCTTAGAGCAGCTTCTGGAAACTTCGGAAGGCTTCAAAACCCGCCTGGTAAGTAAGTTAAATGCTTGGTTTATTTGACGTACCAACATTTTTTTTTCCAGTCAGACACTTACTCAAACTTTTTTTGGTAGATCTGGTAGTGTTGAACTCCTCATATGGTAAAATGAAAATGAGCATCACTTGCTAACAGTCAGTTAGCTCGCCATTATCTGCTGTGGTAGTTAGCTAAGCTAGCAAGTCACCTCTGTTAGATGAATGTTTGCTCTCACAAAATAATAAGAGAAAAGTCTGTTTTTTGAAATACCATTTTATATTGTGTCGAATTTATATACAATTTGTAATAAACTGGTGTGTAAACATTTGTTAGAGTTGTTAACCTAGCTAACTAGCAGGTAAGTTCCAACAGAGCTCTTTTAAACATTCGCCCAATGTTCTCTCCTCCTACAGTCATCCATCTGGTTCACTACTGATCAGGACTTACAGCTTGTCCCAGGTGCTTTCACTTATAGGACTGTTTATATTATTGCTCCTCCTAATATTAGTATATGTCGTATTATAACGTATATTTTATGCATTTAAGATGTATTTAGAACTTTTTTTTTTACTTTGCAAAACTGTTGCATATAAGCAATAGAGCTTTCAAGGTTGTGAGTGAAAGACATAGTACATTGGTATTCACAATAACATGCTCCTTCTTGTATTCTGTTGCATATGCCTGTTCTTTTTCTTGTTGATTTGTATATTTTTAATACTGTCTACTTTTTGGATTAACATATTCTCATCCATATGTTTTGTTTGGTGAGTGTTCCTGTCTAATTTTGCTTACTTTTTTCTTCATTTTTGATGCAGCCATGAAGAATCCACCTTTACAAGCCGCAAGTGACAAAGACATTGACCAGAGACCTCCATATCTGATTAGGGGCACGTATATTAGGACAGTGAGGTAAGTTAGGCTTCAGATGTTCATTCTCTTGCTGCCTCTCTCTCCCACACATATGTACACACTCACTGGCCAGGAGCTCAGTCTTTTAAACCTACCTATTTGCTTGGAATACACACCTGGTATCCTTTCTTTCAAGTGCATTAAGACTTGGACTCAATTGCTAAGCTAATGTTAAGTGTTTATGTTGGTTGAACTGCAGCTGAAATGCATTTTTTGTGATATGACTGGTGTGGAATTGTGTAGAATTGAGGTGTAACCGCTGTCCCATGGACTGTTGTTGGGGTAGGAGAGTCAGAGCACATTACATTGCAGTGCAAGTTGGGTAGTGCAGCACATTGTGAAATAGGCTAATATTAACATAAACACTTTTGTAGGCTGGATAGGACTGTGTGGCAGACCTAATCTGGGCTGCAGGCCTTGTGTTTGACACATGGGCTCTAAAGGAACTACATTTCTTATATTACTATGACTAATAACTGGTGTATTGAAAATTTGTGTATTTTATCATATTTTATGTTGCCCAGTTCTGTAAAAGCAATAAGCCACTTAAGTGTTATTTATCATGACTGCGCTAACATATGATCCTGTCACCCAGGTGCATGCTTTTAAAGTTTCCTAGCTCACAAATTAGCGCTGTTGCTTGATATCGGATGCTCATGCTACACTAGACAAGATCAGAACACTTACTTTTACATTTTCTCAAGCTTTCTGCGCTTCTTCATTATGTAAACAAGCACATCAAATATTTTCCCTGGCTAAAAAATAATGCAACACGGTGTGCTACAGTGATAAAATTTCCCCTCTCTCTCTCTCCCTCTTCCTCTCGCTGCCTCTCCCTCTCTCTATTCACCCTCTCTTAATCATCAATGTCTGCACTTCAAAAGAAGAGGCAACACATTATGGTGTTAGCGCTAGCGCTGCGTCCATTAGCCTATCAGGGTCCATTTGCATATGAATGCAGCTCCGCGCTAGCTGCTCTACAGAATGTGGGCAGCAGAGGCGGAATGATGGAATGACTGGGCTGAGAGTGCTGAACTCATCCTCCCTCTCTCTGTCTCTCTCTCTCTTGCTTTTCTAAAGCCAGACTGAATGGCCATTCCACAGCAGCTTGAGTGCAGCTACTTTTCTGTGTTGTCATCATTGTCGCTAATGCTCAGATTGGAGTTTTGATGTTGCTTGTTTTGGTGAAACTTCTGGCGGAAAGTAGTGGGAAAACATGAGATTTCTAAGCTCTCACCTTTTTCAGGACTTTTCAGTGCATATTAGGGCTGCACAGTCCACTATATCCTCTGTTCATCATTATCACAATGGTGGCCTATGCTACAGTGAAATTGCAGAAGGCTGTAATATGCAAATGAGCCAACCTAACCAATCACAAACCTGGTTATTGTGTGCTAAGAGCATCCTGAATACAGCATAGTACCTCAGTATCACAGAGTATTTCTCAGGGAGCAGTTGGGTCGAACCGGCAACCTTCCGGTCACAAGGCTGGTTCCCTAACTTCCAGCCCATGGTTGCCATGTCATTCAGTTGTGGATTTCAATACCTATACAGTATGTGTTACCAGTGTTACTGAGCCAATAAGAATGCCTGTCCCAAAATCTAGACTGCTGATTGGACATCTGAATTACTCTCTACGTGTGTTATTAATGTCAGTAAGTATTTGTAAGAACTTGTTAAAGTAGTTATACCCATTTTAGACACCTCACACTCAATTCTGCTTTAAGCCACACCCACTTTCAGTCTGTAATTAAAAAAAAGGAACTGCATCCTTCAGGAATTTGCAAGCCAGGGTTTCTGTATTGATATGAAACCATTCTGAATGCTACTCAGTCCTAATCCTGGCCAGTCAAAGTTTTACATGTTCTAGATAGCTTCTGCTGATGTTCTGATGGTATTCAAGATCCAGTAACAGTGCATTACTTTGGTAAACGATTCAGTAAACAGTTACTGCAAATGTTTTTGGACAAAACAATGCAGGCCGATGTTTTAAAGGTGACTTTATGCTCTGCATAATTAAACTGTTAAGATGTAAACAAAGTTCTTCAAAGTGGTTTGTCGTGAAATGCTTCCATCTTGAGAAACTTACAGAGTCAAAATTGTTCTTGGTGCTGGTGAAAGATGCCCAGACGCCCACCTTTCTTATTGCAAGGTGTATCAAAATCACGCTATGTAGCAATATAATTGCAATATACTTTATTATATCAATATACCATTTCTTAATTATTGTATTGCACCTCTAACCAATCACAGTGTGAGTTTCTGTGGGTGTTTTAATGACTCTTGGTATTAGTCTGATCCATCAAATGACTGAAATAATGCAAGCCGATGAATGTGTAATAAAAACATTGCAAGTCATACTGCAAGTGCAACATGTAGCAGTATGATTGCAATACTAGTTTTTTGCCCTACTCATGGCTGAACCTACTGCACTTCAGATATATAGCATGTATCGGTCCACTGGCTTGATGACAAACAATTGAGAGAAAAAAATTATAACTAGGCTGTGAAAATGTGGGTGCTGACATCGTGCTAGAGTGGTTACAGCTGTACAATTGGCTTTGTTTATCACATTGCTGCTAAAATTGTTTACTAAACTAGCTTACAAATGCTAATGTAAAAAAAGAAAATGTTGGAAAAATAAGTAAATTGAACTATGAGTAGAAAAATGAGCAATGAAAAGTAACATTTTGTGTAATACTCTGGTAACCACTGGTGGGTCGCCCGGAAAATGCTGAGCAAAAAGTCAGTGGGCTGCCAGCTTTCCCGTCAGAGGGCCAACAGTGGCTGAGTGTCCTCTTGTTATCTGGGTAGCTTTGTTAGTGTTTAGGACAGAGAGGACATTGATCATGTTGTATAGCTCTGGTGAGAACGAAACTCTTCATACCTCCTCCAGGTTCATCTCATCTGGACTGTCCCAGGGTTTGGCGAACTTCCCTGTCCGCTGTTTCTTCAGAGGGACAACAACAATGTAGTATCCCCTACGGACAGAAAATCACAATTAAATCATGACCTTTAGATTTGTATTAAAGTTTATCTTGTTTTTCCCCACCAAGAACCTTTCTAGCTGGCTAAGGAAGGTGTTTACTTATTCATGGCAGTTGAAGCATGAAGGAACTCTTCTTTTCCTTATCTACCAAGGGCTTTCTTTATAGAAACACACGGTCCGCCGAGATTAGCCGATCAATATGCACAAGCTTTTTCCTAATCCACTTCAAACAACACTGGATTAAACAACACGTTCGATAAAAGACAACAGAAAGAGTAAATAAAAAGGGCCTGAATGTCACCAGCAGCCCAACACAGGCTGTTTATTTTGTTACACTTGCGCTAAGATCTCACAGAAGAACGATTAGTGCTTTTAACATCGCTAAACCTCAGTTAGCTCCTAGAGAAGAAGGGGGCAGGGGTTCTGGCTCTGTCTGCTGTCTGGCAGAGATGAGAGGGGTTTCCCCACGAAGAGGACAAGCAGGGAGATAAAGGCTATGCCAAGGTTAGGGAGACTGGGTTGGACATAACGCTGCTAGCACTAGCCAGGAAGGCAGAGTGGAGCAGAGAGGGAGGCTAATGGCTGGCTAATTAGCTTAAGCCCTGGCAGAGGGAAGAGAAAAGAGTGGAGGGATCAAAGAAAAAAAAAGATGGACAGAGAAAAGAGCCAGAGAGAGAGAAAGCAAGAGAGAGACAGGCAGGAAGAGAGAGGGAGAGAGGCAGTTTGGGATCAGAAGTTGGAGAGAGAGATGCTAAGCTGTTAGCCCAACTGTCTGCTTCCAGCAACAGAGTCACACTATAAATGTTAAATGTAACATTAAAACAATAATTGTAAGCTTAATTAAAGTGCTGTACCTCACATTTTTGTATGATTTGATTGAACTATGTGTCAAGCGTGCCTTATGGAACTTGAGTTTAAAATAAGCTAATAATACAAAGTTTTCAACATTGAAGGACACATTTATCAACCAACCTTCACCGAAAAGAAGACGTAATACTTGTAAGGGGAATTCTACCAATTTTTCAAAATTACTGCCCAATAAAAGGTTAAGATCTAAACAAAGTCGTTCAGAGTGGTTTGGTGTGAAATGCTCTGTTCTAGAGAAATTGAGCAAGTCAGAATTGTTCACAGTAGTGGTGACAGGAACCAGATGTCACAAAAGCTATTACATGAAATGTAATGAATGTGCTGCCTGATGCCTGAGACGTTAGTTTTGAGATAAGATTTTGGCTTCCACTATTTTACTATCATCAACATTACATATAAAACGTGTAGGGTCACTGGTGGTTTTGGATAGTAAATAAAATGCTGTATTTGTGTTGTAGACATTGCAACCCCTGGTTCCTATCACCACCACTATAAAGAAATCTGAGTTGGTTTCTCTACAATGAACCATTTCATATCACACCACTCTGAATGACTCTGTTTACAATTAACAGCTAAATCTCTGGAATTCCCTTTAACATAGCAATGATAGTTTTAATATTCTATGTATGTATTAATTGAGCTTTTGCTCTGTTGCCCTCACTCACTTGACTTTCTCTGTGGTCTGCACAGAGGGCAGCTGCACTGTGACCATGCCGTCGGAGTTGGTCTTGCCAATCAAGTAGGGTTTGGTGCGCAGGATGTCTGGGGCAGTCATGGTGGAAACACGGTGCTGCAGACCACCGGCGCTGTTTCCTCGGTTGGTCAGGAGGAAAGAGTACTGCGTCTCTGGTTGCAGGTTGGTAATCAGCTTCTGGGTCAGTTTCCCATCCACCTCTACGCTTTGGCCATTATCATACAGGATCTACAAAGAAAAAGATTAAACACACCTAGGGTGGCCACCTCAGTTCTGTAGAATTCTAGCATACTTGCGGGTTAACCAACCTTATTAATCAGTACAGCATCAACAAACTGAGGCCAAACTGACCCAAATGTAAGCAAGAATGGCTTTATTGCCACTACATACGTAACTGTTAAACTAATTAAAGCTAGCAAACTTCAATATAAGTAAAATGCATTTCAGACATTTTTAGCATAACACCTTGCATGCTGTGAAAATGCCAAAATGCAATTTTGTGAAGTTCTCTCACTGTGAACGGTTGCGCAGGGTTGTAGTTGTCTGGAATCTCCCAGGTCAGCAGCACAGAGGTCTTCATGGCAGCTTTCACGTGAAAATTTTTTGCAAACACTGCTAAAAGAAAGGTGGAGCAGATGATTTAGACAAACATGGCCGACACAGAACCATTCTCTTACTCTCTACTCCTTTTAGAGTAGTGGCCAAACGTTACGGCCTTACCTTGGGTAACATTTTTCTCTTCTACAGCACGGCTTAAAGAGGGCTAGCGCAATACCTTTGTCTTACCTTTGTTTACCTGGAAATTACCATTTGCTTACCAACTTCTAG
This sequence comes from Colossoma macropomum, assembly GCF_904425465.1. Taxonomy (NCBI): domain Eukaryota; kingdom Metazoa; phylum Chordata; class Actinopteri; order Characiformes; family Serrasalmidae; genus Colossoma; species Colossoma macropomum. The sequence goes on along the minus strand of NW_023494796.1, from coordinate 26,758,490 downwards.
GCTTTCCTTGTGGAGATACTAACTACAATCTCACATTAAGAACCTATGATCGGGGCTAACCCCAGGCTAATCCCGGAACGCTAGCTTCCACATCCCTTCCGAAACCCGCCACTTGCTTGCTGTTGGGGTAAGGTTGAACAAGGTTGGAAGAAGAGGCTGGTTGTTTGGAGGTTGATTTGGGGGGTTTTGGAGGGGTTGGGGTGGGCCTCCTACCTTGATCCAGAGGTTGTGTTCTGAACTGGATGCTAGGGCTATAAGGCCCAGGACCCTTGCTGGTGAAGGCACACATTTTGATATCGTAAGTAGTGTCTGCTTTAAGGCCGTCCAGGATTACGGTGGACTCTGGGGCAGCGATGAAGAGTTCGGAGGGACTCCGGGGACTGTTGATGTCTTTGTACTGAAGGGCGTACTTGATAATGACTCCGTTACGCTCTGCTAGCAATACGGGCTGCCAGCTGACCTGAATGGTCGTGGTGGTGGCACTTTCGGCCACAATGCCTTGTGGGAAACCGGAGGGCGTGTCCTCGGCCGTAGTGATCTCCTTAACCGTTTCCTCACCAAAGCCCACCTTGTTGCGTGCTGAGAGGCGGAAAGTATAGGACGCTCCTTTGTGGATTTCTTTGGTAGTGTAGTGGTTCTCACGTTCTGGGAACTCTATGACTGTCAGAGGCTCCACATCTTTGCGTCCGAAGCGGAGCCGGTAGCCCTGGAGTGGGCCGTGAGTATTCGGGGGAGGGTGCCACTGCAGCAAGGCCGTGCCCATGTTAGTGGGACTGACCATAAGACGAGGTTTCTCTGGGACTGGCAAAAACAAGAAAGAAGGTAATGATGACTGTAGGCAATGCAGGCAATGTAATAAATTCCCAAACAGAAACAGCTGAGGTCAAATGATGGCTGCTGTCAAAAGAAAACCTCAAAAACCTTTCATTTTCTTTTTTACTTTTTCACACTCTATGAAAACACAAGCGGTCCTTTACCTTGTGTAAGTGTTTCATGATGAATGCACCCATAGAAATGGTCCAAAATTACTTCGAATAAAATCTTGTTATGTTACTTGTTACATTAGCGCATGTTAAACTTTTTTCCTTCTCCAATAAAGTTATCATTTTAGAGATCGGAGTTTTAAGTCTTTCCTTTTCTTATGACCATGACAATACAGTACCACTTCAAGTGAAAATGCCAGTTAATTATTACTTTAGTACATAAAAGCTATAAATAAACAAACAAATTAATATCATTTGAAAGAATAAGCAAACATTCTTAGATTTCTAAGTTACAATAACAGACCATTTCCCTCTTCTATAACAAAACTGTACAGAAGAATACAGTGAGGCACAAGTTCACACAAGGTAAATTAGAGTAGACATTCTCAAAGTGGGGGCCATGACACCCCTGGGGGGCCGCATGGGGGTACTAAGGGGTCCACAGACAATATTCAAATTTCAGAAGGTCAGAGCTATCTGTATTAAACCTTTTTTTTGTAAGTTTATTAAATGTACTTCAGCAATGCCTAAAACATTTTATATGTTTAAAAATGCTAGCTGTTTTTAAACATTATTAAATTTAAATGATTATGCCAGCCAATCACAATTCACTGCCATCCAGCGACTACCTAGCCAGCAAAATGAAAAAGGTTCTGGTGGTCCTTGCTCATTAAGTGAATTTAAGGAGCACTGGGCTGGGGGTGGCATGAAGTGGCAGTTTCTTGTGTAGAAAACAATTCATATTGTTCAAATATCTTTATTTAGCAAAAAACAAAATGTTAACATAAATGTTAGCATAACACTCTCCCCTACCCCTTCACTACAAAACTATTATATCTTAGCATGCAAAAACATCCTAAATCTAGTTCGTAGATCTAACATTTCTCATTATGAGACTGTCACAAGAATTTTCTGAGATTATTTACTTATTTATAGATTATTTCATTTTTACTTGTTTTAAAAAATTGTTTTAAGTAATTTAGTGAAAATGTCTTATTCCATTGGCAGATCATTTTACTTGTTTTGAGACATAATGCAGACAGTTTTGCTTATTTCAAGTATTTATGCTTAAAACAAGTAAAATATCTGCCAGACAGAATAAGAAAAAAAGCTAAATGATCTTACAACATTCTTACAACAATTTCATAAGAAATATTACAAATATTGACTAGATTTAAAATGTTGTCAATGGCTAATATGCCACTTTTGTAGTGTTTAAGTAAGAAAGACTTCAGATGATTATTTTGGTACATAAAGGCTTTACATGTGGAGCCTTTATACATTTGGTAAAAGTTGGACAAATCCTTAGATACAATCAGCTATTAAGCATTGCTATTAAGGAATAACAGCAGGGATAATCTGGGATCATTTAGAGCTCTGAATGGCAGCGCCATTAGTGGTACAACAGCAGAAATACTGTCTGATTGTGTATTTTAAGTCTTTCAACGGAAAAATAGAGAGGTTGTGAAGCATTCTATTCATTTGTTAAAGTCTTTTTTTCGCCACTCTCCTGACACATTTCTCTATTATTTCCTTAACCCCTGCCAGCATTTCAAAGTCAAATCGGTAAGTGAGCAGAATTACAATCGCTGTTATAATTGAAAGGGCAATTACTTGCATTCACTTTTAATAGGTGAAAGGGGGAAAGGTTTCATTCTTGCTGGCATGCAAGCTGTAGGTGCATGGCATGCTGGTCTTTTTTTCACAGGAAATCATATAAGAAAGAGAAAACAGAGAGCTAAAAGACTCCTACCTGCACCCATGGTGGTGACCAGCTTTGGTTTACTGCGAGCTCCGTCACCCTTTGTGGTGTAGGCAGCCACTGTAACTGAGTATGTGGTTTCTGCCTGCAAATCGGTCAGGACCATTTCCTGAAGGCCAAAAAGATGGTTGTTTTAAAACCTAAAAAGTTAAAGTAAAACCAGGCAAAAGCATGCTAACATGAAACTCCATAGTGTAAAGTACACAAGGACCACTGAACTGTCCACAAATGCGTTTTTCATAGCTACTGCTGCTAAGAAAGCAAGCTTTACAGAGTGTAGTCTTCTGGGAGCAGACATGAACTCAAAAATGTCTGGGCACAACCTTGAGAAGTTTTGGGTGGGAACAAACTGAGACCAAAATTTCTAAACCAATTCAACATATCATGAAGGTGGAGCTTAAAGCAGTGGATGAAGTGCGCTTGGGCAACACTGTCCAACGGAGGGAAAGCCTCTTGCTTGCACACAGATGTAACATAAGTTTGCATGACTGACAAGTCCCTCTTATTAAGCATGTAGATGTAGGAACACATTGTGTGCAGCAAATGAGAAACAAGAGAAATACAGGAGAAATACAGTTCTGTTAGGTAATGATAGCATTGCTATAGTGTAGTGGGTAACACCTCTGCCTTCTATGCTGTAGGCTGGGGTTCAATTCCCTGCCTGGGCAAGCACTATACCATTAAGAGTCCTTGGGCAAGACTACCTGTGTAAAATGATCAAATTGTAAGTCGCTCTGGATAAGAGCGTCTGCCAAATGATGTGAATGTACCCCGATTTGACCCCAAATACATTTCCCAAGCTAGCCTGCCTTGCTTGTGTTACTGATTGCACTCTGAACATTAAAAGAGCAAAAACTACAGGAATTTATGAGGCAGCTACCAAGCAGGCAGGGTAAAGGCTAACACATCCTTCCTTTTGGACTCCTGCACACGTAAACTTGTGATCTTGGCTTAGATATTTGCACCATCTGGGAGCCCCCAGCAAACTGGAATGCGGAATTATGTAGTGACTCTAAATAAAGTGTGCTAGTGTCTCATTAGTTTAAAGGGGATTTTTTCACAATGTTCTGTAAAGCTTGTCCAGCCTAGCAACAGTTGCTATGAAAGAACAGATTTGTGGGCTGGGGCATCGACAGGAATCAGGAACATGAAAACACATAAAAATTTAAAAAACTTAGAAAGTAAAAACATTATATAAAATATATAAATTGTCACTGTCAGAACAAAACTTCTCCAACATATAGAAACGGAAAAGGAAAAAACATTCTTAACTTTGAATGGTAATTAATGTAAAAAGATTTTTGGACCATAATTATGGACCATTTCTATTTCTCTATTCATCATGAAATTTTCACATAATGTTTTCAAATACAAATAATTTAAGTAAACAAGAAAAAAAAACTACAAAAATGGAGATTTTTTTTGTCCCGACAAAGACAAACACTATTTAATAATACAATATAAAAAATATGCCATTTACTATAACAAACCACCCATATGGGTTGTACGTAGTTGTATTGTGTTCACTATAGATTCGGTAACAACTGAGCCGTGCTACATAACAGTGACATAACCACATCATAAATATGTCAAGGCAGATGTCATATGGTGTCATGAGTAAGGACAAATTTTGTACAGTAATATAACAGTGTTATGTAACCAGTAATTTTCCTGAACTTGTCATAATGTTTGATGTCATGATGGCTTATGTCACATGCTAATTATTGCTGTTTACTCATCAAACATTATGATATCTGTCATAACATTTACCAGTGATGGTAACATGATGCTATTACATTACTGGACATAATGACAGCATATGACATGTTCATGGCACGTTTATGTTGATGTCGTGTAGCAGGGTTCAAGTAAAGTGTTACCAAAGATTCTCTGTCTACCTACATGAACTCATAAAAAGTGCTACATCAGCACACAAATAAGTAATATCAGCTATGCTTTTATGTGTGCCTTTGAGCTAGCTTTTATCTGAATGACGTTAACGGTTAAGCCACACACTGAAGCGCATGCTAGTTATGAAGAGGTGTGGGAGTAAACAGGATTTACTCTCAGACACACTTTCATCTTTACTCACATATTCAGTCGAATCATCATACTCCCACTGTTTTAGATGCGAGGGGGTTGGAAGATAAGGAAGAAAAACAACAGAAACTAAGTTACAAGCTAAGTTACAAGAAAAAAATACCCACTCATGCAGAGATAGGGTGGGGGAAACAGGACAAATGTATACACATGATATCCTATCAGACTTTGTAGGGAAGAGTGTGCCAAAGTCAGAGACCTTCATTTCTTAAATTTCCAGTCAAAACAGCCATTAAGTACAAGACATTCATTTTCTGGAGATACTTCTGAGAAGTTAAAAACAGGTGTTTCAAAAAAAAGAGAAATTATGACTTTTAACAACTATGTAAAACCTCGTATACCAACAAGACTGTCCCCATCAGATAAACGGTACTTAAAGCTTTCATTTTTGAGAGAGAGGAAAAAATCAAGCTCCACTCTGGATTCAGATCTGAAAACATCCACAGGTGTTTCTGTCCATCCTTCCACTGTGAGAAGACACTCAACACTATGAGTCTGAAAGGATGTGTAGCTGACAAGAAGCTCTTACTGAGAAAAGGAAACAGAAAAATGAACATTTGCACCAGAACACTGGACATTTGAGATGTGGAAGGTTTTACAGGTTCGATCAATGAGTCTCAATTTGTAATGTAACCAACTTCTAAGACTGAACTTTGGAGGCATGAAAAATATTCCTGGAGATTTGTTTAAAAAACTGAAAGTGTATCTTCTGAAAAGAATGGAAGCTGTAATAAATGTAAAGAGTGGAAACACGAAAAACTGAAAAATCTGCTATTATGTTTAGCTGTTGAGACTTCTGTGTACTTTGTTTTCTGCTTGTTTTCCTAAAAAATGAATAACTTGCACTTTTGACTGGAAATTAAATAAATTACAAGTGGTCTTTGAATTTTGCACATACTGTACATTGCAGAAAATGACATATTGGCCAGTGAAATCACCTTGCATCTAGTTAATACATCTAATATTTTGTATTGTTTTTCACTAAAGTCACTTAAAGCAAGTAAAAATGTCTAAAAATAGGTTGAATAAGAATAGTATTCTTACAACAATCTCAACATGAGCGATATTGGATATATCAGCTAGATTTAAGGTGATTTGGCTGGCTAAGATATTATTTTTTGCAGTGTAAAATAGCTAGATGACAGTTCATAAGTAGTGATGAATAGACTCCATTATGTTAGCATTACGTTAGAATGTAACATATACGCACACATTTAGTCACAGAAAAACCTGCAGCAACTCCTCTAGATGGATGTGTAGCCATGCAGGCAGATTTCATCACTATTCCCACTTTCTAATTTAAAGCCATATAATCATGTACATGTCATGCGGGTATATGTGTGATGGAAAAATTCATCGGCATTAATGTCACTACTATTATTAACCATATCCGTCTAAGATGAGGGGATTCCAATTTCCATTTTCCATTTTCACCCTTTCCACATATGCTATTTTATCTTCTCCACTGCAGTTACTGTAGCCTGAATATATCTAGTTGCAACATTAACAGACTTAGTGAGTTAACTGCTAACTGCTAACTTTTTCTGTTGAGGCAAAATGACTCACAGATTCAATGGAAATTACTTTTTAAATTAATGCATCAATTAATCTATTGTTATTTCTCAATGAAGTAAGAAAGACATTCCTGTAAAGGTTTAGTAATAATAAAGCAGCCTTGTTCTAATCCCTTAAGTATATTTAGCTTCAGCACTGAGCTTCAAGTTCAAGAAGAGCAGGGGTTCTTATTTACAAATCTCAATTCCAAACAGTTGGGACAGTATGTGAAATGCCAATTAAAACAGAAAGCAGTGATTTGTACATTCACTTTGACCTGTATTTAAAGAAAATAGTACAGTAACACAAAATATTTAATCTTTCATCTTACCAACTTTATTGTTTTTTTGTAAATGTATCCATTCTGAAATTGATGCTGGCGACACCTTGCTTATGAATGAGGGCCGCCAGTCAGAACAGAAAAAAATTTACAGGATTCAGGTGCTTTCAAGTCAAATAAACAGCAGAAATTATTTCTGTTAATTATCATTTTTTTTCTTATTTATTATCAGTTTGTTTCTTGCATCAAAGGTGAGGTCAGGGTACATTTGATATGTTTTTGTTACTGTATCCACGATGGTGTTTTGTCTTTAGATTTAGCAGTCCAGCCTGTATTGCTGTCATGCATTCAGAGGTTTGCATCTCAACTATGTATGATGATAAAAGTGGGAAACTATGGTGCATTAATTGCAGAAGTCAATAAAACTGCGTGTCGTCAACATCAGCTGATATTATAGGCTTGATATTATATCCGATGTATCGGCCGTGCTCTGTTTTGTCAACATGCTTTAAATATGTTTCCTAATTCAACTTACTAACTTACTAATATTTTGACAGTTTTCTTTTCCAAATTATTGTCAAAAGCACATATTGTTGCTGTTGGAACAAAACCTTGTATCTCCAAAAAAGAAACTTTACAGCAGAAGGAGAAACTTTTTATGTTAATGTAAAAGAATTTTATTTTAGGCCATTTTAGAGCATTTCTTTTGGTCCATGTGTTATGAAATTTTGACACAATATGAAGGGAGCTATCATTTTAACCTATGTAAAAAATGACAGACAAGGTTTAGATACAAGTGACATTATACAGAAACACTTTTAGCTCAAAGGTTGTTTATAAACCAGAAAGACTTGGGTACTGACATCTGAACAAGGACATAAAATGTGTAGGCTGTGGCATTATGCACAGAAAAAACATGTAGTAAAACTAAATATGTAGGCTAAATATGTAGATTGCTTATTTAATATTGTGATTTACTGAAAACATGCTGATTTGTGTTAAAAGCAGTTTGTAAAGCTATGCGCCCTCAAACTTTCAAATGGTGAACGCTGGGAAAGATTTCATCTGGTATACAGAGGACTGTGCAGGTGTGTGCTTACCTGAGCATCATCAATCAGGATGTCCTTGATGACAGGATGGCCCATCGGTTCCCCATTAAACATCCTGACATAATGCACCTGGTAGCCGCGAATTTGCCCGTGTTGTCTGTTGGGCACCGGCGATCGCCACAGCACTTTAACAGATGAGGAGTTGACAGCCTCCACCTCGACTTTACGAGGCGGGCCACTGGGCACTGAAGGAATCATGGGATAAAAAAACAAAAACGTCAACATTATAGCGGACCCCTTCCCCCTGACTGGACAACTCCCATCAACAAGATGGTGGACCGATTAAAAATCTACAAAAGGGCAGCAGCAAACTGTTAACAAGTGCATGACACTGATATTTCAACAATGGCAAGTAAAAATTAAAACAACCCCCAAAAACAGGTCGCATAGGTGACCTTATTTTTTGCAAGACATAAAAAAATGGATTTAGTGGATTCAAAATATGGAAAAAATGTACAAAAATTAGCCAAAGCAGGTCCTTCAAAACTTTGAAGCACCCAGAAAGAGTTTGGCTAGGATGCATAGAAAAAAATAAATAAAAAAATTGAAATATAGAAAAAAAAGGTTGTATGGGCCATTGGTGAAAAAAGACTTCCTTTATTTTTGTGCTTCCCACTGTCCATTTATTTCTTTTGTGTTTTGGAAAAAAGTAAAAGGATCAGCAGCTTTATTGTTAATTTTTGTTTTTAAAAAATTAAAAATGTATAAATGCTTTATTAAAAAAAAAAGTAAAAAGAGACAGTTGGGAGTGGTGGAAGTTTTAGGCCTGGGGTACGAGGAAAGAAATGCCATATAATTGTTGAAATTGGCTTACCAGCAAAAATCCAAAAAAAAAAAAGTTTAAAAAAAAAAATCCAAAAATTAAGAAGTAGTACAGCAAGCAGAGGCATCACAAAAAATCCAGGTTAGTGGGATTAATCTACAAATAACTTTTTTTTTGCCACAAACAAAGGGAGAAAGGAGGGACTAAGGAGTTCGGACAAAAGTCTGTCAAAAGCAGGATCATGAAGCCAGAAGAATTTGAGGGACGAGGGGGAAAGATTAGCAAAGGGGTCAGAACAGTTTTTTTGTGGCGAAAAAACATACCATCCTCCTCTGTTCGGATGAGCTGTGGCAAGCTTTCAGGCCCAGGTCCGACATCCGTATGGGCAGTCACTGTGATGCGATATTCCGTCCATTTTTCCAAGTTTTCCAAGAGGTACTGGGAATTTTCCGGAGGAATTTCCGAAATCTGCTGTAAAGATGTGTCCTCTCCTTCTGTGGCGACGTACTGAATTGTGTATTTGGTAATGATCCCGTTTTGAAGCTCCACAGGTGGCGGCTTCCAACTTACCAGAATATTGGTGGAACTTGGGCTAGAACATGTGACTTCCTGAGGCGGTGCAGAGGGCTCTGATTGGTGGATCGTTTTCGAAAGGGACAGGAAGTTGCCGTTTGATTTATAAGGGTTGTTTTGACCGTTTGAGTTGTATTGGTTTCCATTAAGGGGTTCATAGGGGGGTTGTGGTTGCAGGATTTTTGTTTTTAGTTTTGTTTTTGTGGTTGAAATGAATATGGTGATGGTGGTGGTGGTGGTGGTGGTGGTGATGGTGATGATGGTGGACAACACAAACACAAAAGAAAGAAAAAGGGAAACATAAAAGGACAAAAAATGAGGACGAATCACATGGAGCAGAACTAAAAGTTTCAAAGAAAATGGTCATTAACGTAAATGAAGCATCACATATAAGGAAATGGCAAGAAATGTCAAAGACTTTTTTAATGGAGATCAACAGAATAAACTCACAAACACAGTATATGTATGGCGAGGCAAGAGTGGTAAAAAGAAACCTTCACAACATAAAACCTACCTGGGAAAAGCTAACTATTTACTCACTAGTTGATGCCCCTGAACCTTACTTTTATCTTCAGCCCTAAAACCTACAGAGGACTCTATATTTAAATAAAACATTTTAAACGTTTTTTCTCCAAGCAGTTACCATCAATCCAAAAATGTAAAGGTTGATGTGTCAGCTCTACTAGAATTGAAAAATGTTGCATTGCTCACCAACCTTTCCGATGCCTGTTGGTTTGAGGTAAAAGCCTGATCAATCCAAGAAAACATGACTGATGCTTAAAGGCCTAAAGACTTTCAACATGCAGACAAAAAAGTTCTCCCCCAATAAACAGGCCCATCAAGTTTCTTTCCCATCATCTGCAAGACTGGCTTTCTGGACTGATACTTACCTGATCTACACCCTCTTCCCTTCTTCAAAAGACCTCACATTTATTCAAATTGTCTTTAAAAAGACCAACAAAGTGGGACTGTAAATTGGAAACTTTCAAAATCAAAGTTTTTCTTTCATTGGCTGAGCTTTTATTGAGTGTTCATTAAATGGAAGCTCAATTTGAGAAGTTTTGATAAATCTGCCAATCATACATTTAGTTGTAACTCAATTTGAATAAATGAACGATAAATATGAAGTCTGTTGTGAATGGAAATCTGTCTCTCTTTTGCTTCAACTATTCATAAGTTGCATTTGAGCCTTCTACAGTGTTTCACCACTTCAGCTTGCTAAGTCCATTGTCTCAATTCTCCACGTCTTTGTAGAAAGCGCAAATGCAAACTAGGGGGAGAATTGTGGTTGACGAAGAATGTCAAAAGACAAGGCACAGCGTACCAGCCCCTTATACAAAAACGCTTTCAAACTGAAGCAGTGTGGAATGTGATAAATAATTCAGCACTGTACACTGAAATTTCGCCTTTTGCCGCATTGAAGTGGGGTTGTATTGAGCAAGGTGACCTTGTCGATTGACTTCACTGACCAGCTTCAGTGAACAATGCCCATGCAACTTTTTTCCCTTTCCAAACAGGGCACGTGGGTCAGTTTAAGCTTCAGAGCACTGAATTTGGGCCAGAGATCTTTTGAACCGTTCCATTTTCTCAAGTTTCTTTCTTTAAAGATTTTTCATGTTTTCATGTTTGGGAGATATCAAGTCTTAGACCGAAGAACGCTCTGAGAAAATGGAGGGATTCTAGTTATTTTGGTTGTGCAGTTGCCCTCGGCCCTGAGGCTGTGGGGCGGGATGATAGGGGAGTTGGAAAGGGACCTACGTGTCTGCGGCGTTTCGGCTGAGATTTCGTTGGTGTAAGCGCCAATTCCGTGTCTGCTGCGGGCAGCCAGCTGGAAGGTGTAGGTGGTGAAGGGCCTCAGGTCTTTCAGAAGGTAGGTGGTGGTGGACTCAAAACTAACACGTTTCTGCAGGAGCAAAGGAGGGATATTTCACTACGGTAACTGTGCAAGGCAGCAGTGGTGCTCAATATGATCATATTTATTGTTATTGTTTTATTATGTGACAACTTATACTGTGGATATTGTGTTCATAGTTTTTATAGTAATTTTGCTAAACCATACAGCACCTAGCCTATGAGTTTGCTGTCTCTTAATGAGTCACTGACTGATTAACTGCCACCTATTGCTGAAAAGCGAATGTGCAAGCATCACATGAAACAAACAGCAGGTTGCGCTAATCACCTAATTATATAAAGCAATGAGAGAACGAGTGTTTTTTTGCTCAGGATAACAAATTTGCTTGACTCTGAGTCACTGTATTTGAAACTCTGTTTGATTCTGAGTAACTGCAAGTTTTTGTGTGAATTACCACCTTGTAAAGAGTTCACCATGTTAATATCAACTAGATTCTAATTTATAATGCTAGTGCTAGAAGCATGTATGCCACCAGCTAGAAAATTAGCTGTTTTTGCACTTACTTTTACCCTCTCAAATGAAAATGTACATTTTGATTGACTCTACACATGACTTTGGGTAATTGTAGCCATTTGTGTGATTTTTTACTTTGTGAAGAATTTATCAAGTTAACATCAGCCGGCTAAAAAGCTGTAATGCTACCACTACTATTTTTAAACTACAATAGCATTTTTTCCTGACTTTACAGATTTTTCTGGGTAACTGCGGACATTTGAGTGAGTGTGAATGTACAAATGGTCTGGTATCATGCTAGTAACAGTCCTAGAGTCTGCTTATATAGACCTAGCGAGAGAGCTAGCTAAACCTGTCTATAGACAGCCGATGGTGGTCCAGCAAAACTAGACTTGCCTAATCTTGTTTAAATGCTGCACTGCTTGTTTTTTCTGTTACAGCTTATCAAACATCAGAAAAATAAAACATCATGATATATCATGTATTGTGAAAATTTCTTGAAATATCATATTTTTATATTTTTGCTATATCGCCCACCACTTCTAGGCAGTTGTGGACAGTAACAAAGTACATATAATTGTTTACTGTGTTTAAGTACTTTCAGGTATCTCCATTTTTGGACATGTTTTACTTAGATTTCTTTTACTACATTTACTTCTCATTCCACAGCATGTGCCAATATCAGTTACTCTGAAGTGTGAGATTACTGTATTGTTTAAAATGTTCAAACGAATTTGATGCACTTTTTGAATGGCTAATCTTTTTGTGCACATAATCATACAGCTGCAGCTTTAATAATATACAATATAACATCCCTTAGTACTTTAAGTACATTTAAAAGCATGTCCTTTTGTACTTTGACTCATTGAAATACGATTAGAGAAATTCTACTTTTACTCAAGGGTAGCTCTACTTTCACTCATGTACCACTAGCACTAGGAATGCAGGAATTTTTCTACATCTTTTCTATGTTATTCACACTCGCAATGGAAAAAGGGAAAAAAAACGAGAAGGATACAAAACTAATTACTGGCACTCATTTCTAGCATTGCTAACATGTTTTATAGACTACGGTCACCATAATATATTATGACACTGTAAAAGCATGATATGATAAAATATCTGTTCGGATATTCTCTCTTTGCTGCCGCCATCAATCACAGTTCAGTGAATTCTCATTTTACGTTGCAGCAAAACAATAAAAGCCCCCTGCACTTCCTGTAGTGTATAACAATCCGTCAGAGTGACTGTGTGGATCATATTAACATAACATTACAGAGCACTTTTTACATGAAACAATAGAAGCCCAATCGCCCCCTACACTTCCTGTAATGTATTACAGTCTGTCATGGAGCATTCTAGAGGGCTTTTGTTGTTAAGTATGTGATACATACATATGAAATTTTTTACGTAACCACTAACTGACTTCATTGAGTAATTGTTGCAACATTAACAGTCTTTAGTTTTTACTAACGATATATGTCAATAAAAATGTCACTTTTAATACATTTTCTTGACCATGGTCAAGGTTAGCTTGGCACCTTGAAAGTAATGGACTTATAATTTCATGATACAGACAGAAAAAAAACTTATTTATTTAAAACTTATTTACAAGCTCACCTCCTCCTTCTCATCTTTCCTCTTGTAAAGCAGTTCATATCCGGTGATTTGATTGTCCGGCCCACTCTGCGGAGGAGCGACCCACGACAGCAAGATGCTGGTCTCAGATTTGGCTTCAGCTTTAAAGTCCGTTGGTTGGGATGGGACTGCAAAATGCATAGAATGATTTTTTTTATTTTAGCCACATTGCTAATGTAGCGCACAGGCTACAGTCCTTCCTCAGTAATGCATAGTTCTGTTTTGGCACATTTAAACTTGAGGCTTTAGTGATGGAATGGGAATAATATTGACCGGAATACAGAGTTAAGAGAAAGAGTTCCTGAATTATTTTCAAAGAGTAAGTAATGTTCCTGCTTCCCAGCCAAGAGTGTGTTTTCATTTAGTCTGAAACATTTGATAGTATTACTTGTTGTAAAGCAGTTCTGGGAGCTAAAATAATTTGACACTGGGGAGCTCTGCTAGATTATGGTTGTTTACACTGCTGTTGTCGAAGACGGAGAGAGTCATTATGAGAGACAGGGAGAAAGAGTGAGAGAGCGGGAGAGAGAGGGGGAGAGAGAGTGAGAGAGAATATGTACAACCACACTTAAAATGCCACTACAGTCCTTTGGACATTCGCCTGATTGCTCTGTTATAAGGGTCCATGGATTTTCATGTGTCAGTGTTAGAACCTCGCTTAAAAAAAGTAAAAAAGACAGAAAAATCAGAATCCAACAACTCACTGAATGCAAACTAAGCCAAACACAGTGAAAATAGTAATGCATTTACTGGATTCAAATGCGTATATTATTTCCACTTTAATAAATATCTTACATTAAATATTGTGAAAACATATTATTAAACATAATATAGTGTATTACAATCTGTCAGAATGACAACGTGGATCATATGATCACTCAGACAGGACCCGTACCCCTTTGCACTCCACTGACCTGAACAGACATTCACTTCTTGGTTTACCTTATATACATATATAATCTTTGGCTGATCATATTACCATTATAGAGCATTATAGAGCATTTTTAAAATGAAACGATAGAAGTCATATCGCCCCCTACACTTCCTGTAGTGTATTACAATCTGTCAGAATGACTGTGTGTATCATACAAACATTATAGAGCCCATCTGTCAAACACAAGGCCCGCAGGCCGAGTCAGGGCCGTGGCACAATCCTATTAGGCCAGCTAAATTATCTTTTTTTTCTATTAACATTAGCCCATTTCACCATGAGCTGCACTACAGATCCCAGCATGCACTGTAAACATAATTGTTGAGTTTGACAACCGTGTTATAGAGCACGCTTGTATAGTATATGATGTATCACCCTTTTTCCAAAACCACTGATTTCACATAATCGCTGCAGCCCTAAAGGAAGAACATTTTATAACATGGGCTGTGCTTCAGACCCCTTCCACAAGCGGATGAATCTGATGATTGATAGCGCGATGAAAGAGCATTCAAAGAGAACTCAGTCTGCCTTACTCAGAATGTAAGTGAATTATCCAGCGAAGTCCAATCCGACACCGCTACGTTTTAAATTATTCTTTCAGGCTTTACAGGGAGACTCACAGCAGTGCACAGACTTTTTTTCTCCTGGCTTCATGTTTTAACAAAATACCTACATGGTACGGCTTCAACTCATGGATGTAACATAATTATATTTTGTATTCATGTAATGTAGTTTGTAATGTGGTTTATTCATGTGGAAACATGAACATAGACGTTTAAATAAAATAAATATAATGCAGTGCTTTATTCTTACCTCCAGTCTTGGCTATAATCTGCAGGTCTGCTGACAGAGGTCCATCTCCTACAGACGTATAGGCCAAAACTTTGATGTAGTATGTTTTATTAGGGGTCAGTCCCTGGATGGTGAGGAAGTTAGCATTCCGAACAATCTGTTTTTCCCACTGGTTGACGTGCTGGTTGGGATCCATTGTGTAATAGACCCTGTAGCCCATTATCTGTCCATTAGCTTCTTCAGGTTCTTCCCAGTGGATGATAGCTGTCGTAGCACTTAGCATCCGACCTCTGACCTGTCGAGGGGCAGTACTAGGAGCCTGTTCAGCCGTTTTAGCTTCAATAGCTTCGCTAGCAGGCCCGCGGCCAATATTGTTCACTGCAACCACACGGAATTCATAATCGGAGTATGGACTCAAGCCACCGACACTGTAGCGTGTAGTAGCTACACCATCAATTTCTTTATAAGAGTCTTCGGAGTATTTTGACTTGTGCTGAATGATGTAATATGAAACTGGCTCCGGATTCCCAGAATCCCATGTGAGGGTGATGCTTGTTGCCGTGCGTTCTGTTACCACAGGAATTCCTGGTGGTTTCGGTAGAGCTAGAAAGAAACAAAATAAAATGTTTCTATGAGTTGACCAATGAAACTGCAGACCGATATAGAAACTGAGAAACTGATGTAGTTCCTGTTGAAATAATTTCTACTATCTCAAAAATGGTGACATTATCAGATCATAGAGCTTGAACCACTAATTGATTTATTGGTAATAAGTAATATAAGAAGTAATCATAATTTATGAGCACTCTGCACTCCAAGATGGTTTTCACAGGTTAAAAAAATAGGCTTTTGTTACTAAACAAACAAACATGCAAAATAGATCCATCAAGTATTTATACTGACAAATGCTTTGTCGCTGCCTCTGGCATAAATGGAATCTGTCCTAAATATGCTGAACAGGGAACTGTAATACACATGTGGTTTTAAATAATGAAAATATCTATATTTATTAATGTCTGTCCCAATTTTTGGATTTTCATCCCAGCCCTATTGGATGGATGGATGGATGGATGGATGGATAATGTTATTGATATAAAAATAAACAGTGACAATGACAATTTGTCAGTTTATGAGTGAGGAAATTAAGCGTGGGGCCAGCTCAGAGAGTTTAAGAAGTTAATAAACATGTATTATAATTTAAGAAATACTATACATTATTTGGTAACTACTATGAAATTAAAGGATGTGGTTATGGGAGTAAGGAAATGAAGTTAATTAAGTTAGCATGAAGTTAAGGAAAAAAACCAAGACAAATCTACTTTAATTAGCTGCTTTTGAGTAATTCATTGATTAATAAATGAATTATAAAACATGAATTAGTAAATAAGCAATTAAGAGTTAATTAACAACTCTTTCTGACAAAGCTATTTCTGATGTCCACACGTGAGAAAACCAAGAGACAAATCTTCAGTTCTAGACTCAAAGCTGATTTGCTTAAATTAATAAGCGTGTATAATCACGTTTGAAGAGAATATTGGACAGCCTATGGCAGATCGTGTAACGGTGGTGTATCAGTAGGCAGAAGAGGGCTGCAGAGTGACACAGTTATTAGCATTCATGAAGCATGTATTTGTTCCCCTGAGGGACGCTAGCTGAAGGTTATCGTGTCAGCTTGCTTCGCCACAGCCGAACAGAAGCAGTGCACTGGAACACTGTTAGCGTCTAATGTAATACAGCGAAAGGCCTAAAAGCCTCGGCAGAGCCACATTGATAAAGAGGGGGAGGACGACAAGGTCTCTCCTTTTTGTAGCCCTTTTTGTTTTAGAAATGAAAAGGGACTTGTTGTAAGTTCTATCTTTAACCCATTCATTTCCATATCTGATATCCTGGTTGTCCACTGCTGTGTAGCTCACTTTGTCTTTAACATCTAAATATTCATCAAATGCAACTTTAAGTTGAATGTAATACTATTTATTCATTCAAATTCTAAGTTTAATCTATCTCTAACCTTAATTTCAACCCAAGACCTAAACCTAATCCTAAACCTGACCCTAATATTGTTGATAATCAACAGATAGTTTGTTAGTAATTTGAGCATCTGTAGATATTCTATAGGGAACTATCAAAATAAAGTGTAATTTACTAATTATGTTCTCCAGACTTCTCAAACAAATGTGAAGATTATACAATACACATTATCACAGTCCTATCAGACAGATAGATAGATATTGTTGATGCTGACATATAAGGAGAAATTTTGAAATTAGAAATTACAGATGCAAAAATACATACCTAATATCAATATGTTAATGTAACACAATTTCATTTCACATAATTCTGAATTGTTTCTATTGGTTCACTTGTCTTTAAATTTGAAACTCTGAAAATAAAGTGTAAATAACTTATAGCACAAATCCGAAGATTAAACAAAATGGCCTAAAAAAAGTTTTTATCAACTGATAATTTCAGTGTTGTGGACACTTGGGGTTACTTTTTTCAATTTCCGAACTAATCAATTCATTATTTCATTGTATGTATGCATAATACATACAGAGACAGTATTCATACTGTCTTATAATGTGTGGCATAAACGTATAATTTGCTACTAAATAGTTATAACTACATGCATAACAATTTATAAAGCAAGATCACGTAACTTTATAAATTCAGGTTTGAAATGCAATGTAACATATGCCCATTCTAGCACTGTAGACAGTAGTAGTGTAATGCACAATAACTATATTTAACAGGTAACATAACATTAGGTCAAGTCTTTACCAACTTTCATCAGTTTTTTGATCTGCTTTCAAAAGTTAAGGAAACTGAGTTTCATTCATTTCACCACACAGCACCTTAAGGAGCACTAGACATATTCTTTACAGGCTTTAAGTGAAGTGAGGTCTTTCCTATAGGTAAACCTCATTTTAGCCTTGTTTCTTATGATTTAAACACTGAGCAATGGCATTACATGAGAAAAGGTCTATGGTAAAATATGTTTTGTACCAGAATTTGTTATAGTTTATTACAATATTAGTATCATACGCTTTTGCTTTATAATGTATTGCGCATGCATTGTTTTTTTTGTTTTTTTTTACTTAGAAGGAATTCTGGCTTATGCCAGAAGTTCTATTGTGTTGTGCATGCCATATATGTAATGCGTTATAATTAATACAGGACATTATTAATACATAGGGACCACCAAAATTCATTCAGTTACTGTTAGATGCTTTTTCAAGATACATTTATACAGAATTTCATCACTTTACACCAATCAGAACAAGTTCAGTGGTGTTCCTCATCAAAAATATTAAATGTAGTAAATGTAGTTTGACATGAGTGGGTTCATTCTGGCAGCGTTTTCTAAGGAGACTGATATGATAGTGATGCGGCTGCTCTGGAGGCCATGACTAAATGTGCGTTAATGTGAATGCAACTGCTAGCCGAAGGGCAGACTGTGACTAATTCCACTTTGTTGTGTCTGGCTGAATGAACACAAATATGTTTAACCCTTAGAAGTCCCAGTTGATTACATAGTTTTGACTTATAGCTCATTGAAACAGAGAAATTGTATGGAAAGTGCAGATTTGAATGTAATAGAAACCTTGTGGTGTGTTTTATTTGGTCTACAGCAGGACTTAAAAATAAAACAAGGCTTAGAAATAAAACAAACTCATCAATTCGATCCTAGCAGAACCAATAGTTTAATGTTTCTATTCTTGCAGTCTACCTCAACATAACATTCCTAAACCAAAAAAAATCGTTAATACTGTTCATTTTATATAGGCTATATGACGATCTAACAGAAATAAAAAAAAACAAAACAAAATAGGACTGCAAAGCTATTAGACCCTGCAGATGTATAAATACAGCAGATAGCCCACTGTTAATTTGCAGTTATGGTAGCAATTAGACAAAGTTATTTGTATTACACATAGTTTACCCTGATGCCCTTTTATTAAAATTGATTTACCTTAGAATTGAGTGACTGCTGTCAAAAAGGCTACTTAGCATAGTTCTTCAGTCATTTACAGCTCTCGAGATGCTGCACAGTGCATAACACTTAACAGAAGCCCAAACAACAGTAAAACATCCTGCCATATATAGCATGTGTTTGTTCATTTATGAACGTTCAAATTAAAAGTTGAGGAAAAACAACACCAGCAAAAATTTAAAACCATCAGGCATCCTAAGGTGAAATACTGCCACAGCGGACATGAAAATGTTTATGGACCATTTATATCTTAGCTTTGATATTTTGACATGTGAATGTAGACATTTACTTAGTTTAACAGAGATTTTGGCAAGAGCACTGACGATTGACTGTTCTTTTTGCTGTTTCTTTGGTTCTGTATAGAACCAATCAAAGAACACTTTGCATGGCAAAATGGTTCTTCAGATTGATGGGGAATGTATTGTATATGTGTTCTTTTTCGAAAACTGTTCTATATAGCACCAAAAAGGGTTCTTCTATTGTTGCAAGCTTGACATGACAACAACAGCAGAACCCATGGTGCTATATAGAACCACATACAAAACATTCTTCATTAATGGTTCTTTGAATATATAGAACCATTGTCTTCACTAATGAACCCTTGAAGAACCATCTTTTTGAGTGTAGAGTAGATGTTAATGCACTAAATTATTACATCTGTGAGAATCTTCAAAGCCTTCAGCATAGACTAAACAACCCAACTCAGCTGATCCAGACTGAAACGCAAAACTTCTGGCTTGTCTCTTCATAGAATACGGGTTTAAACAGTTTTGTCTTTAAAAAAAAAAAGCATTCTGCCATAGGAGGAACAGTTCGCTATACTGGTCCTGGAGTAAAACTGCGCTAAAATACAGGCTCATGATCCAGACTGGTAGGTTTAGAGAACCACGCCCCAATAGGAAATGGGCTGTCTGACTGACATGCAAATCGACCAATCACAAACAAAAACATCTAAAGGAGATAAAGTGGAGTAGCACTCAGCAAACTTACTACTTTTGGTTTCAAACTAAATTCAGGACTGATTAGCGTAAATGTTTTCTGCCTTAGTGACTATATCTCACTCTGAAGTGCTTATGTATAGAGATGCAGCTGCTTATCACAGGCATTTAACTTAAGAAAACCAGTTTGTGGAAGCAATGATAGCCAGAGTCAGTTGAAATTCTTGCTGAGAGGTGGGATTTTAAGAGCTGTAGTGAATTTAGCATGCAGTTTACATCTATTACAACTATTAGCAAGCCAACAACAAAATAGTTTTTGACATTCAGAACACTGAGGAAGAAAACAAATAGTCTTGCAGACCCTATTTGTAATATGATTAAGTTGTAAGTTGCTCTGGATATGAGCATCTGCCAAATGCATGAATTTAAGATACTGTATAGAAGTCAGAAATGCAGACTTGAATTTGTCTAAATTAATGTAAATAAAATTTTTTGTGTGTCACTGTAGTTACATATAAGTAATTACGTTAATAAATCAAATGTATAGCAAAACAACAGTCATAACTCTAGACTTGTAAGACTCAACAGGTAAGCTAGGTGTTTATTTGGTGTTGGAACATGGCTAGTGGACCCAGTAATGTTATTCTTCACTGTAATAATCCTTCAGATTTGGAAACATAAAGAAGCTTTAAGGGGTTTAAGGAAGCAAAATAGCAATGTTTATCCATCCAAATCTCATAAATATGAACCCATAACTTAATGCTAACTTTATTACATAGCTTTCTTTGTAGTTACCGAGTAATAAGCCTTAAGATTAAGCTAAAGCTTTAAATAAAAGTGTGCAGTGCAGATATTTATGAAATTCACTGCTCACCTTTGACCGTAATCTGTGCCACCGCTTCGATGACACCCAGTGTCGACATGGCAACACACGTGTAGTTGGCTGACTGGCGGACATCAGTCAGCTCCAGCACGTTTCGGCCGATTGGCATGTCGTCCTCCGGGGTCAGGTCCTCCGACCCCAGCATCCACTTTACGTAGGGCATGGGTGACCCCACAGCCACGCAGGTGATGTTTACGCTGCCCCCTGGCATTATCTCGCTATCCGTGGGTGGGATGGAGAAGCGTGGGGGAACCCGACGAACTGAAAGAGTACAAAAGGAATGGTAACAACTCGTATGCCAATTTAACCTCTATCAGTGGAAAAAAGGAATGTTAAGCTACCCATGCTCCGCCTACAAATGTGGTCTTCCATAGCAGCTGTTGCCAGGTTGGACAAGCTTTACAGATTATTGACAAAAAATACCATTAAACCCATAAAACCAAGACATTGTAGCACACAACTAATACATCTGTAATAATGTATATTCATTTCAGTATGTTTATTTTGTCCACATGTGGTCAACACAGTTAAGATTGACTGAGTGTAGCTTTTTTATTGTCATATTGTCAAGCTACATTTAGATATGTTTAGCCTATGCAATATAGTGAAAAAATGCAGTTTGGGGACTTATGCACTACACAAGACTATCCAGAGAGAGTCCTTCAATTCTTCACCTTTTTATTGATATAGCTTAATTCATTCATATAGTTTTAAGTCTTTCTATAGCAAACTCATATCAGATGGTGCAGCATATGTAAAAGCTTGTTTTCCCAATTAGTACATATAGTAGGAATCTACAATACATACACATTTTGGCAGTGTAGACCATAATTCCCATTTCCTTTCTGAGTAAGAAAGTAATAAATCAGGTATGGATTTAAACATTAAAGTATGTGTAGCCAGTGAGGGAAAATCCACTCTTTCATAAAGAACAGAGTGGTGGGTAAAGACCTTACAGTGATATCTGTAGTGATAAATCTTAGAGCAGCATAATCCAATGTCTAATAAACTCAAGCAATACAAAAGTGTATACATGTAAGTGATATTCCCATAATCAATTGTGGGTAAATAGCTTGAAAAGATAAACAATCCTAAACTAACCCAAAACTAAAAACCCAATTTCAACTTTTCAATTTCAGTCAAACAAATGCAAAATATGAGGCTTAAATATCAAAGACTTATCTAATACTATACCAAGATATTTGTATGAAGAAATATTTTAACTGTATGTTGGTGACAATTTCAAAGATATCTTTGAATTTTTAAACATTTTAGTTTCATTTTTCACTATAAAATCTGTGTTTTATAATATTAACAGCATCTTGTAAATTACACAAAGCTTGATGTTGAGTAGGTGCTGAACAGTGAATAACAGCATCATCAGCATAAAAATGAAACTCTACATTTGGCACATTGTGGCAAAGACAATTAATAGATATAGGAAAAAGAAAGAGGCCCCAAAATTGATTCTTGAGGTACACCATCAGCCACAGCCAAGGGTGTAGACATAAAACCTTCAGCCTGCACCTGCTCTATTCTACTAGATAGAAAACAGTGGTTTTTGCTGTTATGTACTGGAAGTACTGGATGAATTTGATGGATGGTATTTGGTAAATATTGTCAATAAATATCTTAAAGTAACATCCCCCATGCTTACTACAGTGTGGCTAGTGGCTAGAGATGTAAGTTTAAATGGTAGTTTTAATTAGCTAGTGATGGTAAAACAGGCTGAAGTTCTGCTCAGACAGTTAATAAGACGTTTAATAGTAAAAACTGACTACACAACAAAAAAACAACACCTGATCTATCTGAGCAAAAATAAAAAAATAATAATGTACCCTAAATTGATGTATTTTGTCAATTTGTGTGCTACACCTTCTCATTACTTTGAATGGGATTTTTACTGCAAAGCTTGTCCAACATAGCAAGAGTAGTTATAGAAAGATTTGTGGTCGGGGCCAAAAGTCAATTCCAATGCTAATCTTTACAACTACAACTGTATATAAAGTCATAACAATGTTGTAGCTGTGTTGATACAGTGCTATTACTATTTTTTTTTTCCAACAATCCATTCGTGTATAGCTCTAGATGGTCTGATGGCAAGGTCAGAGAGGAGCACACGTTTGCACATAAACACGTACATAAACACAAAGTCGGTCCAGTTCTAATAGGGTTCAACAGTGGAGAAGCTACGGACGAACATCGTCACATACAGTAGGTCATGCACAGAGTGTAGCGTCCGCTCCAGACGTAAAAGTACAACACAGGGACGTAAACTGGAGGTGCGGCAGCATGCTGGAGTTGCGTGCTTGGCTTTGACAACCTCAATGCTGCGTTCTTCCAGTTGATGTGAAGGAATGTGCCGCCTCACATTGCCACATCAAACATACACAGGGCGACCACCAGAGGGCGCCGGGTCAGACCGGGTTTCAAGAAAAAGTGCAAATTGTGACTTTTGCACGGTAGCCGCGGTCAAAAAGTGGATACAAGTCTCAAAAGAAATTAGTAGGTGTATGTAGAGAGAGATGGATTCGAAAACAATGACAATTAGCTGACCGAAAAAGGTGCGTGTAAACAGGTAAACAAGGCAACATGTAAACATTCTCAATGCAAATGGAGGATGGAAGGCACCCAGTGGGAAAACAAAAGAGTGGGGGAGGGTTTTATGCTGGATTTTCTGACATGCAAACGAGGGCATAGCTGGCTCTGAGGGGCAACCATGTTTGGGAAAATGAAGGGGGTGGGGAGAGGGCAAATAAATAGCAACAAACAGGGTCAGTAGAGGAGTGGGCGACTAGCATTACATTACAGGAAATCAACAGGATGATCTATTAAAAACTAAGCAGACGTGGTAGAGAAAGAGAGAGAGAGATAGAAAGGAAGAGGAAAAAAGATATACAAAGCCAAATGGCAATCAGATACAGGCACAGTTCTCTTTCAGGGCACAAGAGTGGACACAGCAGACGGAACGATGCTGAAGGGATGCAGCTCAGGCAGTAAAAAGGAGCACAAGTGTTCATCCAGCCATCCAGTAGATTCAGGGATCAAAATCAAAGGGATGTTGTCAGTGTTACTGCTTATTACAAGAGATGTGCCGATACTATGATTAATCATCAAGTTGCAATTTAAGGTTTAAATACTTTTAAACCTTTCAACTTTTATTTATTTATGTATCTGCATATTCATACAAGTTGCTATAGCATATATTTAAGCAGAAAGAAAAGAACAGGAGCATGATCAAAATATGTATACAAGTGGTTGCACACAAATAAAATATATTACATCAACACAATTGCTTCATTAAAATTAGCTTGTTTTGGCAAGAACTGTGTTGATGTAGCACATTTTGTTTATGTGCTACCGCTTGCCACATTTTAAGCATGGGCATTCAAAACTTCTCTTCTTTTGTATTTTCCTGTTTAGCTTTTTCTCCCACAATTCATTGAGGACTCACTCGGGGGTGTCCTGTAGTGTTTTGCAGTCTTTTTTTATCCAGTTGGGATCTGACCATTAAAATCACTCAATAATGAAATAGGGGACATTGCCAGCATAATTCATTTGGACTAAATTTCTGTTCTACTTTTTTAGAACGAGTTGTTCAAGTGAAGTGAGGACACCTTCGAGGAGACAAATCAAACACTTCCCATAATCCACAAGTAAGCAACAAATTGGGTTTTATGGCGCTTAAATCATTTAAATAAGCTTTCAAGTTTTTGCTGCCAAGATTCTTCAAAACAAACATTCCTAGTTGGTTTGATCTCTCTCTTTCTGCTTTTCTAAAGCCGTGTTGGTGGGAGTAGGCTAGGTTTGTTTGTGGAGAGGGGAGAGAGAGAGATTAATGGCCACAGCGTTTCGAGGGTTAAGCCTCCCTAATATTAACGAGCAGTGAAACTCTCCCATCCCGAGATCGCTTTTAATTAAAATTACATGGGCTGAACTCTTCGATTCCGCTTTGCAGGATGAACCTTGACTAATATTGTGTCTGTATAGTAGTTCCTCATTAACACAGAGGGCTTTGGTCCTGACATCTCCGTGGCCCGATTTCATGTTTTGAGAATGACTGTGAACTCGAGAGAGAGAGAGAGAGACAATAAGACAGAGAAAGAGAGAGAGATAAAAACCTCCACAATTGATGAAGCTCATTCGGCTTAAGACACTGCGCTCCTCTGGAGAGGAAATCTTACATTATTAAATACAACTTTTCACTCCTATTATATTTAATTAATTTTCTATTGAATCGTGCTCCCAGAAGACATAATGTTATCCCGTTCATTTGAATATCATTACATTTGTCAAGTCTTGCGAAGGATGCTCGACATACATCATTCTTTCATTAGCGGTCTGCTAAGCCTCCTTCACGCAGCGAGAGCAGGGGATATTGAGCTACGGGGGCATGTCGCCTTGCGTGAGATTCACCCCCTTGAGCGAGGTTCGCCACCCTGAGCGATATTCGCCACCTTGAGTGAGATTTGCCACCCTTCGGTTCTCATTAAAACAAAGGAGGTTGCAGCCTTAAGCTGTATCCTGAGAGAGAGGGAGTGCTGAAGGTGTCTTATATAGCTTCCCATTTGCTAAATATTCACCATTGCAGATGTTTAATATATCATTTATTAAAGGTTATTGTGATAATGGCAAGAGCAATTCTGATTCACAAAGACTGCAATAAGCAAATGAGCCCTCTCAAAAGATTTTTACTATTGTGAACATTTTGATGCCTCATGCCCGCCAATCTTTTGTCACACTGATTAGTTTATTGGACGGCATATCAAAATTCCAATATGCCGCAAGATAATCAGAATCGCATATTTAACACTATTTAATTTATTTAAGAAGTTACCATTATAATTTTAATACTGTTAATAGTACCATTATCAGTTTACTACAGTTAATGGTAAGGGAGGTAATATGGCAAAAATCTTATATCACGATGTAAGACATTTTCACGATACATGGTATACTATATTATGTTTTGTTTTTCTGAGTTGTAATAAGTTGGAGCAGACAACCTAAAAATACTACAATAACTACAATAACATATAAATGTTTTACAAACTGCGCTGCACTAAATCCAATTAAACTGGTCTAATTTTGCTCTCTTTGTAACGTAGTTAGTTAGTATTCTTTACGTACTGACGATAACCACAGTATGCTCAGAAAAGCATATTGTGACATAAAGTATCACAATAATGCTAAAATATCATCAAACTGCCCACCCCTAATTAACAGTACCATTACTAGTTTAATACTTTTAACAGCACCATGTTTTCTGAATTTGTTTTGGCCATTCACCGAGGTCCAGCTGCAATGCTGTGGCACATTTTGACACATCATAATACATCAAATTGTATGTACATCAAAATGTCTGATTCTGTTTTTTGTGAGCTTCGCTACCCTGAGCAAAAACCGCCGCGGTGAGCGAGATCCTCGCAATGAGCAAGACCTGGCTCAGTGAGTGAGATCCGTCGCTCTGAGTGAAATCCACCGCACTAAGTGAGAGCCGCTGTCCAGAGTGAGTTTCACTGCCCTTTGATTCTTATTATAAAACAGGCCTTGAACTGTATGACATGGAAAATAACTCAAGGAGATGCTTATTGTGCTAGCAATTTCAACCCAGAGGCTGTTGAGGTTTTCTTGGCTCAGTGACCATTTCGGAGGTGAAGAAAATCTCTTTATTCTTCAAGGGATCTTTGATTATAAGATTGTGTGGGTGTCAAAATTAAGTACTAAGCAGGAACACTGACATTAACATCAAGGATTGTACAGGGAAACCGGTCAGTAGCTGGACCTGGTCGTCATGCAGAATCCGATTGGACAAATTATATGCATTCTCTCTTGACATGCACCACTTTTTGGACGGTCAAGCATCATAGCCAAGACCATGGGCATTCAGTATAACGAACAACAACAATAGGGGATCAGAAAACGAAACAGAATGGACTCTATCCAGAGCAGAAAGGAAACATAAAGGGAGCCAAACTGAGAAACGTCAGAAATAACAAACAAAACAAGAACACATATGTGCAGCTACATTCATTTCATTTGTATTCTTGACAGCTGTGTTGGCATTTGGGTTTGCAATTCATGGAAACTACTTATGTTTTTCCCTGTTTTTTTATTTTTTTGCTGTTTGTTTCGATAAAGTGAGATGGTTAGAAAGTAAAAAACACACCAACCTTCTCGCAGCTCTGGGGAATGTAGGGAATTTTGATGCAGAACACAATGAAATGACGAAAGGAGAAAAAACAGGGGAAACACAGAGAGAGTAAAAAGGCCATGTACAAGGCGTTCAACTGCCACTCATAAACATCTTTTAGAGGAAGCCCCTTTGGTATCGGGATAGAATCCTGACTGCTACTTCAGTGCAAAGAGAAAAAACCTCTAGCTTCAAAGACACTTTATATATGAACACAAAAGAGGTACGCTATGTAACCTTTATGATGCTGTCTCAGTTATGAAGTTGACTGGAGTGCATACTTTGCAAGATTTATGTGCATTCATCCTCAATTCTGGTCTGCTTACAGCTAAAGGGCCCATATCCTACATTTTTCAAGTCCATTGAGGCCCATTTATGGTATTTTTGTGGCTTTATGCACCAAAAACATATAATTCATTTCTACATGATCATTTTCCAACCTCTCTTCAGAATTAAACAGGCTGTGTTTGTTACTGTTCCGTCATCCAGGCAAAAATTTTAACACCTTTGCTCAAATGACGTGTTTTGTAAACAGTAATAATAAACAGTAATTAAAATGAGCACAAGTGTGTTCCCTATAGAAGATGGAAATAAATATAACATGTTGTGTGACCAGGGGTGCGCAAACTTTTGCGTAGGATGTATTCTGATCGGCTGTGCCTCATTCAAAAAGCAGTCTTTGCTGAAACACTCCTTATAACTTCAGATAGTGGGTGGTGCTAAACTGCTGCAGACTGAATAGGCCGATAAACATAAAATGTATAGTTTTGTGACATCATAAAAATAGAGCATCAAAACAAGCTTAGTTTTCATATATAGACTGTATGGAGTGAAAAGTGCATGTGACATTTTTAAACTTTTACAAATGTGCCCTAATTTCATTTTTCAAAAGCCAGGAGGAATTGTTTTATTTTATGGTTTCATGATATGGGCCCTTTAATTATTTTATATAGTAAATTTACCAAAGTACAAATTCAAAGAAAAGCAGGTTGTCAGCATTAATCACATAACTGGGACATTATCATAGTTAACTGATATACAAAATAACTTAATAATTCAAAAGATATATTGGACTCAATATAGTCAATATAAGAAATAATAAACATAAATGTTAAATATTTACACAAGTGGCTTAATTAAATGAAATATTTTAAATATCTTATTAGGTTACACCATTATTCTCTATTACATATTACACATATTACATGAGGATCCATTTACAGTAAAGGAATACTCTGTTTATGTCTGCTGACTTAATATGCAAATATAAGATGTATTATAGCTAGCACACTATTATTACAGTAAATTATCACTGCTACCATAGATACATTTACAAAAATAGGTGTAATTAACATTATGGATTGTTTTTAAAATAGTGTTCCATTAACCCTTTGACATGTGCAGTTTCAAACAAGAAGCTGATTCTTAAACTTTTGCAGCTAAAGTTTCTTAAAGATGATGCAACAATGCTGCAACCAGAGCTAAAATTCCTGATGCAGGGACTCCAGATCATACTGCAGAATCAAAGTCCAAATTATAGACTACGCAATGAAAGTACATGGCAAATGGGTTCACTTACCACATATACCCGTAACAAGAATGTTTACATATTAATGATTGGCATCGTCATTCAAAAGATTATCAAACTGCTTTTTTCTTTTATATTTGGTTATGTTTTAATTATAGTTACAAGTATCTGCAGTTATTTACAATTATCTTGTAAAATAACTTGCTACTTGCCTGGAAGCATTTGACATTATCTGCATATGCTATTAAACAGCTTATTCATCTTAAAATGAATGGGCCTCATTCCTCAATATCTTCCTAAGATTTTCTTAAATTTTGTCTTGAGAAAAGTCCTAAGAAAAAAGTCTACGTCAGATTCATGACATGTTCTTGAACTGCAGAAATGTTCACAGCTTTGTGCTCTTGAGTGTGTAGATTCTGTTCTTACTTAAGAACAAATGCCAAATAAGAAAACACTGGTGAATGTCAGGATCTTGGTGAAAACTATGTAAGTGGGTTTTCTGAAAAAACGTCTTAAAAACTGTTGGTAAACGAGGCCCAGTATCCTTATTTAAATATTGTTTTACAGCAATGTCAACTGAATTTTTTGATTCATGCCAAAATAAACTGAGAATTTCTTTGACTTTGCCAATGTTAACAGAAAATTTCTGTCATTCATGCCAGCTTTAACTGAAACATTCGTGATTGGAGCCAGTGTTAACACAGCATTTGTTTGATTTATACCAATGTTAACAGAAAATGTGTGATTTATGCCAGTGTTAAATGAAAATTTATTTAATGAATGCCAGTGTTAACAGAAGATTTCTTTGGTTTATGACAGCTGTACAGAATTACTTTCTTGATTTAAGCAAATCTTGTAGATTTAATTTATGCCAACCTTCACAGAGGTTGTCTTTGTTTTATGCAAATCTTCCAGAAAACTACTTTACAGCAATTTTACAGATTTTTTAACTTAAGTCAATTTTACAGGAAACGTCTTTACGCCAACAAATGATTTATGCCAACATTAACAGAACGTCTTTGATTTATGCCAATGTTCATTGAAAATTTGTTAGACTTATGTTTTATAGAAAATGTAACTGATGCCAATTTTACGGAAGTGCATTTATCGGAGCAAAATGATTTTATTTTTTATTCTGAAGGCAGCACCGCAGAGACTACTAGCAAAAATTCAGACCTAAACATCAAAGGGTTAATGTTACACTTCAATTAGATTTATAGGTCTTCAATCATACACCCACTTTATTATGTATTTCACATATTTTTAAAATTAATTTTAAGTTAAAAAAAAAGTTTTAGTTGAAATAAAAGAGTTTCCCTCCATTGTTTGCCAAAAAAAGAGAAGAAGAGAAAAGAGAAACGGTCAGATGGATTCTGTGTTCTGCAGGGAAAGAAGGGGTCCAGACCTATAAACTCCCCTGCAAGCTTTAGGGGTCAACTTCATTAGTATCACACCAGGCAATCCAGTCATTAAAGAAGGAGAATTAACAGAAAAACAAAAACAAATCAACCAAAGAACAATAAACAGAAAGCACAGGTTCAAATCAAGGCAGGAGGGTCGAATGCAACAGAGAACATACTTACTAAAGTCCCTTGTGGCCACCATTTACTGGACTCTGCGATCCATTTGTTGTTCTCTAATCATTTCTACTGAATAATTCTATTTACAAGTCATTGTATCTACTTTTATTCACATCGTTGCGGTCGTATCAGAACTTCGTAACTGTTGTTTTTGTTTTTCAGGAACATTTCATGATGAATGGAGCAACAGTGATGGTCCAAAATCTTGTTACATTAACGTACATTAGTTATTTTGTTCACCTATAGTTACCATTTCAAAGCTACAAAGTTTTGTTATGAAAGCAACGACATGTTAATGCATTAGAATATCCATTACCTCTATTATAACTACCTTAGCAACAGAGCTTTACCAGTGGGGTTTCCTACCTCGTACATATAGGTTAGCCGGCGCTGAGTAGCGGGTGCCGTCGTTATTCGTTGCAACGCATTCGTACTTCCCCTGGTCCGACTCCTCACTCTGTTCGATCTGCAGCGCTCCTGTATGGCAGGAAAGAATATGGGGCATATCCCCGCGTTAAGGTGAAAAATCACACACTGTAACACAATACTAAACAATTCATTTTCTTATGTCAACGGTTTGACAGTTCCCGTTTCTGCCACAGGGGGCGATATTTGTCTTGCTCACGCTTTTTCTGTTGTCCTGTTTGGCCTCTGTAAGGCTATAACACAATATAATGGCTGCTTTTAGAGATGGTGTATGCAGAAAAAACAAAGAAACCAACAAACAAACTAACAAAACTGAATCAGAGAATTCCAAAGGAATTTAAAGTCGTGAACAGCTAACTGCTATTTTTTTCTGTTTTTCTACGAAACCCTTTGAAAAGTTCAGATTCAGATTGAAAAATGAAAAGATAAATAAATGAAATTAACTTAAAATAGAAAAGAAAAAACTCTTAATAACCCACAAACCTTCTCAGATGACGGCTGCAAAAATGAGCAATCGCCCTGTAATTTCTAATGCAATGTTTTATTCTGTAGGCATGGTGCATAATAAAAGCAATGATGATAGATACAGCTAGAAATAATAATATTAATAACAGAAAACAGTAATAATAATTTTAGCTTAAAATATGGGTCATAGGAAACCTCTTGATTTGAGCTAATATTAACAGAATATCAGAAAACCAATTTCTTTGGTTTTGGTCAATTTAACAGAAATCTCTGTGATTTATTTCTTGATTTATGATTTATGTTAACTGACGATTTCTTTGATTTAGGACAATATAACAGGTTTTTTTTTATTTACAGCAATAATAAAAGCACAATAATAATAATAATAATAATAATTTCAGATCAAAATATGTGTCATATGGTTCTTACACCATAGATTTTACTCATAGTTTTAAACTTCTTGATTTACACCAATTCTTTATGATGCCATCGTCATAGAAAATGTATTTGATTTATGCCACTTTAACAGAAAAATTCTTGATTCTTGACAGGATGTTTTTATTTATGCCAATTGAACAGAAAAAAAAATTGTTAACATTTCCATGAATGTTAACAAAAATCCTTTGATTTATATCAATTTAAGTGAAAATGTTTAGATTTTTTTTCTTCATTTATGCCAACGTTAATAAAAATGTCTGATTTATGCCAATTTCAAAAGAACATTTCTTGATTTACAGCAATGGCAAATGCACAATAATAATAATATCAGCTCACAATATGGGTCACATCGTTCTTAGACCATACTGTTTTTACTAGAATGGTAAAAACTCATCAGTCTTGGCAGAGGATTTGGTATTTGTTCCGCTCAGCACCGTGCGTACAGAACACCCATGCCAACACTGCAGTAGACATTTAAGGGCACACTGAAATTAATGCACTGTTAATTATCTTCTTACAAGACACTGTACAAATCACATTGATGGAAAAGGGGGGACATACAGTCTACATGTTGCAGGGTTTCTAAAGGCACTTTAAGTCTGCTTTAACATGACTCAAATACATGGTAGTATTATCAGTACTTTGTAAAAATAGCTTAAAGTTGGAGGGACAGAAATAGAGCCCTGCAATATACAACACCTGACGGGACTGTTCAGTATGGGGATGAATGACACTGCTTCAGGGCAGCATGGATCGAAAGGAAAACAAAGGTTTACAGTATACGAAAGCAGCATAACCAGGGAGGACAATCGAAAAGAAATTTTGGGTTATGAAATTTGGCATAGTCAATTTTAAAATTGAATAACAATCAATAAAATGGATCGTGACTTTGAATGGTAGAAGTAAAAAATGCAGCAATTAGCAAAAAACTAAAAAAAAAATTGAAAAATAAAAAAATTTGCTGCTTGAAAAATGACGTTAGCATCTAGACCATTTACATCACCCTCTGTGAGAAAACGTTTGACATGCAAGTCTCTCCAAAGAACAAGAAACGTATGTCAGCACAACTTACAACCTTTTTTTGACAACCCTTAGCTGAAAAATAAAATGCAGTTGTATTAGAAGGTCAAAATTCAAAACGGCTTCCGCCGACAAGAAAGCAACCAACCACTGCCATAGCTTGTTCAAAGCTACAAATGACACCCATAAAAATCCACCAATGGGATCAGCAGTGTGGTGTCACATGACCCAAGGAAAAATGTCATTTTTTTCTTTTTTTATATATATACATCAAACCACGCCTCCGCCTCCTGAGTTGCTCGACAAAAATGACAAAACGGCACCTCAGTTCCCTCTGCCAGACCCTTCGTTAGTTTTTCCCCCAACCCTGAAGGATGGAAAAACAAAAAATGTCAAAAAGTAAAACAGCCTTCAACCCAAGAAAAGCAAGAAGGAAAAAATAGGTGGTAGAAGGGAAAAAGCACCGTAGAAACTTTATCAAAAAAGTGGTTGTTTGGGCTTAGAGAAGGGTATAGGTAGAGGAAAGCAAATAGAGAAAAGGATTGAGAATTTAAAAAGAAAGATGTTTTTCTTTTTTTTTTTTGGAGGGGGAAAAAATTGTGGCAGAGTAGAGGCGAGGAGTCTTCTGCGTGAGTCCGTCATCGGCGGGCACAAGAACAGCTAAGGGGGGGAAAAATGTTTGGTTGTTTTAGTTGGACAAAAAGAGGGACACATGAGTCGCTATGGCCAAAAAAGAGGAACGAAAAGGAAAGGAAAAGGCAGATAAAAATTAATAATAATTATAAAAATAATAATTCAAAGAAAAAACAAATAAACAAAAAAAAATTACAAAATAAAAAAACGGCACTGGATATGCTTCTCGGGGTCATAGTAAGCATATCGCAAGAAAAAATTACAACTAAAAAATTGAGGCGAATTTTACAAACTCAAAAATTAAATGAAGCAGATACGCAAAAATGATGGAGGGGGAGGGTTCGTATGGAGGGAAAAGAACGAGGGAGGATGGCAAAGTCATTGAAGGAAGGAAGGAAGGAAGGAAGGATGGATGGACTCGGATCAAGAGACAGGACATATACATGGAGGCGGACGGGATGGAAGGACAGCAAGAATGAATTTTTGTTTTTCATTCTGTGAACTTCAGTTCAGCTCTCTTACCTCTTATTGGCGTACCACCTGGGTGGATAATATGAATGCAAATAAGATTAGAAAGAAGAAGCATTAGTACGAGAGGAAAGAGGCTGGGGGCTTTGGAAGAAGAATCAAATTAGCTTTGCTTTTTTTTTTTTCTTTAACAGAGTATGTTCAAAAATTAAGGTTACTGGAGGAAAAGAGATATTAAAGAGACAGAGAGAGAGAAAGAGAAAGAGAGAGAGAGAGAGAGAGAGAGAGACAGAGAGAATTTGACTTCCTCTACTGGCAAAAACAGGATTCAGCATTGGAAGCAGTTTGGAAGGAGCAACTTTGTACAGTGGTCAACCACAAGGAAGGTGCCGTTTTGAAATTTGACATTGTGACCATTTACAGCAGGTTGGGTAAGGCTTCAGGAGTCTGGATGTGGGGCAAGGACAAACCTCAAAGCTCACAGTTTGACCGCTAAATGCACAGGATTCTGGGCAGTTTGTGGGAGGAACAGCTATGGTGCTTTTTTTTTTTTGGTCATGAGCGAAATAGGGAGTGAAGAAGTGGTCAGTCGAGTCAGTGAAAGTGTCTGTGAAACCTCTGAGTGGTAACTGAGTGATCCTGGTGTGCCCGTACATTTTTTTTTTTTGTATTTGTGAAACAAAGTGTTAGCATATTAGCATCTTAGAATGTTGTAGTGAGCTATGCTAGGTGTGTCTGGTGGCTAGGCTAAATGTTAGTAAAATGCATGCCATGCATTTTAATCATAGTTTGAGAGACATGGAAAACATTAGTGGGGGTGATGTGTGCTTCAGGGCTAAGCACTTACCAAAGGACTCTGAAGATTTAAAAAATACGGAGAGAAGAAAGACAGCATAGAAAATATGATTATATTTCCTTATGTTTTGGAACAGGCTTTGTTTTCTTTCTTATATTTCTTTTTTTCTTAATGTTTGGTACAGAGTTATATCTTAAGACTCTATTGCACAGGCGTACATGGAAAAAAAAAATTATAGGGTTATAAGTTCACACACTGCTGCTGACAACAAGAAAAAAAGTTAAACAAGATGACTGAAGACAAGACAAAAGTTAGAAAAGCCAAGAATTCTGGGAAGACAGGTGATCAGACAGACCAAAACTGTTTAGCAAATCTCGATAGAAACTCCATAGCTAGAACTAGCAAACAAAGTGTCATAGCTAGCCAAGCGGTTAGCATAAATATTGGCATAGATATCAATACTGGGTTGCAAACAAAGTTTTAGAGGGGAGATTAAGGATACTTCACAAGCAAAGAGAAGCAAAAGCTGATTTTTACACGGGAAAAAAGAAGCAGCGGATCCACAAGGAGGGGAGCTGGGAGAAAGCTAGTTGCAGCTAACACACTACTGTGGCTACGAGATTATGGGAAAATGTTCCATATAAGCATTCGCCAGCAATCAAACTTGTTAGCACAAAATGGTCAGTGATTACTCATTATTGGTAAGACTTTATTTGAATGAACACATATTAGGGGTTCTTGTTCTTTGTTCAACCAGAAGGACACTTTTAAATGGTTTATTCACTATGTGTCAAACTAGAGGCAAGTCAAGACCAAGACATCGAATTGGAGTCAAGATCAAGACTTTGTAGTACCTGAGCCTGAGTCAAGACAGAGACTTCCCAGTAGTCAATTCTGAGTCAAGACCAAGACTTTGTAGCATTCGAGCCCGAGTCAAAACAGACTTTGTAGTAGTCGGGCCTGAGTCAAGAGCAAGACGATGTAGCAGTCAAGTCCAAATCAGGATCGAAACTTGTAGTGGTCCAGGCAGAGTCAAGACCGAGAGTTTGTAGTTGTCAAGCCTGAGTCAGGACCGAGACTTTGTAGTAGTCGAGCCAGAGTCAAAATTAACACTTTGCAGTTGTGGAGTCGGAGTCAAGGCTGAGACTTTGTAGCAGTCAAGTCAGAGTCAAAATCAAGATTTTGTAGTAGTTGAGTCCGAGTCAAGACCAAGACTTTATAGTAGTCAAGTCAGAGTCAGAATCAAGACATTGCAGTAGTTCAGTGCAACCCATGACGGTAACATTATAGTAGTCAAGTCCAAGTCAAAACCGAGACTTCATAGTAGTCAAGTCAGCAAAAATCGAGGCTTTGTAGTATTTGAGCCCGAATCAAGAAAAAGACTGTATAGTAGTTAAGTCTGAATCAAAACAGACTCCAAATCAAGACCAAGTGTAGTAGCTGAGTCCGAGTCAGGTTGAGACTTTGTAGTAGTTGAGTGAGAGTCAAAATCTAGCCTTTCTAGTAGTCGAGTACAAATCAAGACAGAGATTTTATAGTAGTTGAGTCTAAATCAAGGCAGACACTTATAGAAGTTGAGTCTGAGCCAAGACCAAGACTTTGCAGTTGTTGAGTCCGAGTCAAGATTGAGACTTCACAGTAGTTAGTTCTGAGTTAATACTTAGACTTCATAGTCATTGAGTCTGAATAAAAATCAAGACTTTATAGCAGTTGAGTCTGAGTCAAGGCCGAGACTTTGTAGTAGTCAAGTCTGACTCAAAACACCGCTAAGATTTTTCAGAACATAATACTGTTATATTTCATAATATATTTTGTCAAATAGATCATTAAATAGTATATAGCCTAAAATATTATTAATTATTACTATATTATTGTTCTAGTCTAACTTTCCATTGTAACATTCAGAGGTGAATGGTGATGAGGTCATTCTCTGTCCCTTCTTCTTTACAACTTCAGAATCGACACATAAAGTCAACTGAATATAAACCAAACTATATATATATATATATATATATATATATATATATATATATATATATATATATATATATATATATACATTTTTATTATTAAATTTAATATTGGAATAATTACATTCCCATCTGGCCTCAGATGATATCTGAATTTTGGAACCAATGAACATCAACAAACAAATAATACTCAGTTGAGCAATCATGGAAAGGATCGATTAGATCCTCAACGACAGTGAACAGATTATCATCATTGTAATCTGTATTAGTAGATAACTGGGGGGCAGTTATGTGAAAATCACCAACTTTACAATGACTACGATATAAAAGATTTAGGAATGGTTTAGAATAAGTGTATTAATGTGTATTAATAATTTGGTCACATTAAACACCAATAATAAGCAGCTGTAACAAATGCATGAAAAAAGGCATCAGTCACCTGTTATATCTGATGAATATGAATATCTGATTAACTTGCTTAATGCTGACTGATGAAGAAGAACAGTAACCAGCAACATCTGAGCTTTGATCGTGTAGACGAATGTGGGCTCACTATTTGGCAAGCAACAAGCTAATTAATTAACAATTTAAAAAAATCAATCTTTTTTATAAGAGTAGTCTTATTGTAAAGTGGTACCAAATCACTAATAATTCCATTATCAGTTTTAATAATGCATAATGATCAATGTGTGCATTATAACAAGTTGGCTCTGTGACTAAATGATGACTGACTAAATGATAAATGTGTTGTTTTTAGCACATGATGATAGGACATCAAATGTATGAATTTTTGTCATGACTTTCTTACTGCAGTGATTTGTATTACTCTTTTTTCATTTTAACAACTTAATACCAATAAACTGAACTCTTGTATGGTTGACACACTGAGATCTCAGTGAAGTACTCATGACCAGATTACAGAATACAATGAATAGTTACTGAATTTGTGACGAGTTTAGCACATTGTAGCCTCTATTAAGTGATGACTTGAATTGCATCTAATAATATTTAACACATCTTAAAGTATTAGTGACTTATTAAACTCTAATTATCTCTAATAAACTTAAACGTCACTTGGCACTAACTAGAACAATACAGGAATCAAATGCTGCCAATTTTGCAGTAATAAGATGTGAATTTAGGTGGTAGTTGGTGTTTACTGTAATATGCAGCACGTAAAAAAGACCTTTGATTTTGTACTAATACAGGTTATAATGAATAAAAGTTAATGCATAATCCTGCTCCATAACACTGACAAAGACATGTTATAAACATGGCATGCCAGATGTCTTATGCTGTCATGAGTATTCATAAATTGTGTTAATTAATATAACAGTGCTGGTAATTGTAATGACATATTTGGTTTGGTGTTATACTATTTTTGGTAAGTATACTCTACTTCAAGTCAAACAACATGACATATGTCATGATAATTACTAGTAATAGTAACAGGGCACTGTTATATTACTAGACATAATCTGTCTTGACAACAGCATATGACATCTGACATGACCTTTACAGCACGGTTCTGTCCATGTTATGTTGCAGGGCTAAAGTAACGTGCCTTATTCAGGCTTTACTGGACAAAGAACAAAACCTTAATAAATCTCCAATATGTGTTCCTTAAAACAAAGTCTTACCCAATTATGATAACACATGGACAGGGACCACATGAATTCTGATTAGATTTTTCTGTTGGGATTACTTTTGAAATCACACTCTGGGTAAATTAGATAACCAACATGAACCATGTAGAGGTGTGAGGGGGGGTTCCTTTTGCTTTGAATGTTGAAAATTAGTCAGTTTAGGAGAGGAGTTAATGTAAATTTAAGAAAAAAGAAAAAAGAAAAGAGTAAGAGTATGGTTTGGCCACTCACTGCAATGGAGCAGTAAAAAGCAAATGTAAGAAAATAACAAAAGAATGGCAGACAACAGCTAACTGTGCAGTCACAGCAGTGAGTCATGGGTAATAACGAAAGAAAAAATAGGACGCGTGACACCTGAAAGGTTCGTGAGGGTCAGACGGAGACAGAAAGCACGCAGCAACACGCACATAAACACCCACACACATACAAACACACATACAGAGAACGCAGAGGGGGCTGAGAAGGAGACAATGGCATTATCTACACAAAACTGAGAGAAGCCACATGAGAAAGAAGACATTTTATGAAATAATAATAAAAACAGACAAAAGAAACAGGGGAGGGGTGAAAAAAGAAAAAGGCTGTTCTTTAGCGGAAGAGTGTGCGCAGAAGCTGGGTACTGTACCTGATCGGAGCTGTTTGATTCGTCCGTTGTTGTTGCTGGTATTAACGGGGAGGAAGTCTTTGAACCAGGAGATGTCCGGGTCCGGGTTGCCGCTGGCTGCACACAGCATGGTGGCTGTACGAGTACGCTCTACTACCTTCAGCTGGGGACCCATGTCTATAGTGGGAAAACCAGGGGGCAACTGGTCCTCTGAAACACAGCAATACCAGAAAATATTTAAACACACATACACACACACCACAAGATGTATAGATCTCCGACCTTAAAAAGATTTGATTCAGATTATTAGGCATAATGCAGCAGGAAATCTCAGTTTGATTCATTTCATTATGATTCTTTAGGAAACTATTCATTTAATGATGCACTGAATCGTTTCCCAACAAATCGTAATTTCACCACAATTCGATTAAGATTCCTTAAGAAACAATTTTTCAAGAAATCTAGAATTTCACCACAACTTGATTCAATATCACTTCCTTAGGAAACAATTTCAAATTTCACATCAGTTTTACTCAATTATAAGTCTTTTAGAAATTATTCAGTAAATTATAAAATCTGTAATTTCCCCACAACTTAATTATTATTATAGATTTTTTAATGAAATGAATCAATGCATTGTGAAATATCAAATTTGATTTTGAATAAAAAAAAGTTTTTCATTGTTATTTGATTCAATTATTTTGTTATAATTCTGAACTGTTTTTAAAAATACACCGAACAAAGGAGAGGAATCAATGCTTTCATTACATCCTAAACATTTCCTTATTCTTAACTAGGGTAAATGAACAGGGGTTACATTGGGACTGGGCCATTAACAGGAATAAAGATCACTTCATGCTGTGCTATAGAGGAAATGTATAGGGAAAAACCTATTATAGGCTTCTCAGCAGCACTGAACAGTGATACATTAGGCTTAGCAAGGGTCAAATGTTATACAAGCAACATAAAGAAATAATATCATTACATTTACTGAGAAAGAGATAAAAAAGGAAACCCTGACGTGTAAATACATACATTCACAAATAGTGTGTGGTTCAACATGACTGGTAATAACTTCCAGCCAAACTAGACCAATCAAACACGGATAAATGCTCGACACAACAGACTTTTTCAAATGAGTTAAAGGAACGCTGCAATGTTTCTCAACTTAACAAAACCTTAATAAATCTCCAATATGTGTTCCTTAAACGAAGTCTTACCCAATTATGATAACACATGGACAAGGGACCACATGAACTCTGATTAGATTTTTCTGTTGGGATTACTTTTGAAATCACACTCTGAGTAAATTAGATAACCAACATGAACCATGTAGAGGTGTGAGGGGGGGGTTCCTTTTGCTTTGAATGTTGAAAATTAGTCAGTTTAGAAGAGTTAATGTAAATTTAACAAAAAGAAAAAAGAAAAGAGTATGGTTTGGCCACTCTTCCAGCCAAACTAGACCAATCAAACACGGATAAATACTCGACACAACAGACTTTTTCAAATGAGTTAAAGGAATGTTGCAATGTTTCTCAACTTAATGTTCATCTGTTGCATTTATTGTTGTTCTGTTAAATACAAGCAATAAATCCCAAAAACAATAACTTCAACATGCTTCCTCATATTTATGCTGCATTCAGCTGGAACTTACAATGTCCAACTAAGAAAAACGCCTTTGATTGAGAATTCCTACTCATGGTCTTCTTAACATGAGCAAATGATTTCAGACAGCTCACACTGTTAAAAGTAATAATATCACTTCACTACTTCTACCTGAGATTTGCTTTGGAACAATCCATATACAGAGTATTTTG
Organism: Colossoma macropomum; assembly: GCF_904425465.1. Lineage (NCBI taxonomy): Eukaryota > Metazoa > Chordata > Actinopteri > Characiformes > Serrasalmidae > Colossoma > Colossoma macropomum. The sequence goes on along the minus strand of NW_023494796.1, from coordinate 26,718,244 downwards.
TTAAATCCATAACACTGACCACAAAGTTCTCTGTTTTGAGAAGGTAAGTTCATGAACATTAATACATTAATGTTATCACTCATAACTATAACGTTAGCGGACTCGTTTATTGCTAACAATATTTGCTTTCACTGAAGTGTCCATTTTTCCTTCCAGCTCAAACACACAGAGGTGGAAAATAATTAAATAATTCATTAATTTGAATGAAAAAAAGATGAAAAGAACTTTTTCTGTTACCACTATTTTAACCTTTGAACTGTCTCCTCATTTTTGCCTGCAATGGCATGACCAAAGTGAAAGGAACACTGTTGCCACATACTTTAGGCTGCAGTCATGATCTTGGTCTCATTTTAAAGGTAATGCTCTCATGTTTTATTCCCAACCATCACAATAATTGTACAAATTACTGACACAGAGTAATAGAGACTAGAATTAAAGAGTTTTTAGTTTATATTTTTAGTACAAGTCATTGTAAAATGTTTCTCTTTTTGATCGAATGGAATTCATCCAGAATGAATAACTGACTACAAACAGATAATTTGGGATTTCTGTACAGGTTGTGATTAGATAGTCAAGTGAAATTTGATAGGTTATGTTGATTATTTTGTTATAATTGTGTGTATTTGATATGATCGGGTCAGTGCAGTCAGTTGATATGATCGGGTCACTATTGTGAGCCGCAAAAACTTTTGTGGTCTGCTGTGTGAGTCGTGAGTTGCAAAAGGTTAGGACTATATCTTAACTATAGAGTTTATATTTAATTATACATTACAAATATAATACATTTTATATAGTATAATTATTATAGTTCACATGCTATCAATCCCTTAACAAATAGTTAGATAGTTAACAATAATTTGCATATCATTGCTGATGAAACAAAACCTCCAATCTCCATTTTTTTTTCATTTAAAAACTTTTACCTAATTGTAGTTTGAATTGTGAAAATTTCATCGTGAATTTTTCTTCTCCTGAAAAGTTCCCATTTTGGAGACACCTGGTTTTATTCAACAGTGATTATACACCGATCAGGCATAACATTACTTGTTTCTACACTCATTGTCCATTTTATCAGCTCCACTTACTATATAGGAACACTTTGTAGTTCTACAATTAGACTGTAGTCCATCTGTTTCTCTGCATACTTTGTTAGCCCCCTTTTACCCTGTTCTTCAGTGGTGTTTTAACACTCCACATCCAACATACAACCTGCATCCGTTTCACCCCAAACTACAGTATCTAAAGAGCGTACAATGTAAATGTAAACAAATCGTGGTTGGCATGGCGATAGTCAGGGTTGTGTACCTAGAGCATTTCTCTGAATGTTTTGATTCGTTTAATTAAATATCCTCTCCCTCTCCCACTTTCTCTCTCCACCACTGTGAACACAACCTTTTGGAGACGTTCCCATCATTAATTTTGCATGAGCTGCATCGTGTGGAAACAGCCGGCATGTCGCCATGACTATGACTGTCATGGCTGAACTCCAACAACACCGCCGCTGGCTCTCCAGAGAGAGAGAGAAAAGAGAGAGAGAGAGAGAAAGAGAGACCTCTACATTGGAATAAATTACCAACCAGCAACTTTGTTGACTTAAATAAACTTTAAAGCCGCAGGTAGAGTGGAGTGTAAAAGTCCCATTAGTGGGGTTTACTTTCAGTGCTTTATGGAAAGTGGCTTATTTTGACAGCCTTAGAATGAACTCTCAAGCAAGTCAAGGCAGGTTTGGCAAAAACTGTCTAAGTAAGCTCAACAAAATAGGCTTTAAATTATTAGGATACAGGGTGATTCAAAAAGATTCATCCAATTTCAAAATGATTTATTTTACTTGTAAATCATTACAGAAGAATGCAGTAAACTGTAGAAGGTTTAAGTGAGCATAAAGTTTATTATGTAATTTTATGAGTGCTGAGTATGACCTCCTCAACGCAACAGTCAAATTCATCCCACACTCGATTGAGCATGTTGGGTGTCACTGTGCTCACAGCTCTTTCAGTGCGATTTCAGAGATCAACCTGTGTTGGAACCAACGACGAACGCTGTGAGCTGTTGAAGATTCAATGCTGATGAAAATCATGTTGCCCAGTCATGACGGATTCACTCTTATTGAAGTGGAGAACGTAAAATGCTTTCTGCTCAGGGGTCTCCATCTCCTTGCAGACTGAAGCGAGCCAGTGACAGTCAGAAACAATATGACCCCCTCTTTCAATTGGTATGTGATTGGTCCCTAGGCATTTCACGGTTGTAAAAATATGGCACTTTGAAAACGGATGAATCTTTTTGAATCATCCTGTATTTTCAAGCAATATTTTCCCTTGCTTACCCTACATGTAGTTGATCAGCTGAGACAGAAGTTTGCTTCTTTAGTATTGTGCTGAAGCCTATGAGGCTAATGCAGCAAAGTAATGGAAGCTTACGCCCCACCATTTAGCGATGTGCTAACTTTACCACTGATGGTGAAATTGCAGAAGTGGTGGACATTTTTGCTTATGTAGATCAGTGATTAACAACAGAGGATCCAGCAGTCAAGAAAGACAACACAGACTGGCACTCGGCAAAACAAGGATAATAACACTCTTTATGTGTTTCTACAAATAAAGATCAGAATCGTCCAGACTTTGGTCTTTTCTGTGGTTCTTTAAGGATGCAAAAGCTGGACAAAGAAGAAAATACTGATTCCTTTAAACTTTGAAGACTTTTGAGAGTACCTTTGATGGCAAGGACAACAAACAAATGAATTCTTGACCAAATCAAGCCTCACCTCTCACTCAAAGTCCATCAAAGTTGCACAAAAAAGAGTGCAGATATGACCGCCTATACTGACATACAAACTATTCTGCATCTGATTCATGAAACTTTCGTACAGTGTTGAAACAAGACTTGAGTGCGAATGATGAATCAGCTCCAGTGCCTGAAATCAAGTGCCAGTCTACCAGAACCTCATTTACATATCATTTACAAGAAGCATGCCCTAAAAAATTCATATGTTTTGGTAGGGAGCCAATCAAACAAGAGCATTCTGCAGCTTATGAGCCAATGGCTGTGCTCGTAGGCGGAGTTTCAGGTGGGTGAGCGTACTGCTCCCCCTGCTGACTAAACTTTATGAAGTTAAAATTACCACCACTGGAAGGAATAAAATGTGAAATAAACAAAACATCTTAGTGTTTTTTAAAGTAATGCGTTTATAAACATATCTAAAGTCTGTATTACTGCCATGTCTGAGATGCTTCTGAACTAGCTGTGTTTTGCATTGTTCATTTTGAGGCTGGTGTCAGTAGTATAAAATAAAAGCATATTGTGATATGTCTTTAAATGGAACATGGAATAGCTGCAGCATTTGTTTATACCAATGTGCATGTAAAGTAAGTACAACCACTTTTGTACTGGATTGCCATGCACTTTTGTTCATGTTTACAGACAACAGTATACCATAGTGTCAGAAACCATATAAACAAGATATACGACTGATTAAAAACATATATACATGTATAGATATATAAACAAATATATTTAGTTTGTATATGATCCTTGTTTATTCTATGAGATATTTAACCAGAGTCAATCTTAGTTATCATATATTACCACTATTTATGCCTTTGTTTTGGCATTTATGACTTACTAGAGGAGCATCAGAGGTTTCTATTTGATGCTTCAGCAAGCCTGGCTCATAACTGAGGATTTGTGGAGGCTTATAAATGCTCGGAAGCTTGATCTGATCGCTCAGCTGTGTTGTTTCTGATACTGTTATCAAGTTGTTTGCAGTGTACAAAAGACTCAGTGTTTGTAATTATCACTTTCTTAACCCAGCAGATCTGCAGGATGAAAGCTGAAATATACTCCAATGAAGTGTTGATAAATTATTTTAATAAGTGAGGCTTTTGTCTGGGCTATGAACATATTTTACATCTTTATGCATGGGGCAACACATTTGATATTTTGGTGCTTAGACATTACAGATGTTGACATATAATGCAATATATTTTGGATATAATGAAATATATGTACATATATTTTTTTTCTAAATAGGCAGACATTACTTATTTTCATAAATATATTCCATATATATTTGTAATGTTATTAACTTCTATCATATATTTTTCTACCATATGGCAAAAGAGCATATATATTGTGCATATTGTGAATAAAATGAATATCTTATCACCTTCCTACCATACAGCCAGACAATGTATGTATCTACAAATAATTGACATGTATTTTGAATACAATTAAACATACAACATATATTTTTTTCTACCATATGGGCAGACAACACATATATTGCCTAAAATATATGTGATATGTTTTTCTACCATATAGGCAGGCATTACATATATTAGCATATATTATAAAAATCACATGCAAAAGATAAAACATACATATATATTTATCATACATATCATGATATAATAATATCTGTGTGATAATGTGATATAAGATTAAATGATAAATGTATATTATGTACAATAACTGAGATAACAATCACTAGGTTCATTCAATGCTAATTTCAGCAGCCATACAGAAATGTACCTCTATTCAAATACCATGAATGTCATCACTCATGACTGCTCCGAAAAGCAGCCCCATGACTTAAACCTTTGTTCCTCTCTGAATCCTGATTGTGCTTCAGAAAGGATTACTGGCTTGTAGCAGGTGTATGCTATGCTAGTTCGGGGATGCTGGCACTCGGTTAGCATCTTAGGTTTCAAATCAATCATTCTGCCTGCAAACCACAGCTCACCAGGGTATAAAATGGCATCAGGAAAAGGACGAAACGGCCAAAAGACCCACATAATGGTTTCTGAAGAAACCGAAAACCTGTAGAAGACCTCAGCAAGAGGCTCTGCCCCAGCATATGACAGTAAAATGGTGTTGTGGTGAGATAAGACACGTTAGCGGTTTGGCTACATTGCAGCTACTCACTAAATTGCCACCAGTTGGAGTGATTTTAAGACATTATGTGAAGTGTCTTTATGTGAGTTGAAATTTTGTTTCCTACACTGAGAAAAGCACATAAACTGAGGTACACTCTGATAAAAGAAAGGCTGTCTTAGGAAGAACTACTTATGAAACACACTTATTTCTGCCATTAGCAAATATATAATTAATACTTCAGTCACTTCCAACAATATCAAAGATTCTAAAATACTATGCTAGAAAAACAGCCTTTAAAAAGACGTCTTTAAAAATATGTAAAGAGCACCGCTGCTCAAATTATGTTTTTTTTTTTATTAAAATAACTGAACACATCCTCTACAGAGAACACACTTCGGCACATGTTAATGCACATGTGGAGGAAGTGTTTTAGCCTAGCTTAGCTTAGAAAATCAACAAAACGTACTTTGTCTGGGAATGCTAACATTTTTCATGTGACTATAAACATATTCAGTGATAAAGTGTATATCAGAATTGCTAGTGGTAATTTGAGGAGGATTTCTCTGCAAGATGGATAATGTAAATTCAAATTAAGGATTGTCTAATATGAATGCCCTTTACTTCTAACTGGATATTTTATGACTTCTGGCTCATGTTATCTGGCTAACTGAGTAAATCTTGATATGTTAAATACCTTCCAGGTTTGGTCAGGCACTGCTGCCTCAAAATAACATTGGTGGTCAATAAGAATAATGTCACTCTTGTAAAATCAGCCAACTGTTCATAAGAAAAGAGCATGTGGTCAGTGCTATTTCAGCTCACTTTACAGTAATGAGAGGAGACGGAAGAGATTTCTCAAGAGAAATGTATTGTTTTTGTACATTGTGTGTGTGTGTGTGTGTGTATGTGTGTGTGCGGGCATGTGTGTGTGTGTGTGTGTGTGTGGAGAAATCCCCTGCAGCAACTCCAAGGTCAAAGTCAGAATGAGGACTTTTTCCTGAAACAAGTCAAACTCCACCTGATTACAGTGCGCTAGCCTGCAGTCTGTCCCTCTAGAGCTCTGCTGAAGCCACGCTGCCAATAATAACCGCACGTGACCAAATGCACAGGTTACAAATCAATGAACGCAGTCTCAGAGCATTGTAGAAATTAAAACTGAGCCTGTGAGAACCCGTCACGCTGGTTTCCTGAGAGAAATCGATTCTTAACCTCCTGTTCAGAGCAACTGCCTCCAAACCTTTCAATTTAATCTGCAAACACCAAGAAGGAGAACAGCGGAGAGTGCAAAAAGCTAATTGATACATATATTATTGTTATTATAACAATTAATCTGCTATGAACGAACAGCAAATGCACTACAGTACTGCAGAAGTCAATAATGAAATGATTTATTACATTAATGTGTTTACATGTATTTATTTTACTCTTACTTTTTTATTAATTTGTATTATATATTCTTAAGAATTTCTAATACTTAATGTTATATATAATGTATGTATTTCATTCTGCTTATTTGTCAGCTGTAGCTAATTAAACATGCAGTCCTTGAGTTGCTCTTTTTTTTATTTTATTTTATTTTTTTACAGGTTCATTTTAATGATGAATACCATCACGCCCTCCCTAGCTGGGACATAAAAAACAGAGTATAAATGAGGAATTCATTATGCTAATTGCATCACCTGAGCTAGAGCTTCTGAGATTAGCATGACCCACACACAAGGAACAGGAGTTGTTCGCATAAATAAATAAATAAGTAAATAAAGTGGTTATAAAAATCCTGAAACTCTTTAGGTACACAGGGCACTGGGACTCTACAGATGTGTTATTGATGTGTATTGTTTTTGAAGTTTTGCTTTAAAAATTTGGGGGCTTCTGGGTTTTTGCCGATGTTAAAGACGTGGCAGGAGACGTTAATTGGCCGTACGACGCTGCTATCACCAGCTGTTCAGAGTGTCAGTCAACACTTCAGATACTCTGAAAGGCCTTGGGTGATGTTTAGAGGAGTTTAAAGTGCTGCAGCCACGGAAGGAATAGTAATGGTTTTACAACTTCAATCTGCCTTCACTGTGCGACAAGCATCGCGGATAAACAAAAAAGTAACACGTTTCGACGTCCAGTCACTAAGGGAAAATAATTAGATGTGCTTGTGAAAAGCTCTCAGATGAACAGGCAGCTTGTGTGCACACACAACACACACGCACGAAGATTAATCACCATTACATTTATAAATCACCGTGCAAATTAGACTGTGGCTCACTGTAGCACCTCGGCTGATTAACAGCTACAACAGCAAGCCTTCAGCAGTGATGTTTCCTCAAGACATAATGCTACACAAATATAGCCAATTAATTGTTATTTAATTTGTACTCTCGACACATTTTTTGCCTGCTTTTAGAACAAAAAGTCCTGGTTATTGATGAAAACATTAAAATGTGTAAATTACCTAATCTAGCACACGTGCTGAGCAGCAGCAGGTTTTATCGTGTACTACGTTAGCATTTTCGCTAATGGGTGGGAGGAGGGTGGATTTCGACTTGTGGCTGAATAAATAACATCAAACTAATATACTCTAACTCCAGCGATGCTCAAAGTGTTTCCTGCAATAGGATTAGTGGAAACAGGCTGGGTGAGAGGGAGAAAGGAGAGAATACATGATATGGAAGAGAGCTAGCATGCTAGATCATCTTATCATTTTAGCAGCCCTTCAAATCAAAGCTTGGTGCATTTTTAACAATCTGGCATCCCTCTAAGATCAAGGACAAAAGCTGATAAAAAAGCACTTTGCTTAATTCTCTCAAGTCCTCCTGTCCCTCTGGAGTACTGTATGGCTAGCATACGCTAAATCACCTGCTCAGAGATAAAAGCGTAGCCGCTGTGTGAAGAAAACGCTGAGTGGCAGCGATAGCGACAAAACTGTCCCCCCGGTGACAATTTTCACACACAGGTCACTGGGCATGGGATGGATGTTCTGCCAAACGTGGAGGAAAAAGCCCCCATATCTCTAGCTCTCTAGCATTAGCCTTTAGCCGACCTTATCTGAGATAGAGGGGGCCATTAAATTTGAGCACACACCATTACCGGCCCATATGATTTGTACTAATCACTATAATCTAAAGTGTGCAAACGTAAGCGCGATATCCACACACAGCAGCAAGATGGCAGCTCAGAAAATCACCACACGTTTCAAACTGATTAGCCTAGCGTCACTTGAGCCAGATCACAACTGCTATTTCATTACTGTTTTTTATATATATAAAATAAATGTGACTGATGCACCATAACACTGCCGTAAAACAGCAAACGTAAAATGTTATTATGGTAAACTGTACAGGAGTAATAATGTTTCCTTAGGAGGACATGCTAGTTAAATCAAGCTAACTGACTCTCCAGTGAGCTAACACTCAAACATGATTACGTACTGTATACCTTGCCTATGTATTTAACTTAAGCTGTGGGAGAGAAAAGACCGATTTTGTTATCAGTGCAGGGACAGTTTCATTACAGCAGCACTAACGTTAGCATGGAGCGATGATATCTCTTAGCATCCTGATGTTTTAAGCCCCAAAATAAACAACCTTTGTCTCAAATGTACTATAATAACTCTTTTGTTACTTCTTTCTGTTTGTAAAATGAACCGTTAGAAGTCAATGCTATTGCTAGTGCCAACAAAAGCATGATATAACTTTATATGAACTATTACTGACTTGTAGCTCTGTAAAACAAGTGTAAAAATTGTGTGGCAGGTGCAGATTCTACACGTTCAATCCATACAACATTTGTGTTTGGAAATAAAAGAGTAGATATTTTATGATGATTGGAATTTGGCCATGTTTTTCTCAATTTTTTGGTACTAAAAAAAGTCAGAAGTCCAGACTTGAACTTGTCGATACATGATGTAAATGTAATTCATTACAGAAACTCACTACAGAATTAAAAGTTTAACAGTATAGCAGAATGATCATAATAACTCATTTTTTTAAAGGGGTAAAAAAAAAGCACAACATATTCAAATATAATCAATGGCAATATTTTTAATCAATATCATCAAATCAAAATATTTGTCCCCGTAACTCTGTTATCAGACTAACTAGAACACTGTTGTCTCTCTGTGTGTGAAATGTGTTGAGCTGCCAGTGTTAAAATGGACAGCACAACTGCAAATTTCTTCACATAAAACTTAGTTTTAAGTAATACTAGTTATTAATATTCAACTATTATTAAAAGTTAACTCAAGGTAAAGAAAACTTATTTTATTCCATGCCTTTTTGGAGCATTTCCACAGGTCCATTCATTATAAAATTTTGAAAAAATATGAAGGGCAGCTGCTGTGCTGAAATGATGAAGAAAAATAAAACATTTTGTTACTGAAGAAAAAATGAGTAGTTCAACAGAGGGACCTCCAAAACAGGCAGGAAATGATTTTAATTATCGTGGGCAGATTGCAAGCATTTTGAGTGTTGTGGTCAATGCCTTTCTGGTTTTATACACACTGTGACAACAAAAACAGAAAAAAATGGCCAGATAAATAATTTTATAACCTGAAGAGTCTAATCTAACTGGACCTCTTCATCACCAACTGTACAGTGGGCTTTTTTTTCTTTTTCTGTCTGTGTATTTGCTGTAATGGCACATGGACTGGATTGAGACAGGCCTCTCTCTCTCTCTCTCTCTCTCTCTCTCTCTCTCCCCCGCAGGCCGAGGTTATTCTTTGTGGAAAATCCCCCCGGGGCTATAATGCGATATATTTGTTGAACGGTTTGTGAGCGGATACAATCTCCTTAGAGGAGCTGTCACAGGTCAGCCGCCGCACGCAGCGATGCATTGTGGGCTGGGAATCCCTCCCGCCGAAAAAAAGCGTCGGATTACTAGTGTTGGAAGAATAGCAGAAAACTCCTGAAGTATGACACCTATCCGTCTTATATTTTCCGCTTCCTTTGCGTGCCTTTGTGCCAAACGGCAGCACGAAGAGGCTTTAAAGCAGTTTCGGCCCAATCCTCCAGCCAGATAAGAGCTTTTTACCGGCCGGAACAAAGGTCCAGCCGAGTGGATCTCTCCTTTATTCTCTCTCTCTCTCTGTGTCTCTGGTTCTGAAGCTTATGGAGCATCGATTGGGGGTTTATCTCCAATCACTGCAGCAAATAAAGGAGGAAACGGCCGAGAGAGCCAATGATCGTCTAACAGAGCGAGAGAGAGAGAGAAAGAGAGACTGAACAACCACACTCTCACTCATTCTCTTTCTTTCCTCTTTTTTCTTCATCTCTCAACTCTTTCTTAATGTCTGTATCTGTGTTTCTCTTGAACCTGCTCTCGTTTTCTTTCATTAACTTTCTCTTTTACATTTTTTTCTAAATGTTATTCTCTAATTTTCTGTCTTCCTCCTTCATTCTCTCTCACTTTCCCTTTTTTCTCTTTAACTGTTTCACTCTCTTTGAATCATACATCTTGTGTGTCGTTTTCTTTTTAACTCTCTTCCACCTTTCTCTCTCTCTCTCTCTCTCTTTCTCCTTTTCTCTGTTTCCCCCTGCCGCACATTTTCTCTTTCTCCTTTAAATGCTCTCTCTCTCTCTCTGTATGTGTTTATTCTCTCTCTCTCTCTCTTTCAGTGAAAGGCCGAGCAGTGGTCTGACAGGCCCTGCTGAGCTCTGTGTCTGTGTTTTAATTGAGCCCGCACTAATTAAGACTGCTCCTGGACACAATGGGGGTCCACAGAGTCAGGCATGCGATGCAGAGAAAAAGCAATCATGAAAAAAAAGGTAAAACGAGGGAAAAAGAGAGCAAGCGTGCGAGAGAGAGAGTCATAGGCTTTCTCAGAGGCACAAGAGGAGCAGGCAGGGTCCATGCGAATGAAAAACGACAGTGAGGTCGTGATAAATCACACGTCCCAGCGCGGCTAACGGACCGGCGTATGGCCTGGCAAAGGCCAAGAGAAAAGATGACCGCCTCACTGACCCTCACCGAATAAATCAGAGAGAGTCGGACAGTAGAAATGCAGAGGAAAACGCACATGAATGAAGAAACAATGCTTTTGCTACGTTTTGTTAGCATAAACAGCTAATGTGCTAATCCTTTGGATATAACTAGCTTCAACACTCAGCTTCATGCTTATCAGATTGTCTTCTTTGGTACAAAAAGCAGTTTACGACAGTTTTATTTTCCAAACTATTCTTAAAAGCACACATTGAAACTCTTTTGTATCCACAGGGGGTTTAAATCCCTGAAAGGTTTGAGTGCAGACATCACAACAAGGGTGTAAAATGCATGGGCTTTGGCTTTATTCCCACAATAGCAGCCTACTTTGTCAGCTTTTCTTTCCATTTAGCAGTTTAATACAAAGACAAACTGTGAGATCTAAACAGCTTTCTATTTAATATGAAAAACCAACAAACCAACCAACCAAACCCAACCTGCAGAGTCTGATCCACTCGTACCAGGGCAACACACCAACACACCACCACCACATCAGTGTTACTGCAGTGCAGCCCACTGCCTAAATAATACCTGTTCCGTGGTGGTCCTATGGGGGGTCTCAACCACTGAAGAACAGGGTGAAAGGGGGTAAACAGTGTATTCAGAGAAACAGATGGACTACAGTCTGTAATTGTAGAACTACAAAGTGCTCCTATATGGTAAGTGGAGCTGATAAAATGGACAAGGAGCGTAGAAACAAGGAGATAGTTTCAGTATTATGGCTGAAGGTGTAGGTCTGTATGTGACTAATATAAGGTGCATATAAGGGAAATCCATATATGCTAATATATGTCATATAATTGAAATCTTGATATTGCCATATATTAGATTTCCATATGGAAGACTAAGCTAACATGTCCCCGAAGGTTTAGTAATGAATAGGTTAATACAGTTTCCCTTATGAGTGCCCCCCTGCCTCTCTCTCTCTCTCTCTCTCTCTCTATCCCCTCCACTCCCTCCATCCTGCATTGTATTCAATTATGTTTTCTTTGGCATTGGAGATAGCGAATCGTTAATTACTCCTTTGTTGTCACCAGAACAGGCTTACTCGACCAAACGCAAGTGCTCTTGATTAACAACGTTATTCTGTTCTGTGCCAAACCTATGACGACATTCATTCTCTCTCTTGCTTTTCCCTCGCTCCCTCCTTCCTCCCCAGGCCCACCACTCTTGTCTTTCTCTCTCTCTCTCTTGCTCTCTCCAGGTCGTCGTTGTTGTTGTTGTGGTTGTTTCTTTTTTCTCCCTCCATCCTCCTTGCGGTGCTCCGAGATAAAGAGGTTATCTTTCATATTCCGCTGCATCATAAGTGACAGGTAGCTAATCTGGCCACCCCAATGCTTTATCTACGAGGGGCAGCTTGCTCATAATCTCCTGAAAATGTTGCTGCGTTTCAACAGAAAGGCTGAACAGACTGACAGAGAGAGAGAGGGAAAATAACGTACTTACTTATTTATGTATTTATTTATTTATTCGTTCTCTAATACATTTCCGTTATTCATTTGTCCAGAAGGTTGTTGTTTATTTGGCCAGAGTCTGAAACGCTGACATGGACATCAAACTGCAGTTTCTGCTGCTGTGGATATTAGCGCTCTGATTAGCGAGATGATTAGCGATACGTCTGGTCCAGCTCGCGCACATGGTCAGCTCTGATTTAATTAGGTTCGTCCTTTCTCCTTATTTAGCTCTCTGTTTGGCTTCCGCCCATTAAAAGGACACAGGTGACTCTCGCTGTAACTATCAGCTGTAATATATAGCAGAGGAAAGTTCAATCGTACATAGCTAAAAACTAAAACAGCTAAAAACAGTAGCGGCTAACAGCCATCTTAAAGTCTGCGTTTGGTTGCAATGCAAAAAAGATTATTTGCATTCTCCAAATCCATATACTACCATACTAGTGTGCTAAAACTAGTACAATACTGTGAGAAGTCCATTCATTTGTTTAGTATGTACAGTAGTATGTGGTTTTGGATGCAGCTGATGTGTAAGTAAGCACTGGTACTTAATGCCCTTTTTGATGAAACAAATAAAGGGTGGTCCCTGACTTTGGCATAGTACTGCATTTAACACCAAACCTATATATTTATTGAGCTATTGGGTTTAAATTGATAGCTGTATTAGTGAGGCGCTTACAGGCAACACAGCCTCACAAACATTCCTGTGAGAAAGCTCAGGATATTCTGCATAGCTAAAGCTCACGTTTCCCTCATTCCTTAGGCTGAGTCTCTGCAGAGGGTGGTGCGGACAGCACAGTCCATCACCGGGGTTCAGCTCCCTAACCTATTGGATTTATACACCAGTCGCTGCCTGAGGAAATCCAGAAGGATTATGAAGGACCCCTCCCATCCTAGTCACTGTCTGTTCTCTCAGCTGCCGAGTGGTAGGAGGCTCAGAAGCTTAAAAGCCAGAACCAGTCGGCTCAAAGACAGCTTCTTCCCCCATGCAACCAGGCTATTGAACAGCCAGTAATCACTGCTCTGCCCAGCCCAACCCTTCCCATTACACGTACGTGCACCCACTGTACTCCCGCACTTTACTTGCATAGCTGGACTTTGAATACCTATCCAAAGACAATACTCTCCCCCTGCGCTTCCACTTAACTTCCTGTACCTTGCACTTTACTAAATACTCTGCCACCTACTGTACCATCTTCTACCTCCACACCTAGTGTGATTATTTGCACATCTACATAGCATTGTAATATCCATTACTATATATAGTATATAGTTGATTACACTCACTCTACATTCCCAGTGCAATATTATATGTCTCGGTGCAATATTATTATTTTTAAGTTATTGTGTAAGATTATATGTATATATTTTAGTTAAATTGGTTTTATCTATTCTTCTATCCTATCTATAGTTTTGTTTATCTATGTGTAAATACTGTTCTCTGCATAATTTGTGGAACTCGCACTCAAGTTTTTCACTCACCTGTGTCCCTGTACTCTTGTGATGTGACAATAAATCTGATTTGATTTGATTTGATTTGATTTGATTTGAGTAACGCTGGCACGAAGGAACGACAGAAGCAAGGCTGGACAAGACAGAACGACAGACGCGAATGCATTCTAATGCATTCTTCGCTGACACTCGTTCACTCGATCCGTCCATCCTGAAGCTTCTCAGCAGATTTATAGGAGTTTTGTGTGTCACCTTGCGGCAAGATGCTTTAGATACCAGGCACAGGGCCGGATCAAACTATCTTCAACCTCTGACTTCAGCATCAGCAGAATGGCTTGAGAGAGAATTAGCTGTGTCTAATTAGCTGAAACTTTACCATACAGACAGGACTAGCTCTATCTAGTACATAACATAAGCAGCTGCCTAAGGCCCCACAGCCACCAGGGGCCCCTTAACAACATATGTTTCATTACTGTATCATTTTGTTGTCTAAGGTGCTGGAGTGAGGGGGGGAAAGGCAACTGCCTCAACAAAGAGACAGCAGGTTCAACTTAGACAGGCTTTCTGACTGAGTTTCCGCTTCACAAAACCACATAAGCTCAGATACAGTTAATGATGGCCAGTTATAAATGTATATAATATAGACAGCTTGTGCTGGTCATCATTATCTGTTAGCCTCTAATTTTACAGTACATCAACTAGCGATATGGAGGACCCCTAAAAAAAAAAGGCTGCTTAGGGCCACCAAAAGGTTAGCGCTAGCATTTGCCAACTAACATAACACATACATGCCACAAATCAGTTGAATTTAAACTCTTGATTAGCATTCAGAGAACGATCGAAAGCAGTCATGTGTGAACTAGGGGTCCACGACTGTTCATTTTTGACTAGTCAACAAGTCTTTCAAAAAAGTAATTGGCTAGTAGTCCTTCCCACATAAAGCCTCTGAAACAGACAACACATTCTTTCCAGTTTAAGAAGTTAATCCTGTGTTTTGCATCAATCTGTTTTTTTCTGTGGACATGTTCTGTGTCAATTTGCATGTTCATTTAATAGCCCTTTCCTATCATAGACTAGGTTAGGTTTTCTAAACGAATCTGTCTCTCAATGCAGTCTTACGCAGCCCGCGGGGAAATTACTTTCAGTTCATGAAATATTTCTACACTAATAAAGTATATGTTCTTTGTGTTTAGCAGAAAAACTGATTTCTGTTCTCTTCCTTTCTGGTCTCTGCAGTTTTTACAGCTGCTGTATTTTAGGCACTGTCCTCAACTCGTCGACAGCTGCCCACAGCACCCACTAGTGGATTTATTAGTCGACTTGTCTATGCAACCCCTATTATAAACTAGCATTGATGCATGTACAACTTGGATTAAATAAAGCTATTCAAGATTCTTAATACAGAAGCAGAGAGTGCAAAGAGAAAGGACAGAAAGGGGAAAGCACTGACTTATTATTAAATAAAAATCTTATAATAACAGATGAACGAGAGGGAGAGTGAGAGAGAGAAAGAGAGAGAGAAGCCTTTTCCTCCAGTGAATAAATTCTGCTGATGTACAGTTGAGATTCTGCAGTGTGTCTGCTGGTGCCTCTTTAATCCACAGAGATTTGGAGAACAGATGAATGCCCAGAGTCAAACACAATCACTGACCCATTTACTGGCCAGTGGCAAACAGACTGACCCTTAATCAGCCAGAGAAAAAAAAAAAACTATAAAGCACTACCTTATAGCACTGTCACTGTGTTATTATAATCCATTATAATCAAGTCTAGCAATCAATGTTAACATTTCAGAATCATTTCTAACATTGCAAAATCAATATTAAAACCTAAATTCATTAAAATTGATGCTAAAATTCCTATATCAGTTCTAACCTTAAAAAATCTATGCCAGCATTTCAAATCAGATCTTGTTTCAGAATCAATGTCAACATTCCAGAATAAATTCCCGCATTCTGAAATCAATGTTGACATTCCAAAATTGACTGAAATTCCAAGCTCAATTTAAACATTATAAAATCAGTGCTAACAGACTGAAATCAGCACTAACATTTCAGAATTAATTCTAACATTGCAAAAATGATCCTAACATTCCATGCATCTATACTAAAATTATAAAGTTGATTCTAACATTCTAAAAAAAAAAAAAATCGATCAATACCAACATTACAAAATTCATTCTATTATTCCAGAACATACTGTTACATTCTAAACTCTATTCTAAAATTTTTAAATCACTAGTAACATTCCAGAATAAATTTAAACAATTTTAACAGCTCAAATACACTGCAAAAGTGATTCTAACCTTCCAAAACAGATTCTAACATTCCAAAATTGATGCCAACATTCCAAAAACTGATAGTAGCATTCCAAAATCACTTATGATATTCCAAAATTGATGCTGAGATTCCAAAATCAGTGCAGTTCAATCACCACCAAGATATCAGAATATTATAATCGATTATAATGGGTCAAAATAATATCCAGTGAAGTATGTGCTCACATTTGGCCATCAAAAGTAAAAAGCAAATAAAAAACTTGTTGTATTGTTTCTTTTTCATTAGTATTCCACTACTGTGTAAATACTTCCTTCTGTACTCAGGGAATATTTTTAAATAATTCCAAATCATACTGAAATGAGCTAATCCAATGGAAAAATGAATCACTGTGAGGTCAGAGTGAACGTGTCTAAATGCTTTTCCAAAGGAGCTGAAGAGCTGACAGCAGTTATCGTTTATCTTTTCCTCTGCCAACCTGTACAGACGGATGAAGATAAAGTGGGTGGACACAGTGCTGGCTTTCATCATGCTCTAGCTAAATCCAGACTGCTGAGAGTCTGTGTGGAGTCTAAACGAAGGCCCACGCGCTGCTCAGTAAAGGCCTGACTCAGCTCATGAAGGGGTTTGATAATTAGATGATGAGTTGAAACAGGTGTGCTAAATGCGCAGAGCTGACTGACAATGACAACTTCTAGAGGTACGACTATTAAATACAAGCACTTTCAGCATTACCTATTAATCTTCATAAGGTGTTTACATGCTGAAAAAAAACGTGCAGTAGCGTAGGCAGAAATACATCTTTTGGTAGGCCAGTAAAAAAGTGGGTAGTCCATCCTGGTAGATAAAACTTATAATCGCATTAATGTCCCGCATTGTCATTACATCAGGTTGTAGCGTATTACTGACAGCAGTGCAGGCATCAATGGTAATACAAAATCAACCAGAAAGCTGCTTTTACATAAACACAACCAACACTGTAAAGCCCTCAAGTCTAAACCATGCATTCGCTCACCACAAGCACATCTTTTCCCCAGTGTAGATTGTATAACTGAGCTAAAATCTGGAACATATTAACTGTAGGCAAAATCAAATTGCCATGACCCACATGTAAAAAGTTTTTGGTCCATTTATGTCTTACCTGTGATGACTCGATACGCTGAATGTACTTGATTTTACATTTTCACAAAAGCCTTTGCAGTCTTTATTGTGTAGTATTATTATCATTTTGTTTGGGTTAGAACTGGAGCTGCCTTTTAGGTTTTGTATTTTGCTATATATTCAAACAAATGTGATTACGTACTTACACAGTTAACTACGTGGTGAATTACATAATGATTCACGTCAACAATCAACTTTCATTCTGTATCGACAGGTTAGAGCCTGCTGTTCTTATTTCTTATTTGTTTTAATATTTTAAAAATTACAAAAAAGTAAAGGGTGTTTTTTTTCTTTCTGCAGAACAAAGCGACCGTATCTCAAACCATAGTAAAAAATCTAATTATGAACACAAATGTGGTATGAATTGAATGTTTTTGACAGATTTCTAAACTTGTTCCAATGAGCTATCAGTGAAAAGTTATTCATAGAAAATTACAGAATGCCTCTGTTGTCAGTAGCCATAAGCCATTCTTTTAATGTGCTAACTGTCTAAGAAACACTGTGTTGTGAATAGACTGTTCTTCTATTTACACAGAATAATGTAAAGTAAGAACCCGGTCCTGTTTAAACTGAGATAACAGTTTATTTAAAATAAAAACCACGCTAAAATACAACATGCCTAACAGGCTACAAGTTAGCTAACTGGCTACTCCATTAATATTCTATGTTGGGCTGTGAATTGAAGTAGTAGCTGAAGGATTCACTGAAAATGCAACATAAAAAGTAAAGACTTGTTACATGAATGTCTTAGATGCTTCAAATGCCCGTGCTTTTGGTTAAACCTGCTTTAAGTAGGATTAAATCCAGTGTGGGAAAATGAATATGTTGCATTGTAATCTTGACGCTAACACAATACAGAGTCACTCAGAGGCACTAGTGGAGGTTAGCATTAGCAAGGCAGTTAGCAAGTGGCAGTTTGGTGAAACTACTTATAAAGTACTTATAAAGTGAAGATTTCTGCACTAAACAGTGATATTTACATTATTGCATGACAAAAAGAAGAACTGGTAGAAGAATTGTTTACTCTGACTATTAATAATTATAACAAATGATTTATTAAAAATTGTTTTTTGTGTTGTCACTGTTTTAAAAAAGTTTTGAACTGTCTGAGCTGAATCTTATTAGCCTTGTGACTCAGCCGGTCCTAACCTGCTTTTACACTGGCATTTCCAGTCTTTCAGTGAAGCAGGGAGAGGAAAGAGAAAAAGAAAAGATCTCGCTCTTTCACCCTCATCTGGGTCAGTGAAGCGTACTGAATAAACTGAGACATGTCTGAGTGCAGTGCCAGCCGTTCTGGCCATAAGACTCTGCTTCAAAGCGGAGGCGCTAATTCTCCTGTTAATTTGAGAAAATGGCTGCGAGTTTAAAGGTGTAAATGGAGCCTTTTTTCAGCCGAGGATGAATTGCACCTGACCTCTGGCTGACCCCTGTTGACCCCAGGGTCGTGGAGAGCGCAGTTTTCTGAAATTGTGTCCAGGGCTTTTCATGAATGATCTGAATGCATCAGAAACGACAAGGACGAGAGAGAGAGAGAGTGAGTAGATAGATAAGACGGAAAGTGAGAAATTAGAGAGAGGGAGAGGGAGAGAGAAATTATGGAGAGTCTCTCAGTAGACAGAGTGAGGACAGGCAGAGAGAAATTAGAGAGTGAAGACAGAGAGAAAGAAATTATAAAGAAAAGAAAGAGAGAAGACAGTAAGACAGTATAGAGAAAAAGAGAAAGAAGAGAGTAGAGAACAGGGTAAAGAGGCAGAAAGAGAGAGAAAGAAACAGAGGAAGAGAAAGAAAAGGAGGAGAAAGATAGCAGAAGGGATAGAGGAGAAAGCGCGAGAGTAAGAGAACAGAGGGTGAAGAGAGTGAGAGGGTAAGAAATAAGAAGAAAAAAGGGAGAGTGAGAAAGGAGAAAATAGAATGAAATACTATTGGCATTGGTACTACTGATTTATACTGATAAATATGAGTTTCTCCACCCTCCCTTTCTCCCCCTCTCTCTCTCTCTCTCTCTCCCCCTCTTGCTCTCTCTCACTCTCTCCCCCTCTCTCTCTCTCTGATATGCAGTATTAGAGTGAATCTGTGTAGACAATGGTGTGAAATGCATCTCTGAATCCTTCATACAGGCGTCAGATCAGACAGTATATCCCTCCACAGCGAATATGCGTGTACATCTGAGGAGCTCAGATTAAATAAAGAGATAGAGAGAGAGATATAAAGAGGGGGATGGAGCCAGGAGCAAACTAAACTGAGGCAGAGAGAGAGAGAGAGATCTGGTAGATTGTAAAACAACAATTTTATGTTTGCTTTGTTATTTTTGAGCCAGAAAAAGTTGTGAGTTACCGTAGGAAAATTCATTAAGTAACTATGTAATTAATAATATCATTACATAATTGCGTTTATATAATGATTACACAATAATACAAGAGAGGGAGTGCTATACTGAGATATACTGGCACTGGTACGCTGCAGTCGTAGGCACGAGGCTGAAGGCCAGTTTCATTACAGATATTTATTATTAGAAAAACAGCTCTAGTCCAGCACTGCAGCATTTAAACATGTAAGGTATCACAACACAACGTCTTTAGTATGTCTACACTGGAAACGTTGAGCCAAATCGCAAAAAAAATACAAACTTATCGGCTAATAGCTTTAGACTTTAACTACACTGTACAAAAAGATTTTCTTTGCAAAAGTGCTGTAATATTAAATGGCACTCATTGAACACCTCATAGAAGCTTTAAGTGCTGTTTATCTGATGGGGTTTGATGGCCCACCAGGTCTTGGTCACAGTTGTTAAGAGTCCCATTTTCTCTGTAGCCTTTAATCCTTTTTTGAACTCCAGATTTGGAAACTAATTATATTTTTTCACTTCATTTTCTTTGACATTCTCCTTCCTTAGCAGGTGGATTATCATATATCTGATCTCCTTAAAAATATCTCATGAAAAAATGGATACCTTGCTCTTAATGGTCATCTGACTTGCACAGTACTCCAATTATGTAATACTGCAATTGTACAGCAAAACAACAATAAGCGTAGACCCATAATATAGCATATATATAAAATAGCAAAATTGCATCTGTAGAGCATAAAGGAAGATTTTCACTCATTTGAGTATGATTTTCTCTTTTCGTCCCTCTCTCTGTCCATTAAAAGCATAGTGTGATGTTGAGAGGTCAGAGTTTTTCTTCCTTACATTATCCTCCATCGGCTGCTTCTTTTGTTATGACTGGTAATATGCAGAGTGGGCTTCAAAAGCCCTGTGGCTATGTGCTTTGAAGAGTGTGTGTGCATGCGAGTCCATCACCCTGCATTCTTTCCCCCTGAGGACAGCAGGCATTAGGAAATAAATACGCTATTCTGGGATGAATAAACATGACCAGAGCTTTTTAAGTAAAGACGTTCCTCTCGCTCTCTTTGTGAAGGACACGGTGCTTTTTTCACAGCAGCTCTTAGTCCCTATGTGATACAACACACTGAACATTATATAACAAGGTCTAAAATCTGATTGGCTGTTGATATACCTAGTATATACAATATGTCCACATGGCCCTTCTGAAATCAAGGATGTGGGAACATTGCTGTGAGGTTTTGATTGCATTTAGCCACAAGTGCTTTAGTGAAGTAAGGTACTGATGATGGATAATCAGTTTTGTATCACTCCAACTCATCCCAAAGCTATTGCAGAGAATGCAGTTCCACTGCTCAACAGTCTAATTCTGGGGGGCTTTATACCCATCTAGCCCACGCTTGGCACTCGGCATGGTAACCTCTGGCTCATATGCAGCTGCTCTAGAGGATCCTATTCTAATCAGTTATACAAACTGTGTGTGCACAATGGAAGGCTTAAGATCTTATTGATAGAATTCATTTATGTGTGTATATAATATATATATATATATATATATATATATATACAGGACATGTTATTATATATATGTAATTATCTATGCAATAACATGTCATATGTGTTATAAGTGCAGGCAAGAATACGCAAAAATATGTCCCATATGATTCATTTGCATGTCAGTCTCTATATGTAATATTCTCACATGTATGATATGGATCATTCCACCGAATTGGTTCAAAGTCAGAGCTAAAAACACATTTCAGACTGTTAACTGACTTGGGCTTTAGACTAAAATCCTTTTGTTTTTAGTGACCCCGTACCCATAATTACTTTTACTTCATGAAAACAAATGACTGAACGTTTCATTTACTCACTACCAAAACAAAACAAACTAGCCAGTACACGACTAGCACAGCTTCAGACCTTTATACAGATATAATCATAATATTTTCATTAAAACATAAAGTTTAACTGCACACTGATTTCCAGACTTTGGAACACATTTATTTCAAAACAATAGGATCTAATTGCTCACCATGTGGCCATGAGGGACAGGAGTGCAGACTCACTTCCTGCCCTAAACTGTAGGGGTGTGGCTAAAAACGGCCACCGCCTATGGACTGAAACTCATTGACATTTACAGCATTTAGCAGACACTCTCATCCTGAGTGACTTACAAAAAGTGCTTTGTCTATCTAGAGAAAGTATCTTTGCTAGTTTCAAATAGGTTAGAGAGAAAGCTCGTCCTGAGCTCAGATACTGCTAGAAACCAAAGCCCATGTTGATACCTAAAGAAAAAGGAACAGGCCTAGAGAAAAAGGAACAGAAACTCTTTGTGTTTCGGTAGTGACATAGAAGCATGGGACAGAATTAAACTATATACATCTAAGTCTTTCAACTTTATAAATATAATCCTTTAAACAGTAGAAAAGTAGTCAAAAAGATCTTGAAAATACTGAAAAAAGAAAAGATATACTTATCTATGTGTAACTGACTACATGTAATTATCATCCCAATAATATGCCATATGTATTTGTGTATGTACACATGTGCCACCTTAACCTTCATAACCAAAAAGAAACATGTTTTGGCATTTTTCAGTTCTAAAAATAAAGGATTCCTTTAAGAATGCACATTTATAAGCGCGGAGCAGCAAAACATCCTGATTTATTTAGCAGAAGTGTACTCATTATGCACTTCATTGTGAGGACATGTGCTCCTCCCTGAGTTTAGAAAGTTCATCTTCATTCCCCTTCAGATCCTATTGTCATCTACGGCGCTCTACAGAGGCCTAAAAGCAAACAGGCGGGATGCACCTGAGTGCAGCGCTGCTGATTAATAATTAAGGGCCGAGGGGCTGGAGAGTGCGTGTGTGGTGGGACGGGAGATTACTCACTGCTGAACTAGAGCTACAGCGGACATCCCGGCCAAATGCGGGAGAACAAGGTTACATCATCCCCCCCATTAAACAAAGCCGAGTTTGTCCGAGGTAAAAAAGAAAACGTTCCCGTGGCTCGGCTCAGCTCGACCTGCACACAACAGTGCAGCATGACATCATGTGCTATTTGCAGCAGCACTGAGTGTGGGAGGGGGTGATTTTGTAGTTTAGTGCACAGTGGGTAGGACCATATGGATTGAAATCACACTAAAAAACCCATTCATCAATGGTCAGGACCCCTCAGGACCACCACTGAGCGGATATTATCTGGGTGGTGGATCATTTTCAGCACTGCAGTGACACTGATACGGTAGTGGTATGTCAAACACTGTGTCCACCCACTGTCCACTCTATTAGACACTGCTACCTTGTTGGTCCACCTTGTAGATGTAAAGTCAGAGACAGTAGCTCATCTGGTGCTGCACAGTTTGTGTTGGTCATCCTCTAGTCCTTCATCAGTGGTCACAGGATGTTGCCCACAGGACGCTGTTGGCTGGATATTTTTGGTTGGTGGACTATTCTCAGTCCAGGATTGACCCTGAGTAAAGCAGTGGCCATAAGGTCCACCTTAAAAATGAGTGTCCCAGAGGAAAGGTGCACATGTTTCATAACATTTTAAAATCTAAAATATAAAAAGTCTGGAGTTAAGACTTGGTCTATGGAGTCAATGCAAAAATATTACAAACAGAATATGGTACAATTACTTCCTCAAGACATATCGGTTATGGTACCACCACTGCACTGCTGAGAATGATCCACCACCCAAATAGTACCTGCTCTGTGGTGGTCCTGTGGGGGTCCTGACCATTGAAGAACAGGGTGAAAGGGGGCTAACAATGTATGCAGAGAAACAGATGGACTAGATGTAGAAACAAGACAGATGGACCGGATAAAGTGGCCATACACTGATGTAATCTTAAGTTTCTATAATATTAAGACAAGATTCATCAGTGCTTGATGTAGGAACGCACAGGCTATGTGTAAATCAGCCCTTCTGCTCTGAGAAGTTTGATACCTTAGCCTGAGGAGCTCCCACACTGCTGCATTTGAGTGTATTGGGCATGAAGAGGCGTTCCTCTCGACCCTCTATCAAAATTACAACACCTCTGACTCCCCCGTTCATCTATAGCACTTCTCTCCACGCCACATTCAAGCTTTTAATTCCTCTCCTCCTTCCCTCTGAGGCCGGAGAGTTTTCCTCCAGAGCATCATTAGCTGAATTAAAATCAGCCCGGAGGAGGCGGATTAAACTGAGCAGAAAATGAGACCGGTTCGGACCGGATCACATTCTTCTCTTCTCAACGCGCACTTCTCTCTGAACCCTCTCGACTCCATGGCTCTCTCACACTGATAATTCCGCACCTTTCAGCACACAAAACCTGCCCAGAGAGGAGCCTCTCTGAGTGGGTGACTCCTACAGACAGCAATTACCACCTCCTGTTACTTCGCTAGTTATGCTAATTGATTGGGACTACAGTTGGTGTCCCAGCCCATTTGTCTGGACCCCCAACATTAAACTGTTAACACTGAGTAGGCCCTATCCATTACCAAAAATAAATAAATAAACAAATAAAAAAATCCAGACCACTTTGTTCAGATGAGACAGGCTCACAGCGAATGCCAAGAATCTCTCACAGCTCGGTTGATGGAAGCTCATTTTCTTATATAGCTCCTAAACTATGGAATGGCACTATTAGGAATGCAAGCTTAAAGGGTGTTTTTTCAAATCTAGATTTATTCATTTTCTCCTGTTTGTAAATGTAAGTTTTTTTCTGTCATTTTCAACCTTTCAGTGTTTCACCTATATTTCATGTTTATAGCACTTTGTGACTTTGTAAATAAAATGAAAAGTGCTACAGAAATAAAGATACATTTTTAAAGACATTTCTTTACATAATTTAAAACTGCCCAGTAGATTGTATGAAAATTTCATGATAAACTGAAGGAACAGATTCATTAAAATATGCCTTAATGGGCTCCGATAAGGATATTTTAGATTGGATAAGGACTAGGGATGTGCTGGACACTGCTTGGCATCGACCAAAGTTAGGGAAAGGCCTTCTGCAGTGGAGGAAGTCTGAGGCTGCTAATAAAACTGGCTACAATCGTTTAGGGTGTTAATCTCAGGTCTTGGAGGTCTTTAGTTCAATTTCATAAGTCTAAGAAAAAAATGACACAACACTACACTATTCTATATACACTATTTTGTTTATCTATACTACATACCATATTTACCATTTGTGCTAGATTTTACTACCACTATATAGCCTACACACAAAAAATACTATATTTTCTATGCACTATTTCACCCACATATGATGAAGTTTGACATTTGTTCTTTGAAAAAATAAAGTAAATAAATCACTACAGAATCTAATTTATGACTTCAGTCACCTGCCTTATTATTATCCTGAGATTACCAATTCATCATGCATAAGATATTTCCACACGTATTGGTAGGAATAGTTATCATCATCCACTAGTGTCCTTCCACTGATATGTACTGAAGTTGTGGGCCATGTATTTTGATATTCTTTCACTGAACTATAGGTGGATACATCATAAGGTTTGGTGTGTGCTAAAAGACAGCAAAGCCTAGTTTACAGTTTAGACCAACACGGCAGTAACATTCTCATATTTATGCCTTAAATCACTTCACACACTGCACACATATACATCCATATCGATTCATTTCCTGTTTTAATTACAGTCAGGGGACATTTTGGGAACGCAGTCATTTTATAAAGTCTGGCCACATTTACCTTTGTCATTTTAATTACGGTCATAAATAACTGCTCAGGTGTTTTCCTGTGTTCTGCAGCCAGCACTGACGTTCACAATGCGAGAAGGACTTTCTGTAAGGCCAAAACATTAAGAAAATGGCTCCAGTGAATGTAAAAACCATTACAAAAGCACCAGCATGTGAATTTCCTCCAAAAACCAGAGAGCACAAACAGCAAAAAAAGGGAAACTTCCACCTCTTCCAGCTCTATATGTGCTGACTTGGACAGTTTTGCTGATTCTTTTCCCGCTTCTTTTCACACTTTTGTGGCTCCACAAAAGGCACAGCTCACCTGGGTGGCAAGATAAGTCAGCAAACGCCCACAGTTTGCACTCAGAGGGCCTTTCCAGCACAATCGGCTGCGGCATTCTGCAGCCAGGGTCTTGGCATCTATAAGCAAACCAAGTATTTTGTGCTACGCTAGCTTGCTACAGCCTTTCTGTTTTCTGTGTCACCCCCCATCTATTCTCTTTAAAAAAAAAAATTATACATTTTCCACACTTATCACAAATGTAGTCGAGTTTATTGTCTTAATTATGTTTCTTTAGTTTTAGAGGCTGATTTTGCTAACAATTAAAGGAGGCCTATACTTCAACAACTAGTACTGAACAAAACAGTTCAGATCATCACCCACTTGTCTCAGGTTGTTCAGCAATCTCTAAGAGACTTACTTATGTGGATTCCACTGTATGACACACTGTTATACATAAAACATGGACTAAACTATGCTAGCATAGTTAAAACAGTAACAGCCTAATTTTGTCCATGTTTAGAGATAACATTATGTCATACAGTGTCATAAGCAAGTATACTAGTGATTATTTAACAACTCCACACGCTTTGAGGCCTGTATGTGATGATTTTGACATGCAGTTAATACCATGCTGATTCCTACCACTTGTTACCCTCCATTATGTTAGCCTCATAACTCCAGTGCAGAACTAAAGAAGCAAACCTCAGACACCATTTGAAGTAAGAGGGAAAATTCAGTGGTCAAACTATCGCTTTAAGCTAAACACTCTGACCCAGACTCCATTTCTGAAGGGCTGTGCTGGGAGCCGAAGCAGGGATCGCTGAGGCAGCGGTTTGTTGAGGCAGAAACTTGAGTGCTCTGTCGATGCCTTTTGTTTTCCTGTCAGCATGACTGTGGACCCTGAAACTCATTGAGGTGGACTTTCTCCAAAATGCTGCACTTTTATATATCTAAAGAGATGGAAAATAAAATGAAAGACTCCTGCAATGCTGACCGAAGCCCCTTCGAGACCACTGAAGTGCATTAAAAAGCAGTATTGTTATGCCTTAGATCTAGTTATTATTGTGGTTTTGCTATACTACTTAAATGCAATTACATAATTACGAATTACTGAAATATGTAATTACTATTACATTATTTGATTTTCATTCTAAACTTGACACTTTTTTTGTGAATGAGAAAAACATGGCAAAAATGTAAAGGATTTTTTTTCTTCACACAAAACAAGACTTGCTTGACAAGACAAACTTAGAATCTGCAATTTCCACACAATTTCTCCATGTCTTTCAATGAGCTACAAGAAAGATTTTTTTTTTTGCTTTTTTAAGAAAAAGTTTTGACCGAAGATGGTCAAAGCGGCTAAACAAGTCTACAATGAAGTGTCATAACACACAAATACTGTGAATGAAGAAATAGTGATTAAAAGCGCAGCTTGTTTTCATAGCTTTCCTGCACCGATCAGCACAGACATGTTCAAACAGTTTGAACAGAAGCAGGTCAACAGTGAAACATTCCAACATGGTTCTGTAGCTGCATCGTAACTGATTTAATGAAATTCTGTAAAGGAAATCACATAAAATTGAGTAAAATAAAATAAAATAAAAATAAAAACCCAATATGTTCTGGTAACAAACTTGTTTGGTTTTGGGTTCATGGCTGTTTCTTCTCTAAATAACGAACAGTAAAGCAATCTTTGTGCTAATACTGGAGAAACTCCAGACTACTTGATAGGGGTTCTGAAGCTTTGTCCACATGCTTTAAATGTTAAAAAATGAGGTGCTTTCCATCATTAAAGCAGTGGTGCTCTGGAATTCAGATTTAAATGCCTTTGGGAAACCATAATGTATTCTGTTTTCATAATATAAACCCTTTATTTTGGTTTTGGTCAAGAATTCTCATTTTGGTGCATCACTTTAAAAAGTGCAAGAAGACGCATTTGAAGGCCTCTACACCACAGGGGACCTATGAGGGTTAAGGTAAAAGGAAATTAAGTGGAAAATTATAACCAGTTGTGGAGTAAAACGTAATGTTAATCTAAGAATTCATACTCTGCTGAGGATTCATCTCCAGGCTGGCTGTTCCAGGAGTGTCATAAAAAAAGAAATCAGTGTCTAGACACCTTCCCAACATTTCCCGGGAGAGTCGTGTATATGGTTGGGCTTTCTTCAGCTGCTGAGAGTCACTTTTCACTGTAAAATCACAACCAGCGGCAGCAGCTGACAAACGGAAAAGCCAGATGCCCTTCTGACTTCTACACTCCCTCTCAGGTTACTCGTTTCTACCCGAACTGTGGGAAAACTGAAGTGGGAACATTTCTGAGCAGGAAAAATGACTAATGCTGTATGACAACATTCTACTGAATGGAAATAAAAGACTTTAGTCCATGTCATTTTGACCTCCCAAGGTTCTAGCAAGGATTACGGTTGCAATTATGCTGGTGCAATTTATTTATTTTGCAAAATTTAATCTAAAATAAATTGAGTGAGGTATTCATTCAACCTAATGAGAAACTGTAGAACAGACTCAGTTTATATCACAATACCTACATTTAGAGTGAGATATTCATTCAACCTAATGAGAAACTGTAGAACAGACTCAGTTTATATCACAATACCTACATTTAGAGTGAGTTATTCATTCAACCTAATGAGAAACTGTAGAACAGACTCAGTTTATATCACAGTACCTACATTTAGAGTGAGTTATTCATTCAAACTAATGAGAAACTGTAGAACAGACTCAGTTTATATCACAGTACCTACATTTAGAGCGAGTTATTCATTCAACCTAATGAGAAACTGTAGAACACAGTTTATATCACAATACCTACATTTAGAGTGAGATATTCATTCAACCTAATGAGAAACTGTAGAACAGACTCAGTTTATATCACAATACCTACATTTAGAGTGAGATGTTCATTCAAACTAATGAGAAACTGTAGAACAGACTCAGTTTATATCACAGTACCTACATTTAGAGCGAGTTATACATTCAACCTAATGAGAAACTGTAGAACACAGTTTATATCACAGTACCTACATTTAGTTATTTGTTTAAAATGAAATGTATTAATGTTAAAGTTATCTGTGTGAAAGGTCACACTTGTAGTTAAGCTAATGTTAGCATGTTGGCTAATTTACTGATATTTTTATCCTGCATATTTTTGATGACAGTTCAGTTTGATGGTGCAGCAGTTTACACGTTATGTAGCAACTCCAATCAAAGATCACAGTTCTCAGTAGGATGAATAGGATTTTTACCAGGGTAAAAAGCTTGTCCAACCTAGCTACTGTAGCTACGAAAGGACAAATCTGTGGGTGGAGCATGGATAAGTCAATTTGATATTTGCTAAAGGGGGTTAAATAACCTCATCCATTTTAAAGCTGGCTTTATTTCAGGTTTCTTTCGCAGCTGTGGAGAGGTCGGATATATTCTGGAGGTTCAAAGACTGGAGCTGCACCAGAGAGACACTAATCTCCTTTAATCATAACATTAACTTCAGCTGCTGTCGGGACAGCATGTGCCAGCGAATTAAACCGGCAAACTTCCCTCAAATTACCCAACATATGTTGCCGGGTTACAGATATGGCCATCCACTTTTAAACCAATGACCAATGCACGTCACTTATGTCCATGTTTTCCCAATGGAAATGTCTAATCCAGTCCGAAAGGAAGAAATACGGTGTCTGTTCAGACGGGCTCTTTAAAAACTTGGACAAGTAGATTTAGAACAGACTTCATTATACTTCCATCAAAGCACTTAATGCAAATGAATTCGGTGAGTCTGCTAGTTCATCACTAATGGTGTTCCTCATCATGCTGCAGCCGGGCCGCATGCTAATAACCCAGCGGCAGATATTACTCCCCTCCAGCCTCCTCAGGCCGCCTTGTGACGACGCAGTTACATCAGTCTGTTCTTTCTATAGGATCCTCCATGATGGGATTTAATTCTGGTCCAAACAGCCACTCAGCCATATATATATATATATATATATATATATATATATATGGTAACAAGCAATTGAACTAGTTTTATTCAGCTTCAAAAACTACACTGACTGAAAGAATATATATATATATAAAGTCTTTATTGATTAAACTGGAATTCTAGTTTTAATATTTTTATTTTTTTTTAATATTGAAAGTACATGTGATATAATGACAAAAGAGCTCTGGTCGCTCTGTCCTTCATTTCTATGTTGTCTTCCAGCAATGTGTGAATTACAATAAAATACCCTAGCAGCTAAGAAACTAGTGTGCGCTAGTTAGCCTGATGCTCTGATAGGGCAGAAGCTCCCTTTAGGCTGCTTTTTAGTCCCTAATCACTACTGTTATGCCCTTAGGCAAAACACTTAACCTTAAACTGCCCCGGGGCTTTCATTCTTACTGCCTACCAAAGGACGCGCTTGTAAATCATCACCACCGTAATGAAACCCTGCATCTCTGAAAGGGTAACTTTACAAGAGAACAGAGAAAACCTTCTAAATTTTAATGTATGTTAATGTAACAAGATAATACTGGAAGTGTTTCTGTAGCCTTACTTTTGCTCCATTATCAGGAAACGTTCATACAATGTAAAGGGCAGCTCAAAAAATTAAGGATTTCCTTCTTCCTACAATAAAGTCTCCATTCTGCTGCTATTAAACAGCTCCAGTTTGAGTTATTGTCTCTCGCTTATACACTCATAAAAGATATAAAAGGGCAGAACAGGTAGAAGTCTGCTAAAATAATGCGTTGGAGCTGGCTGTTTTCCCTTAGGTCCTTTAGGAGAAAAAAAGAGGCCCCTGAGACTCGTCACTGTGGGCGAAGAGCGATCGAGGGTCAGCCAGGTAAACCTGCTTCAGTTTCTGACCGAGAGCCCCTCAGAGATTTATACAGCAGACAGAGAACAGAGCAAAGTCATACAACAGAGAGAGCGAGAGCGAGAGTGGGGGAGGGACAGAGAAGGGCAAGAGAGAAAGAAACAGGAAAAAAGGTGGGAAAGAGAAAAGGGAAGCAGAGAGAGATAGAGGAGAGAGAGGGAGAAAGAGAGAGAGAACAAGCCAGTGTGTAAAGTGTGAAAGAGCACATGAAAGCACAAGAGAGAAAGAAAAAAGGACAGAGTACAAAAAGGAACCGAAGAGGACCGAGAAATTGAGTGAGAAATGGAAAAGAGACAGATCATGAGAGAGAGAGAGAGAGAGTGGAAAGAGAAAGAAAAATAAGGGAAATAAGAAAAGAGCAGAAAAACAGAGTAAAGAAAGAAAAAGAGGAAAAAGACAGTAAAAAGAGAAAGAGAGATGAAAGATATAGAGAAAAAATAGAGAAAACAGCAAAGAGGGAAAAAGAGGAACAAAGTAGAAAGCGAGAGGAAAGACATACAAGGGACAGAGAGAAAGAAGAGATATATAAAGGACAGAGAGAGAAAAGAGTGCAAAGAGAGGACGGAAAAATGAAAGACAGAAAGAGAGGAGAGAAACAGAGGTAAAAAGAAAGAATGGAAGAGAAAGAAAAAGAATGGAAAAGAAAAGAAAGTAGAAAGAGTGTAAAGAGAGATGAAAGATAGAAAATGGGAAAGAGGGAAAAAAGAAACAATAGAAAACAAGAGTGGAAAAACAGTGGAGAGAAGAGATGAAAGACAGAGTAGAGAGAGTGTATAGAGAGAAAGAGAGGATGCAGAAATGAAAGAGAGACAGAGAGAAAGAGTGATGTGGTTTGGCTCTTGTTTTGTGTGTAGTGTTTTGGGGTAATGACCTTGTTAGTGCTCATCATCAGCTCCAGCCCTCCAACAGAACATAATAGAATGACCACAGCAGAGTCCACAGTGCCTGTTTCAGTACGACGTGACCTCCTTCCCACAGAATAGAAACAAGCCACTCAGCTTCACACCCCACATGGACGAGAGAGGGGTAACTTTTATGTGGTGCATTTCTGATTACAGTTCTACTTCACCAGTGAACAGTAAGAAAAGTAAGAGTGTAAAAATGCACCGCAGGGCAGCAGCTGCTCAGCTGTAGCGACTTCAGAATGTTCAAAACAATAACACTCAATGAAGTATGTGTTCGCACTGCCGTCAAAAAGAAACTTATTTTCAAGACTGCTGTGAGATTTCAGATATATTCAGCATTACTGAAAATGTGGAGTATCTTGGTCATGAGATTGTGAATAAAAAATGATAGATGTACACAAATTTTGTCATTAAATATTTTAAATTTGCATTTATAATGATTTTATTATGATTTGAATTACAAGAAAACTGTGTGCAGTCTTGTTTTGCTGAAAGAAAAAACATCCTTCACATTGTTGCCATGTTTCTGATGCAGAATGTAATTGATTATGTAAGTCTGCGGCTGATGGTGTGATTATGCAGCTCAGTAAGATGACAGCGTTGACTGTGAAGGGTTAGTGCAGGCCGGTGTGTGTGAGAGATGAGCTTTGAGGACTGAAGTGTGTTTCTAATGTGTGGTATCTGAGGGCAGAATTAATATTAGTTTAGTGTAATTACGCATGCACACCATACGCTCGTTACCCACCGGCTACACATCAGCTAATTACTGCACCTTCCTCCAGCTCACTGCTAATACAGCTCAGACACAAGTGCAGGGGCTGCGGAGGCTGAACATCTTAGGACTGAGTGTGCTTTAAAAGAAGGGCTCATAATAATAATAATAATAATAATAATAATACAACCCCATTTCCAAAAAAGTTGGGACGCTGTACAGAATGTAAATAAGAATAGAAAGCAATGATATGCAAATCATGTAAACCATATATTTAAATGAATGTATATATATATTTAAATATATTTAAATGTTTCATCACATCTTTTAACAACACTCTGTAAGCGTTTGGGAACTGAGGAGACCAATTGCTATAGTTTTGAAAGTGAAATGTTTTCCCATTCTTTTTTGATACATGATTTCAGCTGCTCAACAGTTCAAGGTCTACTTTGCCGTATTTTTCATTTAATAATGTGCCAAATGTTATCAGTGGGTGACAGTCTGGACGGCAGGCAGGTCAGTTTAGCACCTGGACTCTTTTAATATGGAGCAATGCTGTTGTAATACATGCAGAATGTGGTTTTACATTGTCTTCCTGAAATAAGCAAGGCCTGAAAAAGATGCTGTCTGGATGGCAGCATATGTTGCCAGGTATATAGGTATATATTGTTCAGCATTAATGGTGCCTTCACAGATGTGCACGTCACCCATGCCATGTGCACTAATGCTGCCCTATACCATCATGAATATTGGCTTTTGAACTGTGCACTGATAACAATCTGAGTGATCTTTAGCCCGGAGGACACAGGGTCCATGATTTCCAAAATTAATTTCAAACTTTGATTCGTCGGACCACAGGACACTTTTCCACTTCCCCTCAGTCCATTTTAAATTAGCTCGGGCCCAGAGAAGGTGGCAGCATTTCTAGATCCTGTTTATATATGGTTTCTTCCTTGCATTTTAGAGCTTTAACTTGTGTTTGTGGATGCAGTAGTTTTCAGAAGTGTTTCTGAGTCCATGCAGTGATTTTCACTACAGAATTATGTCTGTTTTTAATGCAGTGCCATCTGAGGGCCCAAAGATCACAGCCAGCCAATACTGGTTTTTGGCCTTGTCCCTTGCATACAGAGATTTCTCCAGATTCTCTTAATCATTTTACGTTATTATGTACCGTAGATGATGGAAAGCAAAAGTTCTTTGCCATTTTATGTTGAGAAACGTTATTCTTGAATTGTTGCACTATTTGATCGTGCAGTCTTTCACAGAGTGGTGAACCCCTCCTCATCTTTACTTCTGCAAGCCTCTCTGAGATGCTCTTTTACACCATATCATGTTACTGACCTGTTGCCAATTAAACACCAGGTGTTCTTTAGCATTAAACAACTTTACTAGCCTTTTGTTGCCCCCTGTCCCAACTTTTTTGTAATGTGTTGTTGGCATTAAATTCCAAATGGGCATATATTATTCAAAAAAACAATAACATTTCTCAGTTTCAATATTTGATATGTTCTCTTTATACTATTTTCAATTAAATATAGGTTTTAAATGATTCACACATAATTGCATTTTGTTTTTATTTACATTTTGCACAGTGTCCCAACTTTTTTGGAAATAGAGTTGTTATTATTATTATTATTATTATTATTATTATTGTTCACAATCTTCACAATATAGTGATTAATTAATTTAAAAATAAAAATTAAAAGAAAATCATCTAAAAGTAAATTAAAATAAAACCTCTCTCTTTTCTCTCTCATCTTGCTTTACCCCATCTCTATCTCTCTCTTCTAACTCTACCTCTCTGCTTCCTCTACCCAGTTTATCTCTCTTTTCTCCCTCTCTGTCTCTCTTTCTCTGCCCGATCATTCTATCAACCGTGTTGTCTTTTCTTTCTCTCTCTCTCTCTCTCTCTCTCTCTCTCTCTCTCTTTAATTTGAGCTGTTATTCTGGTTGAAAAGTCACGCTTTTTTGCAGGTACAATACAGGCCTTTCAGAGAGAGAGAGCAGCGTAAACAGGCTGAGCCGCAGTGCTACAATGGCAGCCTTCACTTCAGCCAATCAGATTTTGACAGCAGCTACAAAACAAAAAGACAACACAGGACTCATCCGTTTCCCCCAAAAATCCTCTCTCTTCCAAAAAGGAATGAAAGAAAGAACAAAAGAAAGGAGGAGAGGAAGCTGGCATGGCCTCATTGCAGATAGTGGGTGAAAACGTTTTTGTAAATGTAGCAGAAAATTGGAGTTATACTGATGATATGGAAAAAAACTAGTGGGAAGGAAAAACCCGCCTGCTAATTAGAATATTAATCACCATCCTTTTGAAACCACCCAAGGTCGCCAGCCAAGGATCATTTCCACATTTCCTGGCTCTGTCCTTGTGGCTGAGGCGCTCAACGCGAAAATAGAGAAGAAGTTGATAAATTGGTGGAACCATGTGAAGAGTCAAGGCGTCTAAATCTAATCTTGTACCTTCAGTCATGAGAAAAACGACCGAGCAGTCCACCAAATTTTGTCTCTTGTTGACAAAATAAAGGAAAAAAACTTTAACCCTTTAATGCAGAGGCAAAAACATCACATATCTCCACCTTTCAATGCTTCAACAGGCTTAAGTTCTGGGTATTAAACAAGTACATATGAGGGACAAACTCCACAGTACTACATTATTATTTTGTGTAGTATGAGGGTAAGATCTACTGCGGTTTGACTAAATGACGTTAGAATTTCTAACAAATTTGAAGTATTAACTGGGTAAGTATGTGGTACAAACTCCACAGTACTGTGTAATTTGGGTAAACATTTGCAGGACGCTACATGATATAAAACATCATAAAGTATAAAGAGTCTTATTCAGTATGTAGGAGTTTATAACCTATAACCTAAACTGAATCTGGGCTGTAATAAAGCAGTGATTCCTACTGTAGTTTTACTGGGTTTTTGCTATTTACTTCAGAAAACTTTGTACTTTTGCTGCCATTTTATGCCATATATCTGTATAAATACCACTTTGTTAATCTAAAAGCTATGATGTATTTTATTATGTTCTTTATCAGTATAATTGCTAGAACTTGTTAGTCATTCCAGTATAATTTAGTTAGACTCAATTGAAGCTTAACATGATTTTACTCAAAATAGTTACACAGCACTTTGTAGCTTTACCCCACATTTACCCAGTTTATATATAGGACCTGTTGGGCATTTCTGTGTAATTTAAACTGTTTTGGACCTTACTATCATGCTACCTAAAATAATTATCCAGTTTGTACCTCGCACATACCTGACTAATACCTAGAATTTATTGCACAGTGAAAGAAAGTTGCACTTCTAGATTGCACAAGATTATGTCTCAAAGCTGCTATTGCATTTATTTTGAAATGTAAAGAATGTGAAGGAGCAAAGGTAATTTTTATTTTCTTTGTATCACAAACTACCATTCTAAATAAGAAAACACATGAATAGTCTTCTATATTTTTCCTAAATTACTAATAAATTACTGTAACTCTAATCAAGTGAACATTTCCCACTGTTGTCATTTGCAAAAGCAGCTGAATCAAATGTTCTCTGCATTTTTGTAGTTACGTAGGCCTTTTATATCATGCACACAAAATTTAGAACTACAGTCATTAAATTCTGCTGCTTCATGTCAGTTTCCTTTCTTTCTATAGACATCAACAGAGCTCATATTGTCATTTTGTAGCAGGTGCCCAAATTAGGTCCATGCATAGGCCAATTACATCTATGGACAAAATGAACGTCATTCCCAAAAGTCGTTCCTATCACAAAAAAGTGTTCCAAAATTGATGTTTTGTCCTGTGTACATTTCTTCCACAACTGTTATTCCCCCAGCTCTGAAGGAATGGAAGAAATTCCACAAGTATGTATGCAAGGCAGGTTTATGTGTATAGCACATTTCATACACAAAGGGAATTCAAACTGCTTTGTGTGAATAAAAGTATATTAATTACATAAAGCATAAACATAAAGCCTGATTTAATTAATGCCCTATGATGGACTGGTGACCTGTCCAGGGTGTTTCTTGCCTTTTGCCCAATGAGTGAAACCCAGGAGAATAAACGGCTTAGACGATGAGTGAGTGAGTGAGTGAATGAGTGAGTGAGTGAGTGAGTGAGTAATTAATGCCACTGAATTAAATGAAAGTAATCATATCAGTCAACACTATTATATAACAAAAGCAGCTTCTGAACTCATAGCGTACTACTGCCAAAACCACTTACACTACACACTGAAGGCATGTTAGGGAAATTTTGGTGAGGTAGACAGTCTTACGATGTCCATTCAATGCACAAGATTGTTAGCTTACGTGGACCTAGAAATATGCCAATTTCAACTATGTAACCAACTCATAATTCAAATAACATAATGATATTCGGGGGAAAACATATTGGCTCTGGAGTAAGATCTGGACAGCTTTTGGAAATGCTGTTTGTTTTTCCCACAAAAAACAATTGCTAAACTGCATCAGTGCTATTAGCTCTCACTTGTGGACAATTCTCAACTTGCTAAACATTACTGAGTGAGTCAGTAAGTGAGTAAGTTTTACAACAGAAAATAATACAATAGAAAAATTTTAGAAGGTCTGAAAATATTCAGATTTTTTGTGTTCACACAGCAGAGCAAAATCAGATCTATGTCACATTTAGGCAAATAAATAACAGTGTAACATGAACATAGACTAAATATATTCCTCAGTCGCAAGGCCCCAATTCTCAATGAAAATAAGCAAAATGATGCATTGAGAAGGCATGTACAGGTAATAAGAAAAGAAGAGACAGGCATCTTACCTGGTGTACTGCGCTGGCAGGAGAAAAGCGGTGAAAGAATAAAGGTTAGTCGTTAGTGAGTGTTTTTTTCTGCAGTTGCTCGAGAACCTACCACGTAAAACAGTGAGGCGTGTGGTGGCACTAATCTCTCCAACAGTGTTGGAGGCCACGCATTCATAAATGGCTTCGTCCCGCGGAGTTCGCAAAGGCTGGATTCTCAGGACGGATCCAGAGCCGTCGTCAAACTCTATCACCTGCAGTGGCGAGAGACAGAATATGTTATGGGAGTTTTTTTTGTTCACAGTTGACCAGGGGGAACCATGCACACTCTCACACACACTCTCTGACTTTTTCTGAATTGACGACACACATGGGTGGCTCAGCCAGGGACTACCCATTATCTCAGAAATACAATCAGACTTATTCAGGCAAGTCGGGAAAACAGCTTGAGAATGGAGAGGGTGGAGAATATGATTAGGCTTTAAAAAGGAGGTAATAACAGTGGACGTAAAAAATCGGGAAAAGGCTTTGGGGATGATAAAAGGGATAATAGATAATCTAGAAAAGGTTTGGAGGGGAAAGTGAGGAAGTTTTTGGAAGGCTCAGTATGTTCGGACGCCTCGTGCTTATGCTAAGGTCGTAGTTTTAGTTTTAGACACTACAAATTTCGAAGCTGTGCTGAAGATAAATAATAAGCATTGTTATGATTATTCACATAAGACTTTTTGCAGCAAGAAATACAACATTACTGCACAAAATTTCACTGTAGGTGCACAGGTGTTGCTTCTGTTGCCTAAGCAAGCTGCTTTCTGAAATTTCACCTTTCTGCACCAACAGCACTGCCATAGTTCTGAACAGTCATACTAAAAAGTTTGAGCAAGTTTGGTCAAATTACATTTTATTGATTTTCTATATAAAATAAGTTAACACTCGCTCCACAGAGAACACACTTCTGCATGTTTTAATGAACAATCACTCTTTATTTGCTGAACCTAACATGCACATGCCTGTGCAAAAGTTATGGCAAATTTGATTTTTTATTTTATTTTTTTTTTCTAGCAAATAAATATAATTTTTTAAATCAGATTTACAAAAGATTTGTCATATTTTTTGTTCCCGTTAGAGGATATTATTGTTAACTTATTTGAAACAAGAAAATCATGAAAACATTTCTTTCGACCAAAGATGCCCAACCTTATACAACTGTATGTTGTGCAGCTAATGTTAACTATAGCTAGCTTACTATCTGGGCCAACAAAATCAAGTTTTGTAACTTACAGAACTAATGCTAATGCTAAATAGCTAAGCTAAGTCATGTCACTCAGTCTTATCTGATCATGCACAGATAAAAATTGTAACATTATTGAAATTAGGGCTGGTAGAATGGAATTACATCTTCTTTCTGCTTTTGTTAATAGTTAACACTTTAGTTAGTAGTTAATAGTTTTGACTCATATTACTGTGCAGTATTTTGTGCTTTTGCAATATATACAGAATTGCTACATAAAGATGATTTTTATTATTATTATTATTATTATTATTATTATTATTATCATTAGTCATAGTAGTAGTAGTATACTATTGGATTCAGTCAGCAGTGAGCCATGTCTGGAGAGCTCATTACTTCCAGAGTTAGCATAACTATGGATATCCATACATCCATATTTCAGTGGTGTAGGTCTAATTTCCACCATTCAGATTATGATACCTGGGCAGTAAAGGTACATCTGCACCTACAGTGCACTACAGTATTACAGTAGATCTGACAATGAATTGCTTTGCTAACACTAACTACCCTTTGAAATAGAGCATACAAAAAAAGCCCCCCTAGTGTAAACCACTCCTGTGGATAAGGTGTCCGAACATAACCGAGGGGACTTCAAATTTGAGGATGGGGGGTTTCACTAATGTAAAATGCTCTGTGAATGTTTTGTCTGTCTTTTGCACTGCGTGTTAACCAGTCCCAATTTGGCTAATAGGAGAACCTGCTTGGCCACTTCACTTTAAGAATGGGAAACTGATTCCACTGCTTCGTATCACATTTTTGAGTTGGAGGCTATGAGATCTCGGAGTCTTGAGCCAATCAGTACTTTGGCTTTGCCCCACTCTTAAAGCTGACGTAAACAAACTGGAGTATGCGCTTCGTACAGTGAGTATATCGATGGAACAAGACAGGCACAGACAATTGGACGTGAGCCAAATAAACAACACTGGACACTTGGTTTAGTGTGACGTGATGCTGCAACGGAAGACAGGACGCGGCTTGTTTTGGACGGACGACACATAGAAATGTTGACAAACAAGGTGTTGTTTGTAGCTTGCACAGCTAACGACGCATGCTAGGGATGTATACTCACTTTGTACAGAAAGTTCCTGGCCAGTAAACTTGTGTTTCATAGACTTAGATACATTAAAGATCATATAGCGAGAGTCCTTGCTCTACCACACACGCAGACACACAAACAACTTGCACGCAACAGCCTAAATGACAATGTGTCCCAGGGAAAGACTGCGCATTTAGCTGATCCGCATAGCAGCATGATGCAAAGCGTCTTCGCTCCTTTCTCAGGGAAAGGAAGAGTGTGGATAGGACGGAAGCTGCTGGGCTTCTGAAAGGAAATGAGTTGAAGGAGGATGGCGGCGGCATGAAAAAGTGAAAGATGTGGCAAGAGAACCCCTTTGTTAGCGCATTTTCTAGTGTGCTAGCATTACCATGCAGCACGTGTTAGCGTTCCAGTGCGACGAACTCTGATAAGATTAGATTCGTGTTGCCGTTAGACGTCCCTCGGCACGATAAAGCCACTGCGGACTATCGCCCGACACAAAGCTAGATGCGAACAGAACAGAGACAACGGCAACACCGCTACACGACACAGACATTAATGAAAATCTTATCAGTGTCCTTGTGAGATGGGTTGCT
Organism: Colossoma macropomum; assembly: GCF_904425465.1. Classification (NCBI taxonomy): domain Eukaryota; kingdom Metazoa; phylum Chordata; class Actinopteri; order Characiformes; family Serrasalmidae; genus Colossoma; species Colossoma macropomum. Next base: position 26,678,568 of record NW_023494796.1, on the reverse strand, counting down.
TTATCATGGTGAAGATTAAAGGAAGCAAATAAAAAAATAGAGATTCAGCCAAATGAGAAAGCCAAAGCATGCACTGCAAGAGCAAAAGAAAACGTCCCAAGCATGAACCAATGAACACTCTGCACGTCTCAGCCAAATGCAAAACCATGAGGGCTTATGTAATGCCAAGGTCAAAGCTTTGAGAGTTCTGTTCCTCCAGACTCTTATGTACATTTGTGCTCTCTTTTTGTTTTTTTTTTGGGGGGTTAGTTAACAATCATGCACATCTTGTTTTCCAATGGCCGACCAAAAAGTGGTTATTGGCAAAACGTGTTAATATGCGGATGCAGCAATGTGATTAGCGTAGTTAGCGCCGCTTGAGCTAGCGTGGAAGGACCAGACACAATTTAGCATTCACTTTGTCGAGCATTTTACATCAGAACAATAGACCTAATACCTCAAATCTCTGGTTGCTCACTCTCTTCCCCTTCTTGTTCCACACAATCTTGGGTCGCGGGTCGCCCGTGGCCTGGCAGATAAAGGAGGCGACGCCGCCCTGCACGCCCGTCTGGTCATTGGGCGTCCTTAAAAACTTTGGTGGAACTGTAAAAAAGACAATAAAGAGAAAGAAGGAAAGAATAAATGATAGCCACATGAATTCCTTTATGGTATCATTAGCACCTATAGGGGGCAGAGACCTAGTTTTGTGCTGTTTCCAGCACTTTACTGTTACTGTTAAGAGGATTAGCTTATGTTGCCTTCCCAACAGTGGAACATGTATTGGCTTAAGGACAAAATGATTGACCAGGAAAAAAAAATACAATCAAATGAAAAGAGAGGAGATGCGATCGACCGAACAATTGGACATATAATCCCTCTTATTCTGCAAAGGAAGGACGATGACTGCTGATGTCATGCATTGAGGTTATAGAGGGAAGTGTATGAAGTAGAGAGAAAGCGAGGATAACCGTAAAAAGGCTTTATTTTAGCCCTTAGCAGGTGAAAACATCTTAAATCTAGTCAATATATCTAATAATTCCCACCAGGAAATCGTCAGAAGAATCTTATATGACATTCAATCTATTTCTGTAAATTTTATCTAGTGAAAGTGTCTTATTCCATTGGAAGATCATTTTTCTTGAAATAAATTACATCTGCATGAAAGTAAAATGATCTGCCAGAACACTTTCACTGGACAACATGACTCAAAACAAGTTAAAATGTATTGAAATAACTTCATCTTAGAATATTCTTCTGACAATGTCAATATAAGAAACAGTAGATATGTTGACTAGTTTTAAGATGTTTTCACTTGATAAGATACCATTTTGTGCACTGTGGGCTTCTATTACAGTCAGTCAGATCATAACGAAACAATCCTAAAACTTCCCATTTGCAAGAACAGCTGAAACGATACTGCTTGTGTAGCCTAATGATGGGGACTGTATAGATAAATGCTAAAAGTTTGTCAGAACTGCCCAGAATGGTCAAACTGACAGGTCACTAACAAAAATGGTCACCAATCTCACACCCACAATGAGTTGTGCTCATAAAAATCTGTCTGATTGGCAACACTGACACAGTAACCTGATTTCATAGTTATGTAACAGCTTATTACAACCCAACAGTGAACACAATGCTAATAATCACTCAATTGTGTCACATATTCATCACTCCAGGAAGCCTAAGCTTTTCAAATGATTTCACATAAGGTCGGCACTCATAAGGCTACATGACACCATCAAAGGTTTTCTGGGGCATATGACACAAACTTACAATAACATTTAGAAAGGCTGATTGCAACTTTAATCAGCTATTGTAAAGGCTGTGTTAGTCAATTTATAATGTCATTTCATCCTAGAAACTGTTTTTACAACCGATGCTTCTTGGAACAAGCTTTTATGAATGTTTATATAGGTACAGTAAACTCAGTACACTCAATTCAAAAAAAGTTGGGGCAGTAGGTAAAAAAACAAAAGAACAAAACAGAAAGCACTGATTTGCAAAGTGTCTCACAGGTATTTAATAAAAAAAACATTATCTTAGCGACATTGATTTTTGTAAATATGCACCAATTCCAAATTTGCCTGCAACACATTCCAAAAAAGTTGGGACAGGGGCAATGTGAGACGTGGAAATTTGTGGACTGATCAACTTGTTTTAGAACTTTCCACAGGTAAACAAGCTTTATTATAGGTTATAGGTGATGCCATCAACACTGCGTACAAAAGGAGGATTCATGAAAGGCTCAGTCCTTTATGAGGCAGGATGGGTTGAGGTTCACCACTTCACGGAAAATTGAGCATATATTCCAACAGTTTAAGAACAGTGTTTTTCAATGCACGACTGTAAGGAATTAAGCAATTTCACCATAACAGTCCATAACATTTTTAAAAGATTCAGAGAATCCGGAGAAATCTGTTTAAAAGGGAAAACCAACTGAATGCCCATAACATTCAACCCTCAGATAGCACTGCATTATAAACGGACATGATTTTGTAATGTATATAACCACGTGTTGCAGATATTTTTAGTGGGAGTCCAGCAGTGACACTTAGGTGTTTAAAATGTCCAGCAGCACTGCTGTGTCTGATCCACTCAGACCAGCGCAACACACACTAACACACCACCACCACGTCAGTGTTACTGCAGTGCTGAGAATGATCCACCACCCAAATAGTACCTGCTCTGTGAGGGGCCTGTGGTGATCCTGACCACTGAAGAACAGGGTAAAAGGGGGCTAACAAAGTATGCAGAGAAACGGATGGACTACAGTCTGTAACTGTAGAAGTGGACCTATATGGTAACTGGTGCTGATAAAATGGACAATTAGCATAGAAACAAGGAGTTTGTTTTAATGTTATGGCTGATCAGTGTATATACAAAAAAACAGTAAAGTTAATTAGTTAAAAACATGAAATATCTGGTCTTTGTATTGTTTTCAACTAAATGCTGGTCAAAAAGGTTTGCAGGTCATTTCTGTCTGTTTTTATTTACATCTTTCCTACTGTCCCAACTTTTTTGGAACTGAGTTTATATATGTCAGATGTCTTAAAGGTTGTTTTAGTCAATTTTAATGTCCTCTTACCCCGACAGTGTTATAACAACTGAAGCTTGTTAGAATAAATTTTTCTAAATGTTTATATAGGTATGTGTCATTGGTCAAGGCTTATGTGGGTGTCGTGTCCTTACGAGCCCTGCCTCACAGTGAAGTGTTAACATAAAGAAATAAAGAAGCCTACATATGCTGAAACATGACAGCTGAAGTATGCTAACACCAGCGGTCATGTATTCTAATAGCTTTCACAGTCATTTAACAAATGACTTTATAAAGTGTCCTAGTTGTATTATTATGTAGTGATGTTATATAAAAGTGACCTAGTATTGCATTTATGTTTACATTAATGTCGTGAGCTTTAGTTACTCTGAGCTTTAGTTTAGTTAGGTTTAGATTTACAGGGACAATGCACATGTATCAACGTTTCAATGAAGGTGCCAGTTTGGCTCATTTTCAACTGGATGTACTGGCTGACTTGAACTTGCGTTATGTAAACTTCTAAACTACATTTTTTAAGGCCAATTTGAGACGCATGACGTAGAATAACATCAGAGATCGTCTAAAAATTGAAGCCACTGGAGCTTTTTATGGCAGCTCCTATCACAGTGTGCACAGTTTGTGCATGGTTTCTCTCTTTAGCGAACAGCGCAGTGGGACGTGCTAGCCTTTGGCCTGCGTGGTGTTGGAGTGACTCATTTCCTGGTCACATACTGGTCCTGTCTCTTTCACTGCAGGGCCTGGAGATGCTCTGCGCTCACTCCGTGCTTCTCTGGTGCCAACGCTCATTTGTACGAGGAACATTACAAAAATTGTGATAAAAAGAGAAACCAGTGCGAGTCAGTGCCTAGACTGAACTGATACAAGAGTTATTAAAGCTTAGAGCTCAATGAAGCAACAATCCCGAACAACCACCAAAAAAAATTAATGTTGGTTTGAAAAACTATGAAAAAGTTCTGCACACTCGCATAGCTCATTTGCAAAAACAAAAAAAATCTTTAAAAAACATGTTTTGAAAAGCTCTTTAATGAACTAAAAGAGGTTCTTCAAAAAGCTCTTCTTGGCACCTTTACTTTTAACAGTGTACAACTAAACTTAATCCCTCCTCCTCCATGGAAGGGTCCAGAAAAATATCACCCTTAATTTTACTCAGCTGACATGCTGCCACCCACATAGCATGGGAAACCGGTGTGTATTGTGGCTAGGTCCCATATGTGCACTTGCTAGGCTGTGTCCGAGTCTTTCTACCAACTCTAATTGGTCTTTCAATTCAGCAAAAGCACTGGAGTGTGGAGGCATGCAAGAGTGGAATGCCAAAAATGCAGAAAGAATGGAGAGAGAAAGAGAGAGAGAGGTACGGTAGCAGAGGCCTGTGGGCTATCCGAAGGGAACTCAGTATATCGCATTAGCCGTCCCTTACAAAACGTGTCCAACACAGCGACTTCAATACCGCCATGGACGTCAACAGTTTAATCTTTCTCTCTCTTGATGTCATCACTGTGTCCCTACACAGGCTGATCCCTGATCCCCCCGCCCCATTGGCTGATTCAACTGATGGATATATTTGTTGTTTTTTTGCTGATCAGTTTGTGGAATTACAAAAAGGAAAAAGAAAAAGAGAACATTCCACTAATCGCAAGCAGGACATAAGCCATGATGGTAACTATTACATAACACTACTGTCCTTAGCCAAAAGATATTTCCTAAAGCTACAGTACAAGAAGACAGACCCAACAAAGACTATCAAAGATCTGAGTGCCTGAAATGTGCCTTATGTTAAAATTTGTATATTTTCATTCCCCTTTATTAGAGCATTCAGCATTACAATACAGCACAGTGGAGTTTGGCCTGATCCTCTCAGACTATTTTACAGCACCCTGAGCTAAGGTACTAGCCAAGAGTTAATATATTAGCTTTGAGCTAACAAGCTAGTCTTGAGATAAGAAGTTAGCCATGATCTTTAGTGTAGCGGTGCATTTACTAGGGCTGATCAATTAGGAGAAAATATCTAGTAGCGATTTTTATGACCAATATTGTGACTGCAATTTAAATTGTGATTACTTTCTATAAATTAAGGTCCAGGCCTTTTATTTTTGGCTAACAAGGCCAGAATATGCACTTTTTCTGGCTTGAGGCTTGAACACTGCCAATCACTGCCGTCATGTTTACAGCACATGGGTGTTTGGTTGCTTTTGATGGATCCAAAGCTGAATGTGGTCTTCACACCAGATGTGATGCAGCATGGATAGTAATCTAGAACCACTCCTCGATGCTTATTATTTCACACCGGATTGGACACACGTGCGTCATGAGGCGAAAGCCGTTTCTGTTTGCGTGTTTTCATGTAATACATAAATCTGTATTTTCCATTTATTATTCCTGTAAACTTTATGTAGAGGATATAAGGAGATCAGCAAAAAAACCTGAATTACTGTCGTGACTGTTCTAGCTTTCTCCTCATATGATGTACAGCTATATGAGGGAGAGATGCATGTGGGTTCAGAACAAGGGATTTTTAAAAACTACATTTGTTGACAGTGTATTATAGAATAATCATTGCATTTCTTTACTGTTTCTGCCAGAAAATAGACACCAAGTGTGCTTTTACTGCTGCAGTGCTGTTACTGTTTACTGTTAATGATTAACATAGCAGTGTACTGCGCAAGACATGGCATGGCACATCATGTGGTGCAGTTACAGCTTCTGGAGTGAAATGGGCTGAACTCATCTACACAATCTGACATTAATATGTCAAAAAAGATGCAATTTTTAGTTAAAAAAACAAGCAAACCTGGTTGATTTAAAATTCAGTGAAGTTCAGATAATAGGTTAACAAATGGCAAAAGCAAATTATTCTCCTGTTAATTTACTATTACAAACTTAATAGGTTCAATGAGCTCAAAGCCAATCAGATTTGCTTCCTTGTTTGGTTAAAAGGTTGCATCATTTATGTTAAATTTACCCACCTAACCACATGAACACAAGCACGGTCCTGCTTTGTTAGATCATATGGTAAAAGTTACCTATAAAAATTTATATTTATACGGAATAACATTTATATTTACATTGTTGTTTACATTTATTAAATGTATAAACGTATAACTACCGTGCCTCATTAGAGAATAGAGAGTAAATAAGAATCTCTCTCTCCTCTTACCTCACCAATACAGATATTACTGAGTCACTGTGTGTGTGTGTGTGTGTGTGTGTGTGTGTAAATTGACCTGGCAGGCCTGGAAAACAGAGAGAGAGAGAGAGAGAGAGAGAGAGAGAAAGAGACAGAGGAGAGAGAGGGAGAAAGAAAGAGACAGAAAGAGAGAACAGACAGAAGGAGAAAACATGTAGAGAAAGAGAGAGAGAGAGAGAAAAGAGAGAGAGACAGAATAGAGAGAGAGGGAGAGTGTGAGAGAGATGGAGAGAAAAGAGAGAGACAGAGAGTAGAGAGAGTGAGAACGTGAGAGAGATGGAGAGAAAAGAGAGAGGGGAAAGAAAGAGAGATATATCAAGAGAGGGAGGAAAGAGGACAGAGAGAGAGAGGTGTGCGAGAGAGATAGCATGACAAAGGAAAGCGAAAAACAGAATGAGAGAGAGAGAGGAGAGAGGGAGAAAGAGGAAACAGACAGAAGGAGAAAACATGAGTGAGAATGAGAGAGAAAAGGGAGATGAGAGAGAGACAGAGTAGAGAGACAGAGGGAGAGAGTGTGAGAGAGAAAGGAGAGAGGAAGGAGAGTGAGAGAGAGAAGGGGGAAGAAAGAGAGACAGAGAGATAGGAGAAAGACAGAGAGGGAGAGAGGTGTGTGTGTGTGTGTGTGTGTGAGAGAGAGAGAGAGAGAGAGAGAGAGAGGGGCAGTATACACATACATTCTGATGACAGGTGAGCTTCCACACTCTAATATGTCACGGATCAAGACTCTGCTACACTGATTGCCCCAGACATGTGTGTCTGTGTGTGTCGGTGTGTATGTGTCGATGTGTGTATGTGTGTGTGTGTCTGTGTGCGTGTATGTGTGTGTCTCTTCGTCCCCGCCTCGTCGCTGTCTGAGCAGGATGATGGGTAATTGATACGCTGTGGGTTTGTTTGCTCAGGAGTCAGGCGTTCGGGCTCGAGCGTGGGCCATGACAGACTGCAGTCACACATATACAAACGCACTGCTGCTGCACTGGGGCAGCGAGAAGCAGCACAATGGGAGATGATTGAGGTGTGACTGGGGGGAAAATGGTGTTTTCATAGAGCCTACAGCAGCCATTTTCAACTGCCGCCAATGCCATCAATCACAAAACGCATGGAAAGACAAACACAAACACCAGAGAAGATTAACAATAGCAACCAATTTCACACAGCACAACGATATGATGTTTACTTTTCTTCTGACAAAAAATCTCATACACTAGCACTTAAGTGATAAATACATGGATTTTAGGTCCTGTATGTGTCATTTGATAGAGGATGCTTAAATGTCTTTCAGCAAAAGCATTGCATTAGCATATTAGGGGATGGTGGTTACTGGTGTTTAGTGGAGAATACTGGCATTTGGTGTAGACTTTGGTGGTGAAAATGGTGTTTTTTTTCAGAAAAAATGGTGTTTGGTGGAGGATGTAGGAATATTTCTTGCATATCAGGATATTTGCTGTTTGTTGGAGATTTATGGTATTTCCTGGAAAATGTTGACATGCAGTAGAGGACGAAGATGTTTAGTAGAGAATTGGGAAATAAAAAAAGTGAGTGTCTGGTGGAAAATGTTTTTTGATGGAAATGATGGTGTTGAATAATGGTGTTTTTCAGAAAAAAAGATGTTGTTTTAGTGGAGAATGTAGCCATAAATAAGGGTGTTTAATGTTGAATATTAGTGTTTGGTTTTCATCAAGAATAACTGTGCTTGGTAGAGAATGTTGGTGTTTGGTGGAAAATAGTGGTGTTTGGTGGAGAATGATGGTGCTTGGTTGAGAATAGTGGTGTTTTTTTTGGAATATTATGGTGTTTGGCAGAGAATGATGGTGCTTGGTGGAGAATGGTGGTGTTTGGTAGAGAATGGTGGTGTTTTTTGGGATATTATAGTGTTTGGCAGGGAATGATGGTGCTTGGTGGAGAATGGTGGTGTTTTTTGAAATATTATAGTGTTTGGCAGAGCATGACGGTGCTTGGTGGAGAATGGTGGTGTTTGGTGGAGAATGATGGTGCTTGACGGAGAACGGTGGTGTTTTTTGGAATATTGTGGTGTTTGGTGGAGAATGGTGGTGCTTGGCGGAGAATGGTGGTGTTTTTTGGAATATTATGGTGTTTGGCAGAGAATGATGATGCTTGGTGGAGAATGATGGTGTTTGGTGGAGAATAATGGTGTTTGGTGGAGAATGGTGGTGTTTTGTGGAGAATGGTCAGTGTGGAAGAACTTTTAGGATTTAAGCTCATGCACTAATGTACAGGTCAGTATACACAGAATATGATCAAAGGCAGCCCATTGTTTTTGTCTATAATTTGGTCTGCAGTGTGTCACTATGGCGACCAAGGGGATTACTGAGGAATTGGAGGAATCTGCCAACGACTGTGTCTTGGTTTCTTTCACTACATCTCTCTCTCTCTCTCTCTCAATACACATTTGTCTACATACGTAAATACATCCAGTCTTAGCCAGAGTCATTACTGATGTTGAACAGCAATCCAGACCAGATCAGCCGAGTGCAGAATGGGACATCAAAGATTGGGCTGTCACCAAATCTGCACTAATGGCATTTGTGGTCGGGGAAAATCACTACTTAAAGCTTAAAGCTACAACAAGGGAAAAGAAATTGCTTTTGCTTTTTTTTGGGAAGCCACATTTCAGACGAGGAGCTGAGAGAGAGCATGAGAGGGAGAGGAGTTTTTTATGAAATAGTAAAAAATAATATTAAATAACACTTTCTACTGTTCTGTTTCTCTTTATTTTTCTAGTTATGCTTTGCATTAATTTCATTGGCAATAATGTAACTTTGTGTGCTTAGTGTGCTAATAAAGCACCGTGAGAAAGCAAGAGATTTTTAGACAAGAAAGAAAAAAACTGTAGACAAATTAAGGAGAGACAAATATATGAGCCCAGAAGAAAGTGATGAGAAGAGTATGAAGGTGTGAAAGACTTTATATTGTGGCCTGGATCCGTTCTCCTCCTGGTTGGGCTAACTTTAATCTACCTGCTCTAATACGCAGGCTAGCGCCGCTAATCCTCGTCTAAGCCTGCGCCCACCAATAAATGAAAAGTGTAAATCCAGCAAAAGCTAAAAGGTTGGTGATGTTTTTGTGCGTGTATGCGTGCGTGTCCGGGTGGGGGGCTGTTATATAATATGCCTAGGTTCACTAAGTTAATGAAAAGCGAAGTTACGCTTCAGAGCGCTCTGCTGCTCCATTTTCAATTTAACACAGCCTGACGTCGAATTAATAATTTGGAGACGGACTAAAAGCTTCTGCTATTCTGGAGTAAAGACAGAGAGATACCAAACTGCACAGGATCCAGTCACACTAGACTTTTTGTCTTGGGGAGCAAAAGTGCAAAGTTTACAGTGGGCTTAGGGCTAAAAAGTACAGTTCAAACTGGGGCAGAGGGTTTTGGTGAGAGCTCAGTCTATTTTACACTATTTTTACAATATCTTTTTAGTAGTTTTTTTTTTTTCACTGATTCAGCTTCATGTTGTACTTTGCAGCTATATCACTGCAACAAAAATGCACTGTAAAAATTACCGTAGATAACTAGCTACATGGATGTATTATTACATATGAACTGTAAAAGTAATATAACTCAGTAATCAGTAATTTACTGTAAATTACTGAAAAACTGTTCTCAACAGTGTTTGGGAGAGAACTTGCTCCCAACACATTCAGACTTTGCATTGTGTGCTGTCATTGCTTTTGGATGTTAAATATGATGTGTTTTTAAAATCATATTGTTTTTAAACAATTATGGCTTAAACAGAGAAGAACTTCAGTTTAAATACATATTTTCTGTCACGACTTTATGTCCCTGTGAGACTCACGGGAAATGCAGTCCTTAAACAGTCAGCATCTTCCATGTTCCTTCTCTTTCTCTCTCTCTCTCTTTCTCTCTCTCTCTCTCTCTCTGAACTCAATGATCCCTGATTCCTCAATCAGGTCACTGTAGGTGGCACACCAGATTGACACAAAGCATTATGGGAGATTAACCTAAAATGTGCTTCAGACACATCTATGCAACACACACATGCTCAGATGTGACAGTGGGTGTCACTGCTGAAGCGTCCTGAGGAGTTCTGAACACGTCCACCTACTTATTCCAACATCTGAGAGAGATTAAGGCTGCTTACTTAAACCGCGTGGCTATTTTCCTAATTAAGTGGTTTACTTTGCCGCTACTGGAAACCTTTAAATGCCTTCATGTCATAGAATATATCGCATCATACAACGGTAACACTTTACTGCAGTGTTCATAAAGCTACATAAGTTTATGATGATAACTGACACAACCCTACATAAACATTTAGAATGGCTTATTCCTCTGGTGTGCTTCCCTGATAAACAGCACAGTCATATTCATCATGTGTTAAACATTAGCTTCGTTCTGTAGGCCCCCTAGTGGTCATTCTGCCGGGGGAATAAAATCGACTTATGTATTTTTAACAGTCAAATAAACATTTTTCTGTGTAACTCTATTATTGCATTGGTAGGGCACTGTTGTCTCTGTGTGTGAAATGTTGTGGCATTGTGTTGAGCTGCTAGTGAGTAATGGGGGGTGAAAGGGAAGGCATGAACACCCTGCTGGGAAAACAGTTCACACCTCACCACAAACACGGTCTTGCATTGGGCTTTTTACAGCCCCACATCTTTAAAGTTATTCAAAAGTTTTTAAATATTCAGAAGCTAGTAGGTGAGACACTCTCCCATATTTGACAGCATATGCTGCTTTGTTTACTGTGGATCTGTTTTTGTTGCAGCCCTGTTTTAAAAGCCTTCACATTGTGGTTTGCATGGTTTTGATATGCATTTTACAAGCAAGTCAGATGACCATTTCTTTTAATAGTAGGTGGTTCATTGCTATATTTTTTCAAACAGAAAAAGTTGGAAGTGTATCAACTGTAGAATATAGATGTCGTGCATTACATATCTAATCTAATTAAATATGAAATTGTGTAATAACACTTGAATAGTAAAGCAAAACAAAAGTAACTCGACCTCTAGAAGTTTAGAATATACAAATCCTAGGCTGAATCTCAAATGGCTAATGGCTGCATACTCCAAAGAAAGTGCACTAAATAGGTCTTAAAATACTGGCTTCTGCACCAAAACAGTGGACAGTACATCTAACGAATAGCCATTTGATATTCAGCCATGTGTACAATTCCATATTGGACGTCTAGTGCGCTGGTTTGGGTGTGAAAGCCAGAATTTCATAATTCACACAGTTCATTATTTAGGGAAAAGGGAGTTGATTGAGATTTAGCCCTAGTCAGTATAAGGTGTATACCTAAGTAGCACCCAAACTACACCTAGTTAGCGGTTATCATACATGCTAAATAGACTTCTAGGGTTAGCCAACAAAGCTAAAGTAAATTCCGAAGATTCTCCGAGCGCATTTCAGATGGACTTCCCCCTCTGCTCGTCTCTCTGAGTGACAGATTCAATTTCATCTGCATGAAAGCCCCTATTTCCCGCTGTGTCGGTCCTCTACGGAGAGACAGGAGGGCCATAATTAATCCAAACTCCATGCACGGCGGCCTGACAAATCTCTATGCGTTTTTTGGAACGAGAACTGTGAAAGAGAAGCTTTAAAGACGCCGTTAACCTCCTAAGCCTCGCGCCCATCTGCGAAAGAAATACTGGCGGACGATGGCTGGGCTCTCTGACAAAATGGCCACGGCTGGATTTGTGTAATGGTGGGGTTAAGGGAAAGAAAGCAGCTTATGCACTTGGTGGAATCAAAAAAACGACAGGCTTGGGTTTGGGTGAGTGTATGTGTGTTAAACACTTTAAATACATGGAAAGATTGAGGCAATAAAGAAAAAAATAAAGGCAACACTGTTTGTACTAATTGGTTGATATTTAGAAGTCATCAATGATAATTACAAAAGCATGCTATAATATCATATAAAGTATTTCTATATTTTTTTCTGACTAGTTCACTGAAACAAGTGGAGAAGCCATGTGGACCATAAACTTTTAATCCATACCACATTTGTTTTTGTAACTTTGTAAGAAGAGATGTTGTATTATGATTTAAATGTGGCGAAAAGTTACTTCTGTCTGTACAGCTGTAATACCATATTTTGAATTTTTTGACATGCTTCTGTGAGTTTTTAAAATCTAAAGTAACAGAAAAAGTGCAGACTCAAACCTGTCCATACAAAACTGAATATAAAGGTAATTATGTAACTATCTGTGTAATAAGTATGTAATTACATATAAGTAATACAGCAAAATGACAGCGATAACTTTAGCCTTCTAAGGCTTATTCTTCAAGTCACTTTCTGCACACGGACCTCCATGCTCAGCTTAAAATAAAAGAATGAATAAAACAATAAAGTAAAATAAAACATGCATAATTCAGTGAGGACGAATGACTAATCTGTATACTGTAACCAAAAGAGACAAGATGGGCAGGAAAGGTTTATACGGTTCTATATCTATGCTGCCAAAAAGAGGCAGAGAGCCAGAGAGAGAAAAAAAGAAGAGAGAGTTGAAGTCAGTGGAGTCAGTGAGAGTTGTGTATTAACGGAAGGGCCTGGCAGGGTGTGCGCGTGTTGCTGGAGGATGATTACTTTTGGCTTGAGCTTCAAACAGCCCTTTAGAGGGACTCCCTCACACTCAGCCTGACACAGCATCAAACAGAATACACAATCAACCTGCACACACACCTCACAGGCTCACACATACTCATATACTCATACACACCGTGGCTCATTCACAGTCTGAGCTCCTTCATTCAAAAACATCTCCAAGAGCACATTCATACACACATGACTACAGACAAAAGCAATGATCAGTAGAATGGGACGCTGTGGAGTAACTGCACATGAGCCTAACGTTACCATGCCCAATGCCAGGAGTGGGTTAGAGGGTTCTAAAGCACCACAGGGTTGGAGCAGTGGAGCCATGTTCTCTGGAGTGATGGAGCTCCAGCCAATACCTTTGGGATGAGTTGGAGTGATCCAGAACTGACCATTCAACATCAGTATCTGACCTCATTCTTGTGGCTGAAAGCAATCAGATCCGCACAGCAATGTTTCAACATCTAGTGTGAAGCCTTCCCAGAAGAGTAGAGGCTCTTATTACAGCGAAGGAGGAAAAAACTCCCTATTAATACTCTTGATTTGAGAAGAGCAGGGGCCGGATTCACAAAAGCTTTCTTATGAAAAAACTGGCAAAGTTTCTAAGACTAACACTAAGAAGCTCATAAGAAACTTTTAAAAATATTCTCTACAGATAATCTTAATTTGTCAATCTTATTTACATGATATGTTGCATTTTACCATGTACCATAAACGGCACAAGATACACTTTGAATGTGTATTAACTGCTATTTTATTTAGTTAATCCATTTAGAGGAGCAAAATGGAGAAAAAACATCAAATCAAGCGTTTAAGAAATTTTAGAACAAGAACTAGAGGTAATAGTGGAAGAAACAGCCAAAAGGAAAAAATCCACATTGTAAAATATGGTAATTGTGGGGTGATGGATGAGGATGGGCTGGAGTAGCAGAGGCAGCGTCCGCGATAAATTTAGATGCTCACCTTGTCATCTCTTACAGCCTAAGACAAGTGTGAGGCTGTCGTAAGGTGAAGAAAACATCTGAGAACACAGTACGTTCAAGAATACCACTTGTTCTTAGAATTGTTCTTAAAAAATAGTTAAGAAAAGAAAACGAGAATTTTTAAAAAGTTATTTGAAGAATAACAATTTCTCATAACTTTTTTCCTGTGGAAAACACCATTTTTTATATATATATATACAGTCCTGTGCAAAAAGTCATGTTCCACATGCTCTGACAGATAATGTACAAGTTTTCAGAAGAGTTACAGAAGTTCAGAAAATGACTAAAAAAATGTCCAGACTGAAACATCACTGAATGTTACTTGGATTGTGAGTTAAAAGTGCATCTAAACTTCTAATTTCTATCAGATTATATTATATTGGAGATTATATTCATTTATGTATTTCATTATAATTATAATAAAGATCGTTTTCACCTATAATAAAAGCGAATATATGAATGACTACACATTGACATGCACAGCGTTGTGCAATCTATAATTTGTTAATAATTATCGTGATATTAGTCTTTGCAATATGAATATCAGAGAAGGCTGGAAGATGCAAATCACAGCGTTATTTACTGTGCGCTGTGATCATTCTATCCTGGCCAATCACAGCTCCAGATCTGCTGTGTTTATCCTGAGTAATAAGGGTGATCATGCAATCTAATGAAAAGGCATTATTTTCATAGTTTAAAATGTTTTTTAAAAATTGAACGGTTACATTACTGATTAACAAGTGTGTTTTAATAAACTGTATGCAGATCGCAGTCACAATATGCAGCAATACAACTGATATCAACTGATATGGTACTGTGCTTTATTTATTTTATATTACATATATTATATTTATTTCATGTATATATATATATATATATATATATATATATATGTATTGTTTATTATAACTATAAAGTCACAGTTTGCAGTTTGGGGAAATTTGGTCAGATATTTTTGTGAGCTGCTCATTTTTACTCTTGAAAGTCAAGTGTAGGTGCAGCAGGAGCACCAACATTTTCTCTCCCTCCATTAAATTAATGTTGTGGAAAAGGTCACTCTTTCCCCCACCACAACTCTCACACCCTCAGACCCCCTCACACCACGCCGCCGACTCACCCAGCGAGAGGAGTATATGTGTGTGTGTGTGTGTGTTTGTGTGTGTTTGACCCATGCCGCAATGCAACTGGAAAACGAGCCAAATAAGACGCTTGAGACAAATCTGCAATGTGAGTGAGAGAGAGAGAGAGAGAGAGAGAGAGAGAGAGAGAGAGAGACTGTTGGCAGGTTAGACATGATTTAGAAAATACTGAAAAATCTTTTACAACCTAATAATGAGAAACTGTATAACACAAGTAAGTTTATATTAAAATACCTACAATAGGTTATTATTATTATTATTATTATTATTATTTAGGTTAGTAATCTCAAATTAGATCTATTTTGTTTGTGTTAAATATATACATAAGATGATATAAACTGAGTGTGTTCTACAGTTTCTCATTAGGTTGAATGAATAACTCACTCTAAATGTAGGTATTGTGATATAAACTGAGTGTGTTCTACAGTTTCTCATTAGGTTGAATGAATAACTCACTCTAAATGTAGGTATTGTGATATAAACTGAGTGTGTTCTACAGTTTCTCATTAGGTTACACATTTTAATTGTAGAATGATAGTGATTCTTAAAGTATCCTTATGTAGAGGCTGAAAGGTGGAAAGTACTGAACTATTCTCAGAATAAAAGAAAAAAGTGTGTAGAAGTGTGTGTGTGTGTGTGTGTGTGTGTGTATGTGTACTATCAGATAATTAACTTTCACACAGTGCTTACACTGGAGAGAAACGGGCAGAGAAAGCTTCGCAATTAGAGTTTCTTATCTTTTTCTTTCTGGCTTTTTCACCTACCCAAGTGAAACAAACAAATAAACAAACAAACAAATTTCAGCAGGCACAATAGTGACGGGGCCACCATTATTACACATATTGTTGTTGCACTTACTGACTGCAGAATCCTGGGCAAAATCTCTCAGCAGTCACACAAAAGCATTGTGAAAAGGAAATGGTGGATTTTATTTATTTATTTATTTTTTCGCTTCTTTTCTTTATCTGGCACACATTCTTAAAAACGGCAGATGTTCCCAACCACAGGGCTACGGGCTGGTACCTTGGACTATATGGAGGATTTTTTTCCATTAAAATGTTCATAAATATTATATTTTAATATAATTTTAAACATTTGCCTAGACTATGAATGCTTGAATGCTTGTAGGTTTCTGTTGGCTGCTTTCAGATGATGGCTAGCATCACTCAGAAATGAAGAATCTTTAATAAACAAAACATTGGGGCCTACAGTCAACATTTTCATTTATTTTCCCACCCTGTGGTCCACTTTTGATATTTGTGTGGTTTTATGCACCAAAACCAACCATAATTCTTTTTCACCTGACCATTTTCCAAACTTTCTTTAGCATTAAACATGCTGTTTCTGTTATTGTGTCTTTAAGACTGACATAAATGAGCGCTGTTCAAAAAGCAGCCCAGGCTGAAACACCCCTTATAACTTCAGTGTGAATGGGTGGGCTCAACTGATGTAGGCTGACTATGCGGATAAAGGTGAATGTGTTGATTTTTGGTGACATCACAGAAACAATGAATTCAAAAAGGGCTGTTTTTGCTGTTTAGTTTTCATATAAAAGCATGAAAAATTCAGTTTTCCATGATATGGGCCCTTTAAATTACACTAGGGCTTAATCATATCAAGTCACGACCTATTACAGAGAGTGGGATGTCATTTACGTGCATTGTTTTAGGTATGTATTTGCAGAAAAGATTTGGGTGACTGCTGAATTTGGAAGCCATACATGTGCATACACGGCAAATCGAGTACATCTGATATTCCACTAAGCTTGAATTCAGTCTGTACTTTAGTTCATGTAAGAGCAAAACAGCATGTCATACAGAGCCAGAAACCACATAAACAACTTATGATTATGCGAGTGAATGTGCTTATAAATGTATGAAGGTCTGTGTGTGTTAATCTTCTCAGTGTAAGGGTGACCTCTACACTAATACAGCATGTGTGTAATTGGCCTCCATATGTTGATGCATTTACACACACACACACACACACACCCACACACACCAGCTGACTGATGGTCCAGCAGGACGGGCCGGACGCCTTCACGTCCAAATGTTGACCTTCCCACACACACTTACACACACAGTCCAGCTTTGACTCATGAACCATATTAGATTCGGCCATATTATGCCATATTATCGCCAACAGCAATGGTCCAGGTCACGACCTCCACATGAATGCAGTATATATATATATATATATATATATATATATAGATAGATAGATAGATAGACAGACATCGCTGCTATCGGAAGAAAACCTTGTATCTCCAAAATGGTAACTTTACAGGAGAAGGAAAAACATACTTTACTTTTAATGTAAGTCAATGGAACCAGACTTTTTTCCAAGTAATTTTAGGTTGTTTCTTTTGCTCCATTCATCATGAAATTTACACACAATGTAAAGGGCAAAAGGCATTTTCAAATTAGGTCAAAAACTGAAAAACGACAGAAATGGAGATACGTTTTCTTCCGACAACAGCGATATCTATCTATCTATCTATCTATCTATCTATCTATCTACACACACACACACACACACACGTGTATATATAGATATATAGCTTGATATCGTAGCAATAGAAGAACCTTTTTGGTGCTATATAGATCCACTTTCAAAAAGGTTCTACGTTCTCTATTAATCTAAAGCATCAATTCACCAAGCAAAGAACCCTATAAGCCAGGGGTGCTCATTCCTGGTCCTGGAGATCTACCACTCTGGAGAGTTCAGATCCAGCACACCTGGCTCACATAGTCAGATGCCCCTGAAGGCCTTGATTACCTGAATCAGGTGTGTTAAATTAGGGTTGGAGCTAAACTCTGCAGGGTGGTATGTCTCCAGGACCAGGATTGGGCACTCCTGGTTTCAGTATGCAGATGGTTCTGTATATTTGAACAAACTCAGTTGAAAGTAGCTCAACAACATGTGTTCTGTCGTTGGTGTGGGAGTTAGGGGTTTAGGGAAACTTTGTGGTGGGCTAAATCAAATGTCTTTGCAGGCCAGCTTTTATTTCAGTCTGGTGGAGAATATGTGATACGTGATGACTAGGCTAGTCTGTTACATCATATTAAATACGATGTAGGTTTTGCACAACATTAAAACCAGCCGGAATTGCTTTCATTTATCCAGCACACACTGAATCGTTCCCAGACATCGTGACCAGCACCAAAATTCCCTGTGGAATACATACATACATCAAAATCTACATACAATTACTATACAAGCACAAGAATATATTTACCACCAGTGAAAGAAAAGTCAATGAAAAGTGGCTGATGTATGAAAAAAACATCATCAAATATACTGTATATTCCTCTGGCTTTTAAAAATGACTGGGCTAATTAATTCCGCTTCATTTGCATTGAATACAACTCTGTGGACTTTGAAGATGTTTCTAATTTTATGGATAAGGATCATCATAACAGTCTGGATAAAAGTGCTGGCTTCTGTTTCTGCCCAATTAAGCCTTTGATGAGAAGGAAGACACAGAGAGAGAGAGAGGGAGAGAGGGAGAGAGAGAGAGAGAGAGAGAGAGAGAGAGAGAGAGTAGTCATAAAAACAGGAAAAAACAGTGAACCTCAGGGGGGCTCATTAAAATAAAATTGGGGAAAAAGTGGTTTAGATCACTTTAAACAGACTCAGATTACAGTGTGTGTGTGTGTGTGTGTGTGTGTGTGTATGTGTGTGTGTGTATGTGTGTGTGTGTGTGTCATCACAGTGCAAACAGGGGAAACAGTGTGTATAGTCATGTGGAAAAGTTTGAGCACCCTTGGTCAATTACCATGTTTTGTTGGTTTTCTAAGCACAATTTTGTGTTTTTTGGGCACTTTTGTATTTTATATACACAGTGCAACAACACTACAGCACAATGCAATTAAAGCAAAAAGTTTGCTTCATCAATTCCACTGTTTCATTTGCACATTTATGTTTTATTTTGGTCCCCGATATGTGAACTTAAGCAAATGGGCAGTAATTGTCTATTAAAACGAGCAGAAGTGTGTTCTCTGGAGAGGATGTGTTCACTTAATTTGAAAATCAACACAACATGGAATTTGACCAGGATGGCCAAACCTTTGCATATAACTATGTGCATGTAAACACACTGCAAACAAATGTGTGTGTATATAGTGCTGGGCAAAAGTTAGTTCTTTAATTCTCATTCAAAATGAACTGTAAGTGCAAGATATATGTTTTTCAGGATATATTTATGAGAAGATTAGATTTAATTGCATAAGGAAGGAGAAAGTCTAAGGAAAAAAGTGAAGAGAGTCCAAAACTGGAATTCAAAACTGATTTAAAGCTACCGAGACAATGGGACTCCTGACAACCATACAAGACGTGGTACACAGCAAAACTGTCCCCATCAGATAAACAGCAGTTAAATCTGTCATCTCTGAGAGAGAGGAGAAAATCAAGCTCCACTCTTGATTCAGATCTGAAAACATCCACAAGCGTTTCTGTCCATCCTTCCACTGTGAGAAGACTCTCAAAACTATGAGTCATGTGTAGCTGTCAAGAAGCTCTTACTGAGCCTGGTGGCATCATGTGATGGGAGGAACTAAATTGGGGAGAAAACTGAGTGAAAATAATAAGAAAATGTAGTATAACAATCATTAACATTACTGCAGATGTACACTTGACTTTAAAAGCTTTCAGCTCTTTTCTGATGGGACTAAATGTACACTAAATGTCCTGGGGTGATTTCCTCTTTCACAGATGCTGCTCTGTTATTTTATTTCTGTCTAGATCAGCCATTTCACTGTTTTTCCTTCTTCTCCTCTGAGAAGATTACAGTTTAATTCCTTACTGTTTTTCACGAAACTCAGCACTCCTCTGATCATTTCAGTCCTGTGAATCACATCTCTGTATTTCTCCATGCAGATGTCGCCTCACGTTGGGCGAATAGTGTTTTGACCACTGCTACTCATCGTGCTTGCTCTCTGACGCTCCCTCCCCCAGATATTAAATATTTTCTTGATCATAAAACAAAAAAAGTTTGCTTTTGAAGAATTACTCTTATTTACTTGGTCTGAGTGGAAGAACTTCACCTCCATGTGCCACCAGGGAGAGCATCATCAGGAGAAGGAAGAAAGTAAAGACAATGAGAAAAGCCAGGTCCTGCAGGCTCATTGAAGATGCTGTTATAATGGCAGCTGCAGGTATAAAGCACTACTTTATATTCACCACTGTATAATATCATCAGCATTTCAGACGTTAGACAGGTAGTTTGGAAGTTAGAAAGTTCTCCAGGAATAGTGACTAGTTGTCTCATTTTCATTTCTTCAAAGATCTAATGCTACATTTTGAAAAAAAATTAAAACCCACTAGAAAAACTTCTTCCCTGTTTTAAAGCCAGAGAGATGTGAGAGTTTTATTTCGGACAACCTCCTGATACACTAACCCAGTCCAGACTGAGCTAAACACAAACCTTCACAGCTAAACAAAAGGTACAGAACGTTTCAGTAATCCAACAGTGACGCCGTTGGGACAACTAGGAAATGGAAAATTTACTGGAGAAGGAATAAAACCTTCTTAGCTTTTAATGTACATTAATGTAACAAGATTTTATTACAATTAATACCTATTTTATTACAATTTAATTTCTATTTCTATTAATCAAATATTTGCATTTATCTCAGAATGTTCACATAATGTAAATGACAGCTGGTATTTTCAAATGGTATTAAAAACAACAACAAAAAACACAAAACAAACACCCACCCACACTCACTCACTCAGGAGTCACCTGCTTTCATTGCTGGTTTTGTGTTTGTGGTTTGTTTTTTTCATTGAGTAAGCTGTGTTTTAGGGAGAGTGCATGGTAACCAAGCTTTTTCTCAAGAGCAAACAGCCCACAACCCACTCTCCCTCACAAATATTTACCCTGTTAAAGGAGAAAAAGAGAGAGAGAGAGAGAGAGTTAGAGAAAAAGAAGGAAAGAAAGAAATTGGAGAGAGGGAGAAAAAGAGAAGGGAGAGAGAGAAGAAAGCGAGAAAGAGAAACAAATGGAGAGAGAGACACAAATGGGAGATAGATATATAGAGAGTGACACTCACTCAATGCAAAGACACACTAGCCTAAAAAAAGGCAGATTTCACTATTTTTACTAAACCTGTCAAAAAAAAAAGGTATGTGGCTAAGCTGGCTAACTAGCAAGTCTGAAATCTATGTCTTCACTGTTGTCAACTCACTGAACTTAGCATCATGTGTAGCTAAAGGAAACTACATGAACATGAAGCTAAACCTGGAAACAGAACAAACCGGGTAAATAAAGAAAAAGGCCATTTCTGGCCAAAAATTAGATGATATTTGTCATGTTTTAGTAGTATTCTGTAGTTTAGTGTTACATTCCTCAGTCTCACTGGTTTGACAGAATTCATCATTTATATCATTTAATGCGTTAATTCAACTGTATTTTTAGTAACAATACCCAACATGCATTACACAAATACATCATACAAGCGCTGGGAATCCCTATGGCCAACCGGTCGGACACAAGACCCGCGGGCCAAATCAGGCTCACGGCACAATCCAATCCGGCCCTCGAAATTATTTTGATTTTCTATTAATATTAGCCCATTACACAATGAGCTGCACTACAATCCCCAGCATGCACTGCAATGTAATTTGCGCTGACAACCCCCCAACAGCACTTTATATGACAGCAGTTTTCTACCCAATTGCACACGTCATATTAACACTAGCTGCGTTTCAGCTGCAGTTTAACCAACATAAACACTATAAACACTCAACAGCTCAGAAACTGATCCCAAGAATTAATGAACTTGCAGCAAAGAACAGATGTCAGGTGTTGAGATCAAGCCCACAAGTAGGTTTAAAAGACCTCCATCCTGGGGACATTTCGAGAGATTTAACAGTTATCTATAGCTAATGTAGCCATTATATCAAGTAATCATATGTAACATTTTGAAGGTTTCCTACAAGTGGCTGTATTTTCCCGTTGATGTTTTGGCGTATCAAAATCTAGATGCTCTCTGGCCCTCGGATTTGTTGAGATTTTTTAATATGGCCCTTTTAGTGGTTGAATTTAACACCTCTGCGCTATGGTGTTAACTGATCCTGACTGCTAGCCTAGCCACTGATCTTAAGGCTAATGAGTACAACCAAGCAAGCATTAGTGAAACTCCTTCCTGGATCATAAGGAAAAGAGATCCAGTACAAATTAACACCAGAGACACATATTTAATATTTCAGCCACAGACATGAAACCAAACGTAGGAAAAATATCTAGTTAGCTAGGTAGTTGCTAATTGTAGCTGTTAGCTTCTGATGAGTAATTTCTCTCCTTTTTTTCCGTTGCAGTGATTTGAAGATAGTTACCACAGTTATGGCTGCATTAGGATATTCGGCTTCCTAGTAGTAACATTAGATATCTGGCATCATTCCTCATTCACTGGCTAATAGGAGGAAAAAAAACAACAACAATATTTTAATAAAGCCCATAACCAGAGAAACACCATACAGCACTAAGTTTTCAAAAGTTCTTCCCATCTTCAAGATACATCGTCAGAAAAGGTTTCTGTTTTTGTAGCCTTTAAATTGGAAACCTGCACTCTAGACTACTGCAGCACTGCTTCAGCAGTCACAAGGCAAACAGGCACGTTTGTATGCAGCGATGGTTCATCCTGAGGAGACCTTAGATCTTTTCCTCCTCACTCTGGGGAACATGACATAATTTTACCCCGTTTTACCCCGAGTCTGTTCTGCACAGCTTGGAGAAAGTAGCAGATTTGTGTTACGTCTGCCACTGTCTCGTACACCGTGTGTGAAACACCCTCAGAGGAAAACCTTTTCTGCCTCCTGAGACGCTCTGATTATTTCCTAACGATGGGAAATTTTCATCAACAAACCTCGAAAATGAAGAGAATAAAGGGGACGTGGTGTCTCAGAAGGGAAACAAGCAGATGGAAAGAATATTCGGTACTTAATTGATTCAGCTGAAAATTAGAGTGAAATACTGAACAGAGACAGAAGCTCTCTGAAGAAAGAAAGAAACAAAGAAAGAAAGAAAGAAAGAAAGAGAAAGAAAAAGAAAGAAAGAAAGAAAGAAGCCACTGTGTAGATAGACATGCACGGCTATAACTGTGAGAAAACAGGGCATACATGTGATAATACAGACGCAGAGCAACATATGCTTATACAATAAACCCCCCAAAAATGTGTTATTTCAACTGCTCTCAATTAGTGAATAACTTAACCTTGTTCACCACTGTTATCACAATAAGAGTCCTGTATAATTCGTCTGTATAAATAAGGTAAATCGATTTACTTGAACGATAAAATATGTGCACCAAACATTCAACTTATTATTAATCAACAGTAAATTCAATTAACCCCTTTAAAAGCAATGTGAAACCATGAAATTCCTTCATATGTAGGCTTCAACATATATTTTCAGCTTAAATAAATTGGTGAATAAATAGTTAAATAACTGGCTAAATAAACTATATTAAACAGTCTACCTGCACTCAAATCAATTTATGGAAAAGTAATGACATTTATTTAATTTGTTGCTAGGCCATTGCTTTGTTATTCCAAATGGTTGCTATGGTGTTGCTAGGATATTGCTATGTTATCCCAGGTGGTTGCTAAGGTGTTGCTAGGATTTTGCTGTGTTATCCCAAGTGGTTGCTAAGGTGTGTATATAGACCATTTGACCAAATTAGTTAAATGGTCCCACAGTAACAAAACTTAAAAAAAAAAAACAGAAAAAAACACAATTATTCAGACCTTAGATATTTACAAGGAATACAATAGGTATTAATTGAGACAGTAATGAGCTGAATATATACAAAGTCATACTTTTTAGGGTAAGTTGTACTGGGAGGTGTCTTTCCCAAACCCTAACCCCTAAATTTCAACCTGTGAAAATAATATTTTTCTGCATTTTTCTCAATGTTCTTTTTAGAAAGACTGTCTTCATTTCTTTTAAAGTGATAATAATAATAATAATAATAATAATAACTAATAAAAAAATGCTGTCTCACATTTTCATGTCACTAGGTGAACACACATAGTTTCAGCCCATAGGCGGAGCCTTATTTTAGCCACACCCTGCACTGTGGAGCAGAAAGTGAGACTGCAGCCCTGTCCCTCATGGCCACTGCAAGTTTCAAGGTTCTAACTCAAAAACTGCAACCTGTGAAATGAACCAAAATGAAGCATAGAACAATGAAAAAAAGACCAAAAAAGCCTATTTAAAAGGGAGTAATGTGGTGAAAAACAAACAGGAGATCAGAAATGTATTTTTATTTGTCTGTGTGTTTTATGTTCAGGTCACATTTCTACTACATAGACCTCACTAAAACACATTTAAAATGTATTCAGACAAGCAACCTGCACATCTCTGTGACGAAATATTGTCATATAATACAATATTCTGTATTATATTTTGTTTTATGATGAGTGGATCATTATAATTTTGCTATAAAATGATATGTATATTTCAGAGAATTGCACCACGTCCCTGATCCTGCATCAGCGGTCTCAAAATAACCAGTAAACCTCTGAAATGGACTCTAGGTGGGCTTATGTAAGAGAGAAGGATGAATTGTAAATGAATGTAACCTTATTCAACCCTAAAAAAGCCTCCTGAGGTTCTTCTCTCCTTTCTCTGTATGCAGTAAACGTAACTGGGTTAACCAGAGAAAGTTTCCTTTTGGAAAAGAGAATTGAAATGGAGTAGAAAGTGCAACTTTCAGTCCACACAATGTTTGAAGAAGAGATATTTTATAACGATTTGAATTCAAAGTTGTCGTCTTGATTTGTGGAAAGAACATCTGTAATTTACTACAATTTATAGTTCTTTAGGTTTTTTTTATGCCAGAAAAAGTTAGTAGTGCACACTCAAGCTTGTCTATACAGGATGGAAATCAAATGTAAGTGTAATTACTTATGCAAATATGTAATTAATTTCAGTATATACATTTAAACATTAGGTAACCTAAATTGACTGTATTGCAAAACAAAAACAAAACAATACTGTAATAAATATGTAATTACATATAAACTAAGGTATGATATAATTTTGATGTAGCATAAAATAACAACAAATGCAAATATATATTGATGATGATAATAACCCTATACTTGTACTGAATAAGCAGTGTGTGCATGTGTCATGGAGTTTATATGTGGTTGCGTAAGAGAGAGGGATGAACACACTACTGTAACCTTATTCAACCCTTAAAGACTCCTGACGTTCTTCTCTCGTTCTTTATCTGCTGTAACGCTGCCGCTGTTTGGGTTTCGCTAAAGAGCTTCACTCGCACACATCGGCTTCCATTTGGATTCCAGCAGAGGATCAAGAGGGGCTTCTAGCACGGAGAGAGTTTTAATTAACACAAGAGGGTCCGCGCCTCGTTAAGACTGGCCTTAATTAGTCTCCTCCTCGTTAATGCTGCCCGTAATTAGTTGTAAATGAAAAGCAGAAACGGAGTTGGAGCAGACCACCCATGATGAGGTCAGAGGAATGTATGTGTGTGTGTGTGTTGGGGTAATGGACAGAGGCTAGCAGGCATAACGGACACTCAACACACACACGCACACAGCAGTGAGTTGAACTGCAGCACATCCTAAGTATGAGTGTGAATAAGGAAATGCCTTTAGCACTAGAGCTGCAACAAGCAGTTATTTCAATAATCGATTAATCTATCAACTATTATACGACTGATCAACTGATCTAACTGTTCTGCTATCTTTAGTTCCTCTATCATTGGTAAGGAAGCCCATTCCTGTCAGGTACAGGAGACAAAATTGACCTACAAAAATGTGAAATAATTGCTTATTTTCTTAAAATAGACTTAGTATCTCAAAATAATGACTTGCTTTCTCTAAATAGAATTAGGACCTTAAAATAATGACTTATTTTCTCTAAATATTGACTTCTGGAAATAATGACTTATTTTGTCAAAATAGACTTAGGATCTTAAAATATTGACATACAAATTTTTGTAAGTCAAAATTTTGACTTGGTGTCTTGAAGTAATGAACTGATTTTCTTGAAAGTTTGACATACTATGTTGAAGTGGAGAAATATAAGAGTAAGTCATTACTTTCGCAAAAACATCAAAACATGAAGTCATTATTTATGGGAATTTTAAGAAAGTGAGTCACTGTCTTGATGTTTTCTTAAGATTTAAGCCAAAATGACCTATGTTAAATGATCAATTATTCGATTTCAAAAAGTATAATTTTCTTGTGACATTTCAAGCTACTCAGTAAAAAACTGAAGAAAATAAGTCTTTATTTTAAGAAATTTCAAGACAAGAAGTAAAACATTTTATTATGACCTGAGTTTGAGGTCACTGTTGTGTGCCAGAATAAAAATCTGTCAATATAACACACTGCATAATTACATCATTTGAATATTAAAGCATCACAGTAATACATCTAGATTTGTAAGGGTTAATGCCTGTGCGGTGGTCTGGTCACACTTAGCACCTGAATGAGTGTGGATCCACCTGTGCGAGCGCATGTTCAACACCCCCTCCAGTGAACAGACCCTTCATTTCTTACCTATTCCTCCAATCCTCTATCCAACCATCCATCCATCTCACCATCCTTTTCTCCACAATCCTCCGCTCAGAACTAAACTCAGCCGAGTGTCACCCCATTTGTCTCCATAAAGCCACTAAACAAATCTGAACAACTGAAAGGCAGGGCGGCAGTGAATGCACCACTGAGACCTGCTCTACCTCCTTTAACTGCACTGTAGACTCCTATCAGCCCACTGCAGTGATCAGCCTCACGGAAAATATGATGGATTACTGCATGTATGGAGAATTCACACCAGCCAGATCTGGGAGAAGCAGACAACAGCATATTTCCACTCTAGATAACACAGCAGTGGGCACTACAGAAAGACGTCCGAAAACCACTTATTCACCAAGTATATAAACACATGTACGTAAACTACCATTTAAAAGTTTAGAATCACTGTTTTCAATAACACAAAACCAATATGGCTGCAGATAAACACATAGAACGACTGTCCTATGCTTGTTCTGCAAACCTCTTTAGATAATCAGAAACATATTACAGAAACTTCTTTAGTCTGAAATCTTATCTTATCTGCTCAGTCACCATGACAACTTGAGTTAGGACTGAATTTAGGACAGAAACTGTTACAGAACAACAGCTCTTCAGTTCATAATCTTATCCATTAACTCCAGATGAGAAAACAGTGTTACAGAAACATCCAAACTAGACTAAAATCTCCTAAATTCTGTTCTAACTTTAAGACCCTTAAAGATGCTCTTAACTTCTGTTTAACCATCTGCTTCTATCGTGTTATGCAGTAACAGGCAGCCCAGTTCACTATAACTGGCATAATGACGTTACATTTATCTACACTGAAATCTGTGCTTTGACTTACGATTTTTTTTCTTACAACGTTTTAAAAGCCGCCCCGCTTATTGCCTTTGTGTGTCAATGTTGATGAAAACTCGTCAGATAAAATATTCCAGTGATGGTGGTGAATAATAAGGAGTCAGAGCTGAATGTGTGTCTGTTTATTAGGAGGAATAACGGTAGCGCGCTCGACTAAAGCGTTTGGGAAATGAAACTGAAACTGGAGAGCAGAGACGGTCTGATAAACAGCAGGAGGCGCTGTCACAATATTCTTAACTCTCAGTTTATCAGGCATTAGTCTGTGTGTCCTTTTTTCATCAGTAACTGTAGCTAACGTTAGCTGCCTGGCTAATTAGCTTGTTTACTCTGAATACATGTTTACATTTCAGCTGTGCGTGTATGGTCAGTTCCTAGGTAACAGACATGACAGTTGATTGTCGACTTCGATCGAGTACGTTAAGATTTCCTAACTTGAGATAAGATGCTGTAAGATAAGATAGCTAAATTAAGATAAGATTTGCTTCTGTAATATGAATTTGTGAAAAATCTTATCTTGACCTGTCAGACCTTAAATTCAAAAAAGTCAGCAAATTAAAATATAAATTTCTTTTACACATTCTCTTTCATTCCCTCTTTCAAACACATTCATTTCTCTTTTCCATTCTCCAGACTTCCAGAACAGAACTGCAAGACTAGAGAGAGAGAGAGGAGATGAAGAATCGGTTTCCATTTCATTTCTCTCCTCATTTTCTCTTTCTCTCTCTCTCTCTGCCATTTCTCCTTTAGCCTAAAGTCCTCACTGTTAGACCCCTGCTATTCATCACCTCTCTCTTTCTCTCTCTCTTTCACTCTATCAATTTTTCTTCTTTATCTATTTACTCTCTCTCCTTCTCTTCCTTTCTTATCCATTCTCTCTCACTTTCTCTTCTTCCTTTTTTCTCTCTTTTCCGTTTCACTTTTCCTCCTTTCCTCTCTCTGCCATTATAGTGTCTTCACGCCATCACCACCGCCAGATTGCATTCCTTCATCCATCATCAGTTCCTTCTCTTCTTCTATCTGCCTCGCTCAGCCTGTCCCTCACTACAGCACTGATCCTCCATCAGCCAGCAGAGGAAACCAGGGAGAGCCACACATACACGTCCCAAAGGTATTTTATATTACATATTATACGCATCGTCACTGTCGGAACAAAACCTTGCATCTCCAAAACAGAAACTTTACAGCAGAAGGAAAAAAAAACATTCAGAACTTTTAATGGAAGTCAATGAAAAAGTTACTTATTCCAAGTAATTTTGGAACATTTCTATTGGTGCATTTATCACAAAATTCTCATTAAAAGCCAGCTGGTAATTTCAAATGATGTCAAAAGATGAAAAACAACAAAGGTGGAGATGTTCCTTATGTGTGTGTGTAAATATATATAAAGGTGTTCCTTATGTGTGTGTGTAAATATATATATATATATATATATATATATATATATATATATATATATATATATATATATATGTAGTTTTTATAAAGCATGCATATATACAGTATATACACAGAGGAAAGAATGTTTGTTGCTGGTTTGGGTGTGAGGGAGGAGTCGTCTAGCAGATGGTGATAGAGGAAGCGGTGGTGTAAGATGGCGCCGTGCCCTTACTGAAGTAAGTGTGTGTGTGTGTGTGTGTGTGTAACAGACTCATTGTATCTCTACCACTAAAATCCAGCAATTTAGACTCAGGAAAAAAAAATGCCGGCCGAATGTACTAAAGCAACATTGTATCCACCATGTTTACAATGGCTGTCAATGCATTAATAATGCATTAATAACCCAGTGATAATGTGTTAATAATGCAATAACATGAGAAATTATTGACAACAATTTGTTTTTACCAGGGTTAACACGTTTTGCTAGTTTGACCCTTAAACCTATCCTCTGAAGCGCAGACTGAAGCTCTGCTCATGTTGCTATTATAGAATCCATGATAGTAGCCCTCTTGTTCAAATAGAGCTTTTAAATGCCTCTTAAAGGGGATCCTTCAGCACCTTCAGCGGTCTGCACTGGACACTGCGTCTGAGGGAACTGTGGATAAATCAACCTGCAGCAACAAGCTCTCTCATCTGTCTTCTGCTTTTTCTCTCTCTTTCTCTGTGTTCTAGAACCATCTAGGCTAATGTGTTTCTCTCTGTGTCTCTCTCTTTCCCTTTCTCTCTTTCTCCGATTGCGCCTTCTTGTCTCCCTTTGTCTCCTTTGTGCCTCATTCTTTCTTTCTCTGTCTCACCTTTTCTATCCCTTTCTGTCTCTCTCATTTTTCATTACTCTCAGTATATTCTCTCTCTCTCTCCCTCTCTCTCTCTCTGTATTATGTTCTAAATGAAGAATGTCTGGTGTTATAATTATGGTCTTGGGGTCTTTAGGGAGTACTCAGTGTGTGTGTGTGGGGGGGGTGATTGGGGTGTCAGAAGAGCGTTAGCCTCGATTATTAATCCATATGAAGCAGTGAGAGGACAGTTTCATTATGGAATGATCGATATTTCTGCAGTTCAGAAAGCAGTGGATGGATGTTAGTGATATGTGTGGCACACAGTGCGTACGTCTCGCACTATATTCAAAACCACTGCTTTGTCTCTGACGGAGTTCTTCCATAATGTCCAGGTTACTGTTAGTGTCAGTGCTGTAGTCACACCGTGAAATGTGATGGAACATTTAACTCGTTTGTGCAGAGGATAAAAATGGCCACTTCTGCCTCATAACACTAACTATGGCTGTGTCTCATTTTCAGGTCCTTCAAAGGTCATGTTTCTCGGCCACATATGTCATAAGCATGGTCCCATTTGAAGATAAAACGCCCTTTAAACAAAACTTACGATCTGACCAGGGGCGCGTAAACTTTTGCACATGACTATATTAGTCATTTAGTGTTAATTCAGTTCAGTTCAAAGAAGCTTCATTAGCATGACTGTAGTGGGTAACTGTGTTGTGGCAAAGCATACAACTCTCTTTCCTCTCTTCCCCTCTCTCTCTCTCTCTCTTCTCCTTTCTTTCTCTATCTTCCCTATCTCTTTCTCTCTCTTTCTCTCTCTCTAATATGTACCACTTTCTAATCTACGCTGCTCTACACTTTTTATGTGCTTGCGGGTTGTGTGCAATCCCGAAAGCGATCGCCTCAGCACCTCCCCAGTGAGACCTAATAGTGAAACCGCTGTCTATACTTCCCCCCACGCTCGATTGGTCTGCAAAGCTCAGCCAATTAAATCGCTCCACATAATGAGAGGCAACAGATCAGGAAGTGTGAAATTACCGTCCGCGAAGGAGACACGCGCCCGCTCTTTTATTCATCTTTTTTTTCCATTCTTTTTTATTCCCATCAGTGCTGTTAAGAAAATGTTTCTGGAAGAAAAACATGCAGAGCTTAAAAAAGACGATAGTAGCCAAACGCACTCCATTAGCCCAAAACGACAATAACACCCGCAATCTCTCTGTTCTGTGCTAATTAGCTACACTGAATGTCCAGCATGAATATTCATGAGCGTGTGCATAGAGTGGACTGTTAATTTGCATAGCCGCATCCCATAGAGAGTCACACCAATCGCACCGCACTTTAAGGCTGATGGATGTGGAATAAAAAGTGGTTCTCAGGATTGCAAACTTACACAGGAGCACTGCCTTGTTTAATATAGAGTCTCTCTCTCTCTCTCTTCCTCTCTCTGTCTGTCTCACTCCCTCTCTCACTGTCTGTTTCAGCAGCAGGTGACTCCTCATTCTTCACTGCATTCCTTAAAATGCATTTTAAACCATTCAGCTACTGTAGAACTGCTTCAGCTAATATGCTCTACAGCTTTCTGTCCTAATGTGTTCTAGAACTGTCTGGGCTAACATGTTTTAGAACTTTCTGAGCTGATGTGTTCTAGAACTTTCTGTGTTAATGTGTTCTGGAACTTACTGTGCTAAAGTGATAATATGTTCTAGAACTGTCTGGACTAACATGTTCAAGAACTGTTTGAGCTATTGTGTTCCAGAACTGTCTGGACTAACATGTTCAAGAACTGTTTGAGTCAATGTGTTCAAGAACTGTCTGGACTAACATGTTCAAGAACTGTTTGAGTCAATGTGTTCAAGAACTGTTTGAGCTAATGTTTTCTAGAACTGCCTGGGCTAACGTGTTCTAGAACGTACTGGGCTAATGTGCTCTGGAACTGTTTGAACGAATGTGTTCTAGAACTGTCTGGGCTAACTAGTTCCAGAACTGCTAGAGCTAATGTTTTCTGGAACTGCCTGGGCTAACGTGTTCTAGAACTTTCTAAACTAATGTGTTCAAGAACTGTCTGGGCTAATGTGCTCTGGAACTGTTTGAGCTAATGTGTTCTAGAACTGTCTGGGCTAACTAGTTCCAGAACTGTTAGAGCTAATGTTTTCTGGAACTACCTGGGCTAACTTGTTCTAGAACTTTCAGAGCTAATGTGTTCTACAACTGTTCCAGCTAATGTATTCTGGATAGTCTGGACTAACATGTTCAAGAACTGTTTGAGTCAGTGTTTTCTGGAACTGCCTTTCTGAGCTCATGTGTTCTGGAACTGTCCAGACTCTGGACTGATGTGTTTTAGAACTTAATATACAAATGTGTTCTAGATGTTTCTGTACAAAAGTGTTCTAGAACTATGTGGATTACTAAGTAAATATGTTCTAGTTTTATTGGGCTCTGTGTTCTGGAACTGTTTGTTTTAATGTCAGAGAAATTGTAGTAAGTAGAACTACCACTCAGTAATGTCATCTGGGTATGTTAGATTCTAGAAGCTGCTCCAAGAAAAACTGTATTTCTTTTAATACCGAATGACATTAAAACCTTACAGGACTTATATGAGGCTTGCTAACAGTGTGTTATGCAAATTCATGATGTCAGCGAGCATGAAATAGCAGCAATGCTAACCAATCAGCACTCAGCAGCAATAATGCCTACCAATCAGCACTCAGCAGCAGTAATGATAACCAATCAGCACTCAGCAGCAGTAATGACAAACAATCAGCACTCAGTAGATATAATGGGTAAAAGAAGTGGACACGCTTCCTTCAAACTGGCTGATAATATGTTGTACATCTGTTTGGGCTGAAGTTCTGTCGAATCTCTGGACTAATCTGTTCTAAATATCTACAGCAAAAATGTTCTGGACTTTTGATATGTTTTACACCTTGTAGTCCAGCGGCTCCCGGCTCTGTGTTTTATTTTAGTGATGTTCCTGCTCTAACACACCTGATCCAACTAATCCAACAAGCTAGTTAGAGCAAGAAAACATTAAAATGGTTCTAACAGGGAGAGCTTCAATATTTTGGAATATACTGTTGCTATCCTAATAAATCTATATCTTCAATGTGGAAACTTCGCAGGAAATGAAAATATCATTCTCAGCTTTGAACAAGAGTAATTTTAGACATATATATTTATATTGGTGTATTTTATATGAAATTTTAACAGAGTGTAAATGGTAGCCGGTGTTGTGTATTTCTGTAAAAAAAAATGATGATAATTTTTTTTACAGTTGGGAACAGCTTAAAAATGTTTATTTAGACAAAAATAACCAAACAATTCAAAATTGATGCTGGTGAATCAGACATTTGTATTTATTTATTTATTTGTTTGTTTGCTTGTTTGTTTGTGTCTGAGGGCAAAATTTATCCAAAACATCCCATAATACTAAGACCCAAAGCTGCAGCCCAGTTTTATTGACTGCAGACTCATCATCACTAGGACGCCCTCGCCATCACTCCAAACTCTGGCATATTAGCACTGATCTGCTTTAGCATATGCCGCTCTACTATGCCAAGCATGTGTGTTCAAGAGAGAAAAGTGTGTGTGAATGTGTGTGTATATTGTGTGTGCCAAACATAAGCTGGACAGACGCTAAACATCTGGCACTGAGCTACACTCTCGGGCATGATCAGGAAGATTTTCTGTCTCTCTCTGCACTGTTTCATTAGCATGAATGTTACAAGTAACATTTTTATCAAAGCAATTGACCTGTCTAAGCTCCGCACACACATTACATACACATTTGTACAAATCTTGTTCTTTTGCAGCTACTGTTAGTTGGACAAGCTACACAAAATGCTGGCAAAAATCCCATTTAACCTACTGAGAACACACTGTATATTATAGCACACTCAATTTATATCACAGTACCTACATTTAGAGTGAGTTATTCATTCAACCTAATGAGAAACTGTAGAACAGACTCAGTTTATATCACAGTACCTACATTTAGAGTGAGTTATTCATTCAACCTAATGAGAAACTGTAGAACACACTCAGTTTATATCACAGTACCTACATTTAGAGCGAGTTATTCATTCAACCTAATGAGAAACTGTAGAACAGACTCAGTTTATATCACAGTACCTACATTTAGAGTGAGTTATTCATTCAACCTAATGAGAAACTGTAGAACACACTCAGTTTATATCACAGTACCTACATTTAGAGCGAGTTATTCATTCAACCTAATGAGAAACTGTAGAACACACTCAGTTTATATCACAGTACCTACATTTAGAGCGAGTTATTCATTCAACCTAATGAGAAACTGTAGAACAGACTCAGTTTATATCACAATACCTACATTTAGAGCGAGTTATTCATTCAACCTAATGAGAAACTGTAGAACACAGCCTAGCAACAGTGGAGACAAAAGAAGACATTTGTGGGAGGAGCATGGGTGGATCAATAAAAGAAACATAAGTAGGAGAACAAATATCCAGAAACAAACCAGAAAAGAAAGTGAGTTATCAAAAAGAAAATAACAGTTGAGATTTTACCCTCCCTCTCTCTCTCTCTCCCTACCTAAGCATTTCTTGCCTTAAAGAGCATCCACAAATTGCCCCAGCTCCACAGTGTAAGCGCTAATTAGCTTGATTTTGAATATCCAGAAAAAGGGTCAAGATCAATCGACACGTTCAGCCTTGGAAACATCTGCTCTTATACAGCCTCACATTTACTCATCATGGTGTTTAATTATATTAACTCCGCTGGCGTATAAACGCTGTCATTTATACCGTAACCCTGTGCCATATTATTAAATGAACAGAATTACCATATTCGTCCTTTCACTGAAGACTGATGAAGAGCTTTCACTGTGCTGACAGTTATGCAGCACTGTGAGGCTTCCGAAATCATCTCATGCACACAAACGTTCCTCTAGTTTATGAAACTGATACTGTCTTTTTTCCACCATAGCTTTAATTACTCACATGTTTAGGTATTTATTTAGTGAACCATACATTTCATACAATTCTCTCTTTTTATTTAGTTTCAGTAGTACTGCATGTCTGGTGGAGTACAGCTTAGTCAAATTAACATGTTTAATGTAAAATAAGAGTTATTAATTTAGAATATCAAGAGCAATTTGGCTATTTTTAGCTATTACTGTCATTTTGCCATAATATTTGAATTTATTAATATGACACTGAGTAAAAAGTGATACCATGCGTTTGCTTTTTCTACTATGGTCTCGAGATGAGTGAAGATGAAGGTAAACCAAGAAACTTACATCAGTGTGTGTGTTCAGTGGGCTTCATTTAAATAAGATTAGCATAAAGGCAAATTAAACACAGAGCTTTGGTTTGAACGGCTGTAAATATGCAAATTTACACTTGTCCTGGAAGCCGAGTGCAAATACAATACCACTCTAACGATCATTTACATTAGAGATGACAGGAATAAAGATGAAGCCATGATGAAGTCAAGATTAACACGGGTTTATGTATCAGACCAAAAACTTTGGCCCAGGAAAAAAAAATTACATATAATACATACATATATATATATATACACTTTTGTTTTTTCTGTGCAAAAGGCAAATGTGTGTGTGTGTGTGTGTGTGTGTGTGTGTGTGTGTTCATATATATGGGTCGTTCTCCATTCGTATATATGCAAAAAGGAGAGCTTCATTCCAAACATACTTTAGTCACTGGTGTTGTATGAATATGGTGTAACTCCAGTGACTGTGACTCCAGTGACATTCTGGTTAAGGATTTTGTAAATTGTTGATCAGGTGACCTTTTATGACC
Source organism: Colossoma macropomum (assembly GCF_904425465.1). NCBI lineage: Eukaryota > Metazoa > Chordata > Actinopteri > Characiformes > Serrasalmidae > Colossoma > Colossoma macropomum. The sequence goes on along the minus strand of NW_023494796.1, from coordinate 26,643,234 downwards.
TTCAGTAGTAAAAGTGATATAAAATTTTAATTACCCAGCCATTAAGGCACATAACGCCAGTGACATATAGAAGTTATGAGCTGCCTGATCAACAAAATTATTAATAAATTAACAAAATACAGTGAGCAAGTGTGGACTCGCCTTCTCATGCCTCGAGATGCTTCCTCTCTGATGAGCCTCGACCCAAAGAAGCAGTTTAATAGAGCTAAAAAATACTGTGTTAAAATGTAACATAAGAGTCCTGATAACACCAGTGACCAAAATCTCTGTGACAAACGAATTTTTATAATAAAATACATTTTTTAATAAAATACGTTAATAAAATACATTTTTTAATAAAATACATATAAAATACATGATTTTTACAATGTAATATCACATTAATGATATAAAAAGTAAACAAATCTATACAATTATACAATTTATACAATTTCTTAAGTTAAATATTTTAAAAATATTGTTTTATTTTAAAAAATGGTTTCTTAAATGTTATATATTGTTTTGTGATAAGCTGTTTCACGCATGCAGAGCAACTATGAAACAAGATCAAAAAAAAGAAAAATGAGAGAAATCATAAAGATTTTATTTAATCTTATGTCAACTGTGTAAATGTCTTTTAGACATTCTTTTGGAGCTGTGCCTAATATTTTAAGCATCTTTTTAAGCCCTGCCACCTTTGTGACATGGTTTTCCCTCCAAGTGGAGAATGAGACACATATATATTCACAAATAAAATGTAGTTTTAGTATATATTATTTTAGTTGAGTGACTGATCAGTAATCTCCTTTCTTCTACATGTTTATTCATTCTGATATGAGCATAGCGCTGTTTCTTTTGTGATTAATTAAATAAGCGATTGATGTCAAAGGGGCAGTTAAGCTCTTTAATTTACTAACAGTGTGGAAGTTTATTCAGCTGTCTGAAGGAAACCAATCATACTTTCACTCTTTTTAATTCATGCTTTGTTTAACACTTAGAGGTCGAGTTATTACTTAATTACATAAAAATTTGCACAGTTACACAATTATGTTTGATTTACATTCTATATGTATTCAAATCTATGTTTTTATGTTGCTATGTTTTTACGATGCTAAAAATGTGGCAAAAATGTCAAGGTGTGCATTTAAAAGCCTACACAAATCAGTAACTTGTCATTATATGCAAATATTCTACTCTTCCACTCAAACACAAACATCCTAAGGACTGAAAGTTTACAAGCTACAATTTCCACACCATTACACTCCATTTGTTCCAGCACGATTTTATTAGTAATGTTTTCTGATTGTTGAGTGATGTATAGTAGAATTTGTATGACTAAACTAAGTAAAGATAAATGTATGTGCTTTGCTGTGCAGATGGTCTCTAACTAACAGACAGCTTTGTAATAAGCAGCTTCAGAGTGGAGTAAAGGAAATCAAACTTTCCTCTTTCTTGTCCATCCACTCTCTCACCAACTAACTGAACAAAAAGGCGAAAAAAACAAAGAAGAGATCAAAAATCCAGCTACATTTCAGCACTAATGACGGTGTAACTCTGTGTTCACACCGGCAGCGACTTTTCTCCTGTCACCTAAATCGCTGGTCGCTCATTGCCTGTGGGCATTTCTGAACCCCAGCTGACCGTTGGTTGCCATGGTTTCACTGACGCCAAGCACAAATCAGGTACCCACTACAAATAAAAACTCTGGTGAGAAATCGCTTGTGTGCTTATTTTTATGTAATAAAGTATAAAAGCTGCAGGTGACCATTCAACTCATTATCACTAGTGGACACTTCAGAGTCTTCACACACGTTTGATACACTCCTAGCAAATAGGGTCCTATATACACTGTGAATTTACCTTTATGCTACATACAACAGGAAACAAGATCTCAGATGTGGCCCAAATGCAGTGATTTTAAAACAATCGTAAAATGTTTCTCTCTTTGTGTGCCTACTATTGAGCTCTAAGACTTGCATTACACCTTCAATCTGCATTTCTCTCTCTCTCTCTCTCTCTCTCTCTCTCTCTCTCTCCAGGCACAATAATGGCTGCTCTCCTGTTTTTTCAGCAGAAAGCAATTTGCTACAGAAATTAAGCTGGCCTGGAAGCTGGAAGCCAGAGAGGGAGTGAGAGAGAAAGAGAGAGAGAGAGAGATGCTAAACGCCTGGCGCAAACAAAACACTACCCTACATAATACTCAAACACACCAAACCAGACCACAGCAAAAACAAACAAGACCAAACAAACACAGAGCAGAGCGCTGCACTGCTTTCTGCAGAAGAACACTGACAATGGAGTGATGCAGCGCCAACCTGAACGTCAGTACCTGACCTCACTAAAGCTCTTGTGGCTGAATGCAATCAAATGGCAATGATTCAACATCTAGTGCAAAGCCTTGCTAGAAAATTAAAGGCTGTTAGTGCAGTGAAGGAGGAATAAACTCTGTATTAATTCCCTCGACTTCAAAAGAAACCTGGACGAGCAGGAGTCTGCAAACTTTTGGACACGTAGTGTATGGACCGTACTGCAGCGTATTGTATCATGCAGCATTAACATATTAAGATAGGGCTCATTTTCAGCCACTCCTTATTTTTGCTGTACCTAAAAATCAAACCAAAGTATCAAACCGGATGATGAATTGTGTGAACTGTTGTGCCTCTAATGACTACACTGATAGAAAAAACACTGCCCCATTCCTTCACTGTCTCATCCCTCCTCTCTCTCCTCTTGCGGTCTGCTGCTGTGTCCAGTGCACAGGTGGTCAGTGACACACACACACACACAGTAGAAAGACGCTAGACAGGCAACTAAGACACACACACACACACACATTGGCGTTGTTTTGACTTGAAATTATTAACCCCCTCACAGCTGTCGAACACCCCCACACAGCAGAACAGCTGGTGAAAGGAGAGAGTGAGAGAGAGAGAAAGAAAAAAAAAAAGAATTGATATGTAAAAAGGGAGAGAACAAGAGAGGAAGACAAGAAACTGAGGAAGGAAGGACAAATAAAAACACCAAAGAAAGCAAAAAAGAGAACAAGAGAGGGAGAAATAGAAAAGGAAGAAAAAAGAAAGTGCTAAAAAGTTAAAGAAAAAGAAAGATGGAGAGAAGAAATAAGAAGAAAGAAAAAGGACCAGTAGACAGATATTTGAGAAAAGGCGAGGAAGGCAAGAAACAAAGAAAGGAAGAAAGAAAACAAAGAAAGAGCAAAAAGAACATGAGAGATAGAAAAGAAAGAAAAAAGAGTGATAAAAAGTTAGAGAGAAAGTGAGGGAGAAAAACAAGACGTAAGGAGAGAGAAAGGAAAGAAAGATGGAGATTTATAAGAAGGGGTAGAGAGGGAGAGAGAGGTTCTGTATGAAAGGCTATCCAGATCTTAGTGAAGATAAAAATCCAGCTGAAAGATGGAGGATATTTCTCTCTTATAAAATTTAAAGACCTGCTCATCAATTTCACTCCTGCCGTTCCCCAAGCGTGTCTTTCAGAAAAACGATCTGAAATGATGAGGTAGATCGGCCCTCTCCACATGAGCAGAGAGAAAGAGAGAGAGAGGGGAAGGACGACTAATAAAAATTTTATTCTCTGTGTGGAATGATGAGAGAGTCTGATGGAGGATGGCTAGGCTGGCAGACTGACCTTTTCAGACTTGATATATATTTAATCTCAGCCCCAGAAGCTCCGCCCACAGAGTTACACACACCACCTGATGTTTATCGCACACTGAGATAGCAAGATGATCACAGTTTACTATGTCCGCTCACTGGCCACTTTATTAGAAACACCTGCCTTGTACTTCCCCTCACTGGCCACTTTATTAGAAACACCTGCCTTGAACTTTCACTCACTGGCCACTTTATCAGGAACCCCTACCTTGTACTTCCACTCACTGGTCACTTTATTAGAAACACCTACCTTGTACTTCCACTCACTGGTCACTTTATTAGAAACAACTACCTTGTACTTCCCCTCACTGGCCACTTTATTAGAAACACCTACCTTGTACTTCCACTCACTGACAACTTTGTCAGAACCCCCTACATTGTACTTCCACTCACTGGCCACTTTATTAGAAACACCTACCTTGTACTTCCACTCACTGGCCACTTTATTAGAAACACCTACCTTGTACTTCCACTCACTGGCCACTTTATTAGAAACACTCGTTTTGCGCATCCATTCACTGGCCACTATAATAGAAACAACTATCTCTGCCAGTCCCCCTTTCACCACATACATCACTGAAAAGGCTCCAGCACTGATCACATTATTTGGTATGTATATGATAGGTGTTTCCAGTAAAATGGCCAAAGAGTGTATCTATTTATGCATATGTATGTCTGTGTATGCATGACAGAGAGACATAAAAAGAGAAAGAGAGATGAGGTGGCTGTACTCACTCTCTGCATGTGTGAGCAGCAGCAGTGTGGTCAGCAGTAGCAGGGTTGGTGGTGTGTGTGGCATCGTTTGGGACGACATGCTGCAGCACAAACCCACACACACACTCAGAGTGCTGGAGTCTCCTACAGACCAATCACAACCTGCAGAGAGAGAAAGTGAGAGAGAAAGAGAGAGAGAGGTAAGCACATGAATGAAAGACATTGGATGCATGCTTTTATATCTTTGCACATTGCTCCCACAGACAGAGAGAGCGAGCCTAGAGCATCTCTTTTTCTCCTTTTTAACAAGCAGAATAGTAGTTACAATCTAGAAGATATTTTTTTTTTTTATCAAATTTTCCTGTTGGAATGCGGCCTGTGCAAACGACTCCAACACTATTCATACTGTACTTTTTCCCTTCAATATGTTAAATTTCAGCAAACAAATTGAAAATCTGCACCAAAATCCACAAAATCAACAAACCGTGATCTAAATTTCAGCAAACAAATCGAAATTCTGCACCAAAATTCTTAAAACCAACAAACCGTGATCTGATGAGGGGTGTTCAAACTTTTGCATACAACTGTTAATATTAGGCAGCCAGAAAAAATGTTCAAAACGATTTTTTTGGGCAGTAAATGTGTTTTTTACCTGTAAAAAGCACTATATAACATTAGAATAATGGCCAATAAACATTAATACCTTATAAACTAACAGTCATCTGTTTTATGTAGGAAATAAAAATATATTTAGAAGAAAACAGCTTCAGCTCCTGCCTTTTTTTGCTGTATTTTAGCCATCAGATAGATTTGTTCAGTTCCATCAGCTTCTGATTTCATTCCATCTGACTGAATTTAATGAAAGGCTGATTAGATGAAGTAAGCATGGCTGTAACTAGCTATGAGGACACTGAGATCCGGACCTCTGTACCTTCAGAAGGGTTTTTTCACTTTTCTTTGTTTATGAGATTAAATGTAGAAACAGCACTCTTATTTTAATGTGGTAGTCTGCTCAGGGCCGCAGCCACGGCGTCACAGACCTGCTCAAATGGGGACAGAATATTTATTATGCCGCATTTTCATGATAATGAAATGTTATTTGTTTTCTGTGAGCGCTGTCACTGTATTATGGCCAATCAAAATCTGCCACACTCCATATTGTTTTCCTCAACCCTCCAATCACTGCTTAGCAACTGCTGCTATCAGCAATTACTTCAGTACGTTATCAGCGGCCGTAATGTTTGTAACTAACGTTAGGACACTGAGGTCCTCTGAAGTTTCGGAAGGGTTTTGTTAGATTCATTGTGGAAAAAAGCGACGTATCTACCCACTGAGCTGTGACTGGTTCTCAGCTGACCTCAGAACAGCTGTGGCTCGGTCAGAGACTTTACTGCCCGTTCTGTTTATCTCTGTATGAGACGCTACGCTGCCCTGACTTCTTAAGATGTTCAGGTATGCAGCACACATGCTATAGGCTGACATATAACATAACTATGGTCAAAATGGCTGTAAGTATTGTATACTAACTGTAAATACTGGATTTCCTTGAGAAGAAATCTGGAAATGGTTAAGCTAACACATTCAGATACTAAAAATATGAATGGACTGTTTTATTTGTACTGATTACAATGTGAGCATATTTTTCAACTTCTAAATGCTGCCTGTACCAGACCTTCTCAGATGGCGTAAGACATTTGCATAGTACTGTACATAAGCACTACAACAGTACTACATATAATATTGTATTGTAGCTTGTGACAAATGCGTTAACTCATATCTAGCACTGCAGCGCAAGGCAGCTTTACTTTAGCTTTTATTTAGCATCACTCCACTGGAGACATTAACATGTTAACATGTTATGTATATTCCTCAACAGCCATGAACATCAGCCAGGATACAGGACACCCAAACACACATATAAAAAGCAGTAACAGGATTTTCTTTGTACGGTACACACGCTCTCCGGTGCTCTCCTCCAATAAAGGATAATTATCTCTTCTTATCCTTTAATGTGGATTTTACTGCACTAACAGATCCATTACAGCTTTACAGCTGCTTTTTCACTGTACACTCTCCAGCCAATCTGCTCTTCTCTCAGCTTCACCTTAATGTCAAACAGTGATACAGAATAAGGGGTAAACACTAAAAGGCCTAATGGCAATAACATCTCCAAACACATGATATTTCAGCTTTACTGCCAAATGTTACTGGAAAATCTTAAAGCTAAACTAGTTAAATCTGTAGAAAGAAGAAAACGGCTTCCCGAATAAGAACCGTAACGAAACCAAACACATCAGATACTGACCGCAAGGACTATGCAGTCCTTTTAGATCGTAAGACTGGAAACAGCACTGATCAGCAATCAGGGAATTTAATTTTGATTTTGGCCAATGTGTAATTTGTGAGGCAGGTAAGTGCACTTGTGCCTATTTGAATGCCGTGGAATATCTTTTCAGTTATAGTGTACAGGCGTGGGTCAAATCCAAGATAGCAAAAAGGCAAAACAGAGCAAACATAACCAGAAGGTCAAAGACAAAAGGCAATGATGAGAAATCCAAAAAAAGAGTCTAATACACGAAAATGGCAACCAGCAAAACAGAAAACTAGGAAAGTCATATGACACAGGTGAAACAGACCAGTATTAGGATGAGGTTGAACAGTCACATTATCTCCAAAGGGATTCTGGGAAATTCTGGGAAAATTCTGGGTGTGCGCACTGTACCAAACACTCCACGACATAACCCAGGATAAGTGATTGCGTGAGAATCTACATAGCAGTGAAGCAAGAAATCCTACAGTGTGCAAATCTCACATATCGCTGTTGTTAAAACAAAATTTTCTATCTCCAAAATGATAACTTTACAGGAGAAGGAAAAAACATACTTTACTTTTAATGTAAGTCAGTGAAACCAGACTTTTTTGCAAGTCATTTTGGGTCATTTATTTTGGTCCACTCATCATGAAACTTACAATGTAAAGGGAAACAGGCATTTTCAAATTATGTCAAAAACTGAAAAACGACAAATGTATGTAGATACAAGGTTTTGTTCTGACAGCAATATGGATGAAATGAAGATATCAGTAATTGAGATGACAGAGTGGCCATTTCAACACAATCCACCACCAAGAGTTCAGTAAGTTGTCCAAATACGTGCACTCGTATTATGAGATCACGTCTAGCCCTGCGAGACCAGCGCTTCATTACAGTGCAGCTTTGCATTAATGGCACTGTGTGTTCTTGGAATTATTAAGCAAATCATATATTCTTACATTTCCATCCAAAATCTCAAGTCTATACTAAATTTGGAAACTGCGTGCGGATACACCGTCTGTATCTAATGCTGTTCATTTATAATGCTGTGTGTATATAACACTATGTGTGTATGCAGGTCAGGTTTTGGCCGCTGGGTAAACGGTGTTTAAGCGCAGCGCTGCTTTATTCCCTCTAAAGCTGTGTAATATTTTCTGTGCTAATTACGGTGAGCTACATTTCCATAATAACACATTAGGAATACGAATACGAGAATGTGCAGCAATTTTATCCCTCTATTCGCCCTTCTGTCTCTTACGTCTGCTCTCTCTTTCTCCATCACTGTGTCCTCTCTCTCTCTATTTTACGCTCCCTCCCTCCCTCTCTCTCTCTCTCTCTCTCTCTCTCTCTCTCTCTCTCTCTCTCTCTCCCCACCTCTACCTCACATGCTGATTCAGATAAACAAGGCCATCTGCACGTTGTGTAACAAGGGGAGAGGAAGAGAGGTAGAGGGGAGAGAAAAGACGAGGCAAAAGGAGAAGAGAATGGAAGAGGTAAGAGAGAAGCAGAAGAGAAGAGAATAGAAGTGAAGATAAAAGAAGATGCCAAAGGAGGAGAAGAGAAATCTAAATATATGTAGATTGCTTATTACTCAACACTAATGTCTGTTGATGTTGACATTGAGGAGTACTGGACGAGACAGAGAGAAAGGGAGAGAGAGAGAGAGTAAGTGAGAGAGAGAAAGATAGTGGGTGGAGCCTGGCATGAGAGCCCCGTCCTGACACGACTCTTTATAGCAACAGAGGAGTCTGTATGTGTACGGAAGTCCAGTTTGGCTCTCAGCTGAATCCTGTGGAGTGATGTCACACACAACGCTCTTCTACAACCATCTGTAACTCTCTCCCTCTGTAGCTCTCTTTCTCTATTGCTGTATCTCTCTCCCCCCCTCTCTCTCTCTATAGCTGTATCTTCTCTTTGTCTCTAGCTCTCTCTCTATTGCTATATCTCCTCTCCCTCTTGCTGTATCTCCCCTCTCTCTCTCTTTCTCTCTCTCTCTATTACTGTATCTTCCCTCTCTTTCTCTCTCTCATGCTGTATCTCAACTTTCTCCTCTTACTTTATCTATAGCTCCTCTTTCTCTCTCTCTCCCTCTATCTCTCTTTTTTCTCACTGTATCGCTCTGCTTTCTCTCTCACTGTATCTCAACTCTTTCTCCTCTCTCTATTGCTATATCTCCTCTCTCTCTCGCTGTATCTCCCCTCTCTCTCTTTCTCTCTCTATTACTGTATCTTCCCTCTCTTTCTCTCTCTCATGCTGTATCTCAACTCTTTCTCCTCTCACTTTATCTATAGCTCCTCTTTCTCTCTCTTTTTTCTCACTGTATTGCTCTGCTTTCTCTCTCTCTCACTGTATCTCAACTCTTTCTCCTCTTACTTTATCTATAGCTCCTCTTTCTCTCTCCCTCTCTCGCTGTATCTCAGCTCTCTCTCTCCTACTTTATCTATAGGTCCTGTTTCTCTCTCTCTCACTTGCTGTATCTCAACTCTCTCTCCTCTTACTTTATCTATAGCTCCTCTTTCTCTTGCTGTATCTCAACTCTTTCTCTCATCTTACTTTATCTATAGCTCCTGTTTCTCTCTCTCTCTCGCTGTATCTCAGCTCTCTCTCTCCTCTTACTTTATCTAATAGCCCCTGTTTCTCTCTCGCTGTATTTCAGCTCTCTCTCTCCTACTTTATCTATAGCTCCTGTTTCTCTCTCTCTCGCTGTATCTCAACTCTCTCTCTCCTCTCACTTTACCTATAGATCCTGTTTCTCTCTTTTTCTCTCACTGTATCTCAACTCTCTCTCCTCTTACTTTATCTAATAGCTTGTTTCTCTCTCTCTCTCGCTGTATCTCAGCTCTTTCTCTCCTCTCACTTTACCTATAGCTCCTCTTTCTCTCTTTTCTCTCGCTGTATCTCAACTCTCTCTCCTCTTACTGTATCTATAGCTCCTCTCTCTCTCTGTATATCATCTCTTTACTCTTACTTTGCTTCTTCCTGCCCTCTTTTTTCCCTCTCTCTCTTTCTACTTACTTCACCAATTTACTCTCTCCTTCTTTTCTCTCTTTTTCTCCTTTTACGTTTTTTTCCCTCTCTCTCCCTTCTTGTCTTACTTCATCTGTTTCCTCTGTGCCTCCTTCCTGTCTTACTCTCTTACTTTTGTGTCTCTCTCTCCCCTACATTTCCTTCTCAATCTCCCATCTCTACCCTTTCTCAGTCTCTCGTCTCTTACTTTAATCACTCTCTCACACACTCCCTCACTCCTTCTTCTCTCCTTTCGTTTCCCTTTCCACCCTATTCCTCTTTCTCCTTATTCTTTCTGATCTTACTTTATCAGTCTCTCTCACCTTTTACCATTTTTGCCTTTCCATCTCTGTCTCTGTCTCTCTCTCTTTTTCTTCCCTCCCACTTTCATTCATTATCTCGTTGTGTATCCCTGGTCTGGGTCGGTGGCATGCACAGATCACGTAGGTTATATCTGAGCCTAATTAAAACAGGTAGCCCTTTGTTCTCCACTGTTATTCAAAGCCTTTCACTGATAGCATCCTGCATTATTGAACAAAGCCTTACAACACAAGCCAGCTTAATTAAACAGAGAGAGAGAGAGAAAGAGAGAGAGAGGGGATATCTATCCGTCTCGTTCGATTCTTATCTGCCGCTGATGCTGAGAAGAAGGGATGGATCCTTTGTTAAAAGAAAAATTCCCATTACACCACGTCCCTCATAACACGCGCAGGCGCTGTTTCCGCTAGCAACACCCCGTGCCACAAAGCTGACAGATAAGTAATGCTGAGTGTCTGCGGTGCTGACAGACGATTTGTACATAAACGAGAAAATGGCACCTCATCTTCCTCCACTGTTTCTAATGGGACAGAGAGAGAGAGGAGACAAAGAAAGAGGGAGACGGACAGAAAGAAAGAGAGAGAATGAAGAAGAAAAGGGAAGAGAAAAACTGGACGCTGGAAATTAAATTCTGCGCTTCAGTTCAGTCCAGATTAGCCGCTCTGTGTGAATCAGTCTCTCAGAAACTCACTCAGATCAGGGCTGCACAAGATATTGTGTGATAATCTGTATCACAATAAGCCCTTAGAGTCATATAGAATGGTTTGCTGTGAAATGCTCTGTTCTAGAGAAACATACAGAGTCAGAATCAGTCACAGTGGTGATGATAGGAACCAGACATCCACCTCTAAAAGCTCCCTCACAGTAAATGGTTATGAATACACTGCCTGATGTCTGAGACACTGCTTTGCAATAGTTATGTGAGAAGGTTTTGGCCTAAAACCCTATTTGTAACATAACTTTTAACATGCAGGGTGTTGTGAGGCAAAATAATCCTCAAAGAAACCTTTTTTTCAGATTTATCACTATTTTACCATCATCTACATATTAAACCTCAGAAGACGTGTGTAGGTTCACTGGTGGTTTTGGACAGTAAATAAAATGTCTATATTTGTGTTGTAGACATTGTGACCCCTGGTTCCTATCAGCACCACTGTAAAGGCATCTGAGTCTCTACACTGTTAGACATAACGACTTTTTATAACCTAAAGTTTTAAAACAGAACAATAAAATAAAAAGCCTAGAGACGAGACAGGGTGTGTGGAGTGAAAATATAATTTCAGTGGATTATGATACAGTTATGTTCCCTGACTAAAGGTACTGAGATGTACCCTTGAGGGACAAGAGGGGTACTGCCTCAGTGACCTTTTTTTCTGAGAGTGTACAATCAACCATTTCACAACAAACTACTCTGCATGACTATTTACATCTCAACCACTGAATTATGTACAATGTCTGAGAAAAAAAAAAAAAACTTTAATAGAGAGTAACAGCCTCTAAGACTTTGCTGTGAGGATCTGGTTGCATTTAGCCACAATGGATTTAGTTAAGATGTTGGATAATTAGTTCTGGGTCACTCCGACTCCTTCCAAAGGAATTGGATGGAGCTCCATCAGTGCAGAGAACACAGTTCCACTACTCCTGATGCTGAGGGCTTTATAACCCTCCAGCCCAACTTGACATTGGGCATGGTGCACCTGACATTAGGCTCATGTGCAACTGTTCCAGAGCGTCCCATTGTATTAGTCAGTGCTTTTCTATGGAGATTATATGAGCTGTGTGTGTGCAGCTGAACACTGCTGTCAGCAACGGGTGACCTTAAAGTAAAATAAAGGCTGGTTTTAGGTTGGGGTGGCCAGCTAGCAAGCATTAAGGCCCAGAGACACTGATATGGTGAGGATGATGACCACAAACTAGCCAGCTTCACTATAGTTAAAAACATCATGACTACAGAATAGCCTGGCTGGTAGAGTCTGATTAACCAGAGTTTTACAGCACTAGGAGTAGATGTCTAGTGTAAATGGCTGAAGACTTTCATTGTGAAAAACTATTTCAGGGTTCTGCCATTTAGTATTGGTGTCCGAAAACATAGACTATCCCACAATGCACTGCAATAAGCAGTGTACAACTGATAAACCCTAGCTGATAGACGATGAGCATAATGTACCGCATTGTTTGGTTTGAAGATTTGTGGCAGCTTTTCTGTGGAGGATTACCGAGTCCAGCTACAGTGACTACATCTCCGCTGAGCTCTCTATAGACCTATTCCAGACGTAAGTAAGCTCTTCTCATATGTGCAGTCAGACACAGCATTTACAAGGGACTGGTGGCATGCCGTTTATAGTGTTTGTGCGATGAAATCTGCTGTCGTACAGTAATGAGTAGACCCGTATAACGTAGAGTCCGAAATCTTTTACTACCTTCACGAATTTGGTTCCCTATAATAGAGTCCTATACAGTGAGCCAAATTTTCCCATGTAGGGTTTAGTGATTAGGGAACCATTTCGGATATTGCATTTGGTTTGATTTGTTCTTGTCTCTTTCCTACAGTACTCAGTTTTGTTTTCTTTAGCACAGTCAATCACCACTGTTAATAGTCAGGTAAGTAGCCTATAAGAACTACCACAGCACCATCTCACCATCAAGTTCTCACCATCAGGAGAATCAGCAGAGGTTTTAACATATTGCCGTTTGAAAAATTCAGTTTTTTTTTTTGCATGATCAATGGTGGCATCCAGCCATGTACATGTTGCCATGGTGATGATCGGAGGAAAGCTTTATTAATCTCTTTTATTTATTTAAGATGAAAAAAGGCAGGAAGATACAAGAACTCTGCACCTTTGCTCATGATGACTTTACGTTTTGTAATATTTTACTGGCATCAGAGATTTTCTTTTTTAAACCATCAGAAATCTGGGGAGGCCTTGCTTTTTGGCCATACCACTCTGTACCTATACCAGTGTTAGAAACAGAGGACTTAAAAGTGCTAATGGAAGGTCAAAGGTCAACCTCATTTGAATGCTCAGAGCAAAACTGGTAGGATAAGCATGTATATATATTTATATATACACATCTACGGAGCCTGTGGGGTTCCTGTTTTACATAAGGACAATAGGTGGATTTAAACACGTACAAACAGCAGCACGTCATGCTGTAAGTCAGTGTGACAGCAAACAAGCTTTGATTTGACTCGCCTTGCTATATGCAACACACAAACCTCAGCACCTCATCATCACCTCCTTCTCTCTTTCTCTCTATCTACATTTTCTCTCTTTCTCCTTACCTTCTACTCTTAATTATCTCTCTCTTCCATTTCTATTGTATTCAGACCTCAGATATTCACAAGGATTATGTTATGATCTGTTTAAACCCAAGGCATTAATTGAGTTAGTAATAAGCTAAATATATACAAAATCATCACTTATAGGTACCTTTCTATGGAGGTGGCTGTCCCAAACCCTAACCATAAGATTTAGAAGTATCATGAGATTGATTAAAAAAAAAAACGCTGTCCCTCGTTTTCACTTCACCACTGAAACAAAGAGTTTTAGTCAACAGGTGGAGTCTTATTTCAGCCACACCCCTGCATTTTAGAGCAGGACATGAGACTGTATCACTGTCCTTCATGGCCACATGGTGAGCAGTTAGATTCCATTGTTCTGAAGTAAATGTGTCTGAAAAGTCTGAAAATCAGTGTGTAACATTAGGAACGGTCACTACTAAAAACATTTTGTTTTAATTAAAATTTTATGATGACTGTCTAACATTTTCAGTTAATCAAATTACTGAAAATCACCAGAACGGTCAAGTTTTGGTTTGTTATGATTGCTTTGCTTTGAGACAAAATGTAATGTTCACGATTTGTTTTAATAAAATAAACAAACTAAGGTACGGGGTTATTCAAAGCAAAAGATTTTAGTCTAACATCCGAGTCAGGTGAAAGTCCAAAATGTGTTTTCAATTGTG
>NW_023494796.1:26609272-26624272 GCF_904425465.1 Colossoma macropomum | reverse complement strand
CATATTTACAGCCAAGATGGACATAAAATGTTGTGGCTCCCAAGGTGGTTTGATTTTTGTTTAAAGGACAAAATGGTTCTTCTTATTGGGTTGCCAGCCCCTGGTCTATACTAATTAAAAAAATAAATAATTAAAGAACTACATTACTTGTTTTGTTGATTTTGCAATGAAAATGAGTAACAACCTCTACAGGGAACACAATTATACTTGGCATTTTCCTGCAAACTTTAGTGCACAGTTTCTAATTATTTGCTGAGTTGGACATGCTGGAAAATAAAGCACCATAACTTTTGCACAGGCCATCATTTATGTTTTATTTTTTCTCCTGTATGGTTAATTCAGCAAATAAACAGTAAATGTGCATTAAAATGTGCAGACGTTTGTTCCCTGTAGAGGACTTTTCACTTTGAAAATCAACAAAACATGTAATTTGACCAGGGATGTCCAAACATTTATATATTACTGTAAATAAATAAATACATAAATACTCAAAATCCGCATGTCGGCTTATAATTTATTTATACTGAGGGTGTAACCCGATGACCTCATATTGATTAAATTCAATTGCAGTTCTTATGGAAATGATTCAGTGCAGTGTGAAATCTCAAATTTGATTAAATTGGATTACTCTAGTTTGAATTATTATTTGTTAAAAATACATATATAAAATTGGGATTTTTACATGTTTGGGAAAAACATTAAATTACACATGTAATTTACATTACATAAATTACTAATTACAGTAAAAAACATGAATTTTTAATTTGGCCAAAAATATATATATATTACGCAAAAGTGTAATGCTGTCAATAGAGATATACTGTTATATAGTGTCATATAGGCACATATAATGCAGCATATAGAAAGAACAGCTTTAGTTTCAGCCAGCCTGTACAGACCATTTCTCAGTCAAATGAGTAAAGTTTGTATACATTTACCTATGAACACACACAGGTGCACACACATCAGCATGCAGCAGCAGCAGCAGGTTAACAACCAACACCACCATTCTGAACACTACATTTTCATTATAATCCGGTTTTAACATCTAAAAATATGGCAGTGCAGCACAATAGACTAAATTACACACAGTATAACAACGTATAATGTATGTCTTCATGTATTATGTCATCATATATATGGATATAATGTATTAAAGTGAGTACTGTGTGAATATAAATGCTTTTTTCCACAAAACTGAGGCCGAATCTCATCTTTGGAGCTTTACATTCACACAGAAGAACATGGAAACGCACACACACACACACACACACATATCAGTGTGTGTGAGCTATGACTGCGTCTCTTCAATCTGACACTGCATAATTACCTATCCATTCTCCCTAATGGAGCGTTTCATTATGGCACTGCCACTGCAGCCAGTTTCCACTACACAGAAAAAAAACACACACAGCACAACACACACTGCAGATACTCTGACAAAATGGCCTCCGTGCCATACCAGCCCACATGAACAAGACAAAACACATCTGATGAGGGTCAAATTCCAGTAAAAAATAAATAAAAGAATAAAAATAAATGAATAAAACCTTAATAAGCTAAAGTAATCCAAACAACATGGATGTAATATGGTCTTAAATAATAAAAGTATGTAGTATACAAATTATAGTATAGTATGTTGTATATAATATATGTATTAGCATGTAAACAGCATAGAAAGCACAGTATAGTATATATAATAAAAGGTACTGTATATTATACAGCAGAAGTCAGAACTCTGGAAGTGAATTCAGTTGTTTGTTCGTGGATTTTGTAATCGCTCAAAGGTATGACATTACATGCTCAATCAGTTAGTCTGCAATTCAATTATTTAACTAATTACAAAATCCAGGACCTAACAGTAAATTCAAGACCTCTAGTACATAGTATAGCACATACAGTATAGAAAGTACAGAATATATAGTGTATAGCACAGTATATAATTTAGAATGTACAATGTAGTGTAAAGTATAGATAGCACAGTATAAGCAGAGTATAGTAGTATCCAGACAGTAAGGTATAGTATAGGAAGTAGAGTTTAGTGTAAAGTAAATAAAGATGGTAATATATGGCAAATATATAACTTATTTCAGTTAATCCTACCTTTAAGTGCCTTAACATATGTATTATTTTTAATTTTTAAGGATACCTTCGTAGAGTGACCTTGGGAATCTGAAAGATGCGCACACATAAAATTCTATTATTATGATTTTATTATTAGTGGTGCTCACCTCGACCCTGCAACCATCATTTATTCGTTTTTTTTTTTGCTGGGGTTCTTTGACAATTCACTGGAAGGAAAAAGTTTGACATCCTTTTTTAAGGAAGATTTCACTTTCACTTGATAAACTGCAGCTGTTCATGTGAAGAAAGGGCAAAAAACCACACACAGATCGATGAAGTCTACATTTAGCAGTATCCGCTCTTAAGTTTACCCCTAAACTTTTTTGTTTGGCTTGGCAGCGGCTGCTTCCTTCCCGAATAGCCTAGCGAGGAATTAATGAACTCTGTCTTGTTTGGAATTACACAGCCGTGCGTTATGATGTATTGCCTTTCAAACGTCCCCCTTTGTCTCGGCTCGGGAGAAAAAAAAGCGTCATTGTTGCACGATCTGTTCTTTCTTTCACAGCTCCTGTGGCGCAGCAGAGGAAATTAGCCTCCAGTGCTATTGTGACTATGCAAATCCCGCTCTAGTTCTGTAAACAAAATGGCAAACGGCTGGCTAGCCCACCCCAATGCAGCGTGTTATCTGCGGCTATGCTAGCTCACGCTCCGGTTAAATACTGGAGCAGGTATGATTCATACTGGTTATGTGCTATTGTGCCTGGCCAGATGTACCCATTGGTAAAATATGTTTCCCATGTGTATTTTGTATTTCTGCATATTTGCACATTTCTATTACAGGTCTGGACAGTTTGGACAAAATATCTAAGCATGTTTTTTAAGATCAATACTGTCAAATTAGACCTGTTTTTAACCATGAATTTCAGCATATCCACTTTTTTTGGACTGAATTATCAGTGAGGCGAGCCAAACTGCCAGTTAGTTGTGGTTGTGATGTCACAGCGCATGACTGCTTCTGATTGGCCCAACTCATCTACGGGCAGATCACAAGCTCTGTGTTATTAGTTTTAAGTTTAATTTCCCCGTTCAAAACTTGTTAATACAACATTGTTGATAATGTAGGCTATAATTAAAACTGCAGCTGCAATTTAAACTATGACTTCAATTTAAATTCAGTTGCTGCTGTAACTTTGCAGTCAACGCAGATTTCAATTCAACTTGTTTCTTGGTTTAGTAGACTATAAGTTTTGATGCTTTTGCAATGTATACACTGAACATCTCGCTCATTTTCTTTTAAAAGTGCAGGAATATCATGTTTTTCCACAATATGGAACATTATGTTATCATGTTATGTAATATTCTGTAGTGTGGTATTCCTCAGCTTCAACAAACAATTTTGTATCCTCTTTTAAGTATTTGTCCATTTATGTTCTCTCGCTACAATACCCAACATGCATTATGCAAACACATCATATAACTATTAGGAATCCCCCTACAGCAAATTAAGAAATCTTGACTGCCACCAAAAGCACAGTCATGATTTGGCTTCTTAGTAGTAACATTAGCTAGTGAGGAAAAAAAGGTCCTCCTACCTTCAAGACACATTTTGAAAATCTTGCTTTAGAGACTAGAAGGCATAATTACAACAGGCAAGTAGACCTAGTTACTTCATATTTTGGTTTCTTTAACAAACCCTTAGCTAAAGACAGGTTAAAAGGAGCAAAGGTGTGAACCTTAGGGCATGACATGATACGATTTGTACAGCAATGCAGTATTTTGCGACATTTCACATGCATTTATGATACATCCACAGTTCAATACGATATCAATGTGTAAGAAAATCTGATATTTGGTGAGGTTCCAAATGTTACTACAATAGAAAATGACATGATTGGATTTGAACTAAGATTCAATATATGGTGATATTTCATATGTACAATGTCATGAAACAATTTCAGTTTTAATTTTTAAGGCAATAATCCAACAATTCAGTATCCATTTTACTGATGTGCAGCGATATGATTTCTCTCAGTAGTACACGATCAATGCGATGAATGCTGTCATATGTAAAAGTATGAACACTACTAGTCAAATGACACGTTGATTTTCTAAGTGAAAATAATCATCTACAAAAACATTACAAATTACAGTGCACAATTTCTAGTTATTTGCTGAGTTGAACATGTTGGAGAACATAAAACATAAAATATTAAATGTGCTACAACTTTGGCACAAGCCAAATGTTAAATTCTGAAAATAAACAGTAATTGTACATTTGAATATGCAAAGTGTGTTCTTTGCAGGAGACATTTTAACATAAGCTCACTTGGAAAATCAGCAAAGCATATAATTTGACCAGGGGTGCCCAAACTTCTATTAATCACTAATAAACTCCACAAACGTCAGGTGGATGTTGAACAACACTGAAACTCTGCTTGAATGAAAATCCTAAAATGATCACGGTCATCTTTCAACACTGACAACAAAACAACAGATGCAAATATGAAAACTTATTTCTTTTGCAAAATGCTCTAAAAACTAAAGTTCACACAACAGATCTATGCATATGCATTACATCACACTGTAGCCATTAGCACCAATTCATTGATGAGAAGTGATGTACTAGATAACACCTCTAGCAGACAGCAGTCAAAACACAGCCATTGACTCCAGCACTACATGATTCACTAGTGTGAGACACCAGGCTGTTCTCGCCGCTCCAGATTTCTGTCAAATCTTTCAGCGCTGCTAACAAAAGCCGCAGCGTACGCTAATGGTGCTAACAGCTTCTCCTGTCACTGTTATCGTAGCATCGTCAACGCGAGCGGCAGAGATTCACGGCTAAAGTGACAGAAACAAATTGTCAGAAAGACACACAGAAAAAAAAGAGAGCCAGAGAGACAGAGGAGAAATGTATCTCTGTTATCAGATACAGAAAAAAGAGAACACAATTATCGCAGACAAACGGCAGTGAAGATCTTTAGTGAAAGTTCTGGGAGCTGAGAGCAGCAAAACGAAGTTTTAATATCAGCTACTCAAGACTGAGTGTGCTTTAAAATGTAAAAATAAGTTATTCAAGGCTCCCGAGTGGTGCAGCCATCTAAGCGTTGGCCCTGTCATCAGGAGATCACGGGTTCGATCCCTGGTGATGCTACAGCCATCCGTGGCCAGGAGTCCAGGAGACCACAATTGGCCTCGCTCTCTCTGGGAGGATAGGATGGCCCCCCTTCTCCCCCCATCACCTAACATGATACTAGTCAGCGCAGGCGTCTGTTAGCTGATGTAACAAAACTGGTGGTTGGCGCTTTCCTCCGAGTGCGTTCGGCTGTCCGGTGATGTTGCATGAGTGGCAGTTCGAAAAGAAGCGGTAGCTGGTTTCACAGACCTCGTTGGAAGCCTTTGTTAGCCTTCACCCTCCTAGCACTGGAGGTATTGTGTGATTGAGGGGGTCCTAACTAGTGGGTGGAATTGGACACAACTAAATTGGGGAGGAAAATGGGGGAAAAACCCCCCCAAAAAATAATTTTAACCCATACATTTCTTCAGCCCCCCAGTCCAGTTTTCCTCATGTTAAAGGAGAATTACACTGATTTTCAAATGTTGTTTACAGTGATAGTTTGATAGGAACCAGGGGTCACAATGTTTACAGCACAAATCTAGACATTTTATCTACTATCCAAAACGCTCAGTGTACTAACACAAGTCTTCTGAGTTTTATATGTAATGTTGATGATGGTAAAATAGTGGTAAATCTGAAAAAAATAGGTTTTCTTGGTTACTGTTTTGCCTCAACTTCCAGCACGAACCTCTCAGCCATGAATGGGTCTTGAAAAAATGAATGGGTTTAAGGCCAAAACCTTCTCAGAACTATCATTAAACAATGTCTCAGCCATCAGGCAGTGCGTTCATAACCATTTCAGGTAATACGTTTCTGTGAGGGGCTTTCAGAGGTTAGAAAAATGAGTGGAATTCTCATTCAACATTGGCTACATTCTTGCGTCCAACATCTGACAATAAGCGTCCTTGTTTAAATGAATAGTAGAACACAGGATGGAGAAAATCCAGGAGCGAACAGCCAAAGAGCACAAAGATCCTGACGAAAGAGAAGCCATTCAACATCCGAGTGTGTCCCACAGTACAGCTTCCCGAACGTTCAGCAGTGCTGTAATTCTCACTCTCTCTCTCTCTCAGTCTCTCTCTTCCTCTTCCTCTGTCTCTCTCACCCTCTTTCTCTGCATCTCTCTTCCTTCCTCTCTTTTTCTTCCTCTTTCTTTTTTAATGTATTTTTATCTGTTCCTGTATCTCTTCCTCTAATTTTCCCTCTTTCTCTGACTTTCTTTTTCTCTTTTCCTGTTTTGTTCATTCTTTCTTTATTTCTGTATCTTCCTTTTTAACTCATCCTCTCATTTTCTATCTTTTTTCTCTTCTACTTATCTCTACTTTTTTTTCACTCCCTGACTTTCTTTTCTTCCTCCATCTCTTTCTCTCTCTCTCTCTCTCTATTTATTTCATTCTTTCTCGCACTCTCTCGCTCTCATTCTCTGCATCCCTTTCTTCCTCTTTTTCTAACTCACTATTTCTCACTATTTCTTTTTTATTTATCTCTGTCTGTCCCTATTTCTTTTCCTCTAATTTCTCTTTTTCTCATATCTTTTTTCCCCTCTATTTATCTCTTCTTTTTTCACAACCTGACTTTCTTTTTTCTTCCTCCATCTGTATCTCTTGTTCTTTCTTTCTTTATTTCTTTTGTTCTTTCTTGCCTTCCCTCTCTCTCCCTCTCTTTTCAATTCAATCCAGGTAAATTAAATTAAGAGTGATTTAATGAACTTATATAATAACATAATGGTAGTTTTTTTATTCTTTATTAAAGAATAAAAAGAAATGAGGAAATCTGGCACTTTAGAGTCTGTACTCTCCCTCTCCCTCTCTCTCTCTCTCTCTCTCTCCCTCTCTCTCTCTCTTTCTGTCTCTGTGTGTGTTGTGTTAGCAGAAAGCACACACAGGCTTCAGTTTGCTCATGAACAATTTGACCTGATTTCAGGCCTGGCTGCCTTCACCTCTCTCCCTCTCTCTCTCTTCATCTTCTTCAGCCTCTATCTCTCCATCTCTGCATCTCTCTGCTCTCTCGCTCTTCTTCACCTCCATTTCCAATCTGTCTTCTCCCTCGCTCATCGATGTGCGCTTTCACTCTCGCGCTCTTTCTCTCAATTCAATTCAATCAACCGCCCATCTTACACAGGGACAGCCTCGCATCAATATTTATAATTCTCTTCACGTCTCCTTTCTTTCCAGCTCTCTCTCTTCTCTTGCATCCCTCGCTATCGCTAGCTCTCACACCCTCTTGTTAATCTCCTCTCTCGCTCTCTCTGAACAGCTGCTGGCCAATTCCACTCCTGCTATGGAAATGTCAGGGTGGCGTTATCAGGGGAAGGCCGAGAGGTGCAGGAGGTCAGTGCAAGCCTGTTTAGAATGGTCTGATTGGAGTGTCAGTCAGCGCGGGCCGCGGGGGCCAAAAATACAGAAACGCACCCACCCCACCCCCCCGAAGTTATGCTAGCAGCTCACAATTACAATCATCAAAAAGGGGGTATTTAGTTGTTAGCAAACTGCATTCAGAGACTGCCTGATTTTTGATGATATCTGTAATGTTTGGTTCATTATTTTCTGCTATCATCACGCTTGTTGTACAAACACTGCAGTGGTTGCAGTGCTAAGTTTTATTGAGAAGAAATTCTCACTGTTTTGCACTGAGTGAATTCAGCTACTTTAAAGAGCACCCACTGCTAACGCAGGTGTTCAAATGTGCACTTACAACTTGTATAATCTCCAGTAAAAAGCACTGACCACTATGAGCAGCTGCACATGAGCCTAAAGTCATCACACCCAATGCCAAGTGTGGGCTTGAGGAATTGAAAACACCCCTGCACTGGGCTGAGTGATGGAGCTCCATTCAATACCTTAGAAATGAGTCAAAGCGGTGTTTGTGATCCAGAATTAGTCATCCACCATCAGTACCTGACCTCACTAATGCTCTTGTGGCTGAACGCAGCCAAATCCTTACAGCAAGGGTCCAACATCTAGTACACTTCCCAGAAGAACAGAGGCTGTTACTGCAGCAAAGAAGGACAAACATCCTGTTAATACTCTTTATTTCAGAAGAAATGCTGGATGTCTGCAGGCTTTCAGGCATGTAATGTATATTTCGTTGATGGTGCTTAACGGCATCACCATATCATGCCTACCAGTTAACAATTACAGTCTAAGTGGACGGCAAACCATGTTAGCAGCTATTTAGCATAGAAAGACCTGTATTTTCTACACGGTTTTCTACACGTGTTTGGCCAGGATAACTGTCACACAACAGTTTTTAGGGCTGTTCGGGCTGTTTGGCTCTCTTTTTTATGAAGGGCCAGTTTTTACTATAAAACAGCCACCATGTTGAGTTTTACAACCTTTCACATTTATTTCTCAACCAGTGAGCTGTCTCTCTTTTTTGCACTATAGTGTACTATATTCACTTACCCCAATGCAGCTGATGTCAGCCAGCAATTAATGTGTCCACAGCAAACTGTGTTAGCAGCTATTTAGCATAACCATAGTTATATTTCGTATTGTTGCACATTTGCACTATTTTGTACAATAAACTATGTTAGCGGATATTTAGCATGGCTACACTTGTATTTTGTACTTCATCAGCATTCGACAGCAAAGAACTTGAATTTAATCAGTTATCATAATTATTTTGGGTTTTCGATCCCTGGTTTAGTGAGATTCTTACTAATCACGGTTTAAACTTGCAACAACCAATAAACAACTGCTTCGCTCATTGCTAATGTTTCTTGTTATGAACTGAAAGCTAACACTGAGGAAAAAGTCCCAAAAACAAAACCAAGTCCTGTGTTTTCTTTCTCTTTCTTTCTTTCTTTGTTTCATTGTGGTGCTTGTAATTCCTTTTTATAATACTGTTACGTATTCTTCAGGTCAGACGAGGCAGTCATTATTAGACACAGCCAGACTGGATTTAAGATTAGATAAAAAAAAAAACAAAAAAAAACATAAAGCTAGTGAAGACAACCAGGGATAGCAGGAACACATCGCTGATGCAAGTTTCTACACTCACTGTTGTTTACACAGGGGTGCAAGTATTTGCAGATTGGGATTACCAGGGAGCACAGCCTGGGGCTAAGAGCAGCCACATGCTAACTGATGTACAGAAATTGTATAGTAATTGTGCAGTAATTTCTAGCATAGAAATTGTTCTGTACAGTTTCTACTTATTTACTTTTGTACAGACCAAATTTTTATGTTTTATGTTACACTCAACAAATAAATAGTAACTGTGCACTGAAATGTGCAGAAGTGTGCTCTATGTAAAGGATGTGTTCACTTATTTTTACTTAGAAAATCAACAAAACATTACCATTCATTAACACATTAACATTCACGAAGACTGAAAAAAGAAGATGCGATGTGCTGAAAAGGCGACAAAGCAGTGGCGTGTCAGGAAGGCGACGGAAAACATGTTTGTGTCAAACCGACAACTTCAGCTTATGTGAAATGAGCGGGGTTTGATCATTTTTTTCTTGCGCCAGTAAAATGGGGAGCAGGACTTATTCAGTTATTCACTTCACTGCATCTTTCGCTTTGACAAAAGGGCATTAAAATGCCACATCAGCGCTAAGCACCAAAGCATTTTCATAAACGCTCTCTCTCTCTGCTCCTTCGTTCTCTTTCTTGCTTTTTCTTGCTCTCTCTCGCTGTTCCCCACCATACCAGATTATAAATGCTTACCGCTTGCTTTTTCTCGGCCTAGCCCGCTTGGTCGGGGACCAGGCCAGGTCCGTGTTAGAAAAGAGGGCCCTTCATCTCAACATAATGGTTCCTGCACTTTGGAGGAAAAAAAAATGAAATAAATAAATAAATAAATAAAAACCTCATTCATTGGTTCCTCCACCCCGAGCGCTTTGCTTTGATTTTACCTCCATGTCCATCATTCACTCTCAATGAGCTATAGAGCACGCGGCGCCGGCCGATTCGTTCCACAACCACGCTGAAAGATAAACGCCGGTGTTTTTTGAATGTAGTGCCATTAAAAAGCCCTGTTCAGGTCAAATCACCCAACCGCTGAAAACGGCAGATTTCTCGGTCCGCTTGTTTGCGTGTCTAACGCAGCTGACAAAGTCACAGCGCCATATTGTTTGGGGATGTTTTGATAAAATACTGATAGGCTGTTCTTTATTTAAAGAGGAATTCTAACCAAAAAATCTAAATTACTGCATAAGCAAATGGTTCAGATGTAAACAGCAACTCAGAGTGGTTTGATGTGAAATGCTCTGTTTTACAAAAACTTAATAAGTCAGGAGTGGTGACCAAGCGCCCTCACGAAATGGTTGTGATTATGCTGACTGACAGCAGTTTTATGATAAATTTGAGATACGATTTTGGCCTAAAATGTATTTTGAAACTCATTTATGGTGAAGAAGTACTTGCAGAACATTCTAACACAAAAACATACTATTTTACCATCATCAACAAACTCAGAAAACACGTGTAGGTTCACTGAAAGTATAGGCTTGTAAATACAGTGGCTATATATTGTTCCTATCACCACCTCTGTAAAGACGTCTATACATCTCTACAGCTAAATTATGTAAAATTTTGAAAAACTGGTGGAGTTGCCATTGGCAATTGCCATTTGTATTGCAAATGTATTTACATTAGTATTCAAAAGCAACAAACCCATAAACCAAGATGTTTAAATCATACATAAATGTAATCTATAAGGTAACCATATAACTGATGTGTAATCACATAATCACATTTAAAAAGAACAGCAAAGCTACAGCAGTCACTCCAGACCTGTATGGGTTAAAAGTTGAGATAAGAATGTTAATGCTGGAGTTGATCCAGGATCAGACGGCTGGTACCTGGCGGCTGGCTGAAGTTCAGATGTGTGGTGAAAGTCTTTGTTGTATTACAATGAGCTTGGCACGAGTAAAGACGGCTCTGAATGGACCTGCGGTTTATTCGCATGCAAAAAACGCTCCACTGGCAAAGAGCACACAAGAAAGAAAGCGAGTAATCTCAAAGTGGGCAACGACCAAACAGAACAAACAGCCCTCTCTCTCTGTCTGAGCTGTTATTAATGGTACAAGCCAGCCTGTTCTCCCTCAACTCAAATACTAAATGATAATTGTCCCATAATGGTACAGAGAGAGAGAGAAAGAGAGAGGAAGGGGGGAGGGAGAGAGAGAAGGGAAAAAAAGAAAGACAAAAAGTAAAACAGAGAAAAAAGTACAAGAAAGAGAGCAAGATAAAGAAAGAGAAACAGAGAGTGAAACAGAGTATTAGAATGAGAGAGAAAGAGAGGAAGATAAAGAGAGAAAGAGTAACAGAGAAAGAGAGAGAGAGAGAGTGGTGTGAAAGAGAGAGAGAGTGTGAGAGAGAGTGAGAGAGAGGTTGATTTCTACTGTACTCTGGTGATTTTATTCAGTTCAGTACGTAAATCATACTCAGAATCAAACTTGCCTGATTGCAAAACAGAAAAAAAAAATGAAATGAAGAAAAACGACCCACCAGAAGAAGACTGAACCCACACACACACACAAACACACACACACACTTTCTGTCTGCATTAGTGGATTACTGGTTAAGGGTAGTGTGACCTAAATAAGCATCACAGTGGAATGCCTGCCTCACACACACACTGCTGCATGTGCGTATACGTGTGTGTGCCGTACTTGTCCAGATGGCCGAGAAAAAGAAAAAAAAAAGTCAATTGTCCCATGTGAACCATTAGCACTACTGCTAAACAATCAAATAATCCTACTGCTGAGAGAGGGAGAGAAGGGAGGATGAAAAAGGAGAACCAGAGCTTTTTTCTCTAGGCTGACCAGCATTCCACTGCCTGAGGTTCACACAGCCTCGGGATTATTCAAACATTACAAAGAAAAAGAAAAAACTTAAATAAATATATACTGTTTAAACACAGGCTACACTTCTGAATGGATGGATGGATGTATAGATGGAAGGAAGGAGGGATAGATATCCAGATCAATGGATGGAATGGACTGATAGATGGTTGAAAAAACAGACAGATGTATGGAAAAACGAATGGATATAGAGAATGGATGATAGTATGGATGATGGGACTGAGAAAACGATGAATGAATGGATGGATGGATGGATGCATGGATGGATGGATGGATGGGTGGAGGGATAGGTGTCCAGATCAGTTAATGGAATGGACTGATATATGGCTGAAAAAACAGACAGATGTATGGAAAAACGGATGGATATAGAGAATGGATGATTGTATGGATGATGGGACTGAGTAAACGATGGATGGGTGGATAGATGGATGAATGGATGGATGGATGGACAAAAGGATGGATGAAGGGATTGATGAATGGTTGAAAAAATGTATGGATAGACATGGATGAGAATGGATGGACAGACAAATGTATGAATGAACTGACTGATGGATACACAGATGAATGCAGAAACGGATGGATGTATGAATGAGAGATAAAGAGGAGAAAGAAATAGTGAAAGACTGGAGTCACAGTAAAAAAAAGAAAGATGGAAAAGGAAGAAAAGGAAGAGAGAGAGAGAGAGAGAGAGAGAGAGAGAGAGAAAGATAGAGACTGCATCATTAGCTACTGAATAACGTACAGTTAGTTGACATGGTCGACAGAGGAGAATAAAACACGATGAATATATGTGTGTGTGTGTGTGTGTGTGTGTGTGTGTGTGCACACACAGCCATGTTCGAGTGTATCTTTGACATGTGTGTAAGTGTGTTTCCACTTGTGTGTGACTATTTCTGTCCTGCTGTACCGATAGCCTGATCTAGAGGTCATCTACCCGAGCCGAGCCCGACGAGGTCCGACAAAGTTTTCATGTACAACATCTCGCTTCAACCTCAACCTCTTTAGGCACTTTTTGGATTTCTGGCTTTTTCATCCATGTTTTCAAGCATATTTTCAAAATATGCCTAAACAGATGAATGAAAAACCCTTTTCTCTCTGTCTCTAGTAAGATTACAGTCTATGGCTGCAACTGGAAAAGCTCTGGAGTTTGTGGAGTGGGTGAATGAAACCAGTGAAGAAGTTCAACAGAACATCAGTCGCAATCACACCATGGATAATGGAACAAATGGGTTGGGATGGTAGAAAGATCACAGCAGATCTTTCTCCTCACTCATTGAGTTCAAGTTGAGCATGTTCAGCTGGGTTTTTTGTCAAGCGATTTTAGAAATTGTTCTTTGGTGACAACTCACACTGCCCGTTTGAACTGAGCATCGTATACAGACAAACCCTACAATTATATGCTCACACTGTATGAAAATGTGTGGTCAACTGACATGCTCACATTGTACATGACCCCTGTGGACAGCTCTGTCTATGGACATTTTCCAGTAAAGCTGTTTCATTCAAAACAACACGCTGCTCGTCCAAGTACCAGCCACAAACGCTGACAAATCATACAGCAGCAGCTTTGCAAACTTGTGCACTGAAACCAAACCCAGGCAGTGATGTACATGCATGGCCTGCTTTCCAAAGACGATGTAAAAAACAACTCCCAAGACAAACAACCAAAATTGTGAACATGTCAAAAATCCATCCAATTGGCCAGCCGGTCAACTGGAGCTTATTTAGACAGTTGATTGGGCAAAGCTACCTTCAGACTACTACATCAAACAACAGCTGAATAAGCTGAAATTCAGCCCAATTGTGAAGTTTAAGCTTGAAAATAGGCGCAGTGTATACCTGGCTGTAAGCATTTCTGCAGTGGACCATGTTTTAACTTCAAACTTGTCAATTTTTAGCTTCAAATAAAGTCCACAGAAAGTAAAACACAGATTACTGTTAACTTACTATTTGAAGGTCAATAAACTCTAAATTTTAAGACAACCAGGTTACTAAACACCGAATCAATAAATCACTATGCCAGCCAGGTTACTGAACACTGAAACAGTAAAGTGCAGAAGGAGCAGCAGTGTGAGGAACTTTAGCACAGTGGGGCTAACTGCTGATCGGAGGAGAGTGGATGCTGTTTTCTGTTTTGTGTTTTTCTTTTTGGATTTTTCCCAATTTTCTCGTTTCCAGTTCTACCCGCTAGTTAGGGCTCCCCCAATCACACAATACTACCAGCGAAGGCTAACACAGGATTCCTTCGTACTGCCGTTCGTGCAACGTCACTAGACAGCTTTAAAGAAAAGTGCCAACCGCCAGAACTGTATGTCAGACAGACACCTGCGCTGACTAGCATCACGTTAGGTGATGGGGGGAGAGGGAGGGGCCATCCTACCCATCCAGAAAGAGTGAGGCCAATTGTGCCCTCTTGGACTCCCAGCCACGGATGGCTGTAGCATCACCAGGGATCAAACTTGCGATCTCCTGATGATGGGGCCAAAGCTTAGACAGTGTGGATGCTGTTTTCTGTCAGGTACGATACGCAATTCTATAAATAATAATTCCCAAAATAATCATTCATTAATAAAAACAAACACTGTAAGTGTGTTACATATGTGTCAAATACCAGTTTATCCCAGCATGGTCATCAGCTCAAGCTCTGTTAAAGCGCGTCTGTGAGTGGCGTGTGTGTAAGTGGGTTCGGATTGGGTTTGGGTTTGGGTTTCAAATTTAGCAGTAAAAGTCAAGCCTAGTCAGGTCAGGTCTCAAATTTGTGGGTTTGGGTCGAGTTCGGGCTTCGATTTCATACCCATGTAGGCCTCTAAAAGAGCACACCCTTTGGAATTTTTGGCCCAATTTAGCTTCGCCTCATAAAGTTCATAGAGGGGTTGTGAATGTGTTTAACTACAGCAGCGCTGAAATAAACTCCAGCAAAGAGAGGTGACCTGGAAAAGGGCAAACACTCTACTGGATAACGACGCTTAGAAAAAAAATGGAGATTAATTACTGCACACTGTTT